>NC_045767.1:37082769-37385799 GCF_008692025.1 Phocoena sinus
ATGAAGAGTAGCCCCCGCTCACCGCAACTAGAGAAAGCCTGCGCACAGCAACGAAGACCCAACACAGCCAAAATAAAGGAATAAGATATTCTTTTTAAAAAAGAGTAGAACCAGCTGTTTCAAGTCTCCCCTCCTCTATGGAGGGTCATAAGTATTCGTAAGAATACTATGACCATGGGTACTGGAGGCCTAGAGTGGTGTCTAAATGAGGTGTGAGTCATGCGCCTTGTAACTTACCACCAGGTGCAGTGTGAGAAGGCAGAATCCAGAAGGATGGACCCCTCTCTAGACATCCACGCATCCATCCACGGGCTTACACAACTGGATTCGAATCTAGTTCTGGGAGGCTCCAAAACCTGCATTCTTCCCACTACATTTGCATTCCCACCTACTACCAACCATTTAGCATCCAGCCACCATCCACCCACCCATTCACTTTCTATCCACCTATCCATATATTCATTCATTTGCTTACCCTATTCATCTACCCCATCCATCCAACCATCATCCATCCATATGTCCATCTGTCCCACCCCACCCCCACCTGTCCACCCCTACTCACCTAACTGACCTCCCCTTACTCACTTACTTATTCACCTACCCACCCATGTACCTCTATACAGATACCTATCTATTTACCTCAACCATTCATTATCCATCCATCCATCGATACATCCCTCCATCTACCCTTCTACTCATCATCCAAGTATCCACTTACCATCCATTTCATCTATTCACTATCCACCCATCCATTGATTCCCCCCATAGACCCCCTATTTACCCATCCACCCACACAGCTACCTCACATCACCTGTTCATCTAGTATCCATCCACCCATCTATCCCTCCATCCACCACCCTTCTGCCCATCCAATCATCCATCTACTCCCATATTTCCATTCATCACTGCCACCCTCCCATCTGCTCAATGCCCACCCACCCATTCACTCCCCTATCCTTCCACTCATCCCTTTTACCAGCACTATCCGTGTGCCAGGTTCTATGTTCCAGGCTCACAGTTGAAGGGGCTGGGGAGCAGGACAGAGAGCAAACAGTGAACATTCACTGTGATGAAGTCTTTCCTGGAAGGAAGCAGTATGGCTTGGCATTCAAGGCCTGGGTTTGGAGCCAGGCTGTCTGGTTCTATCCCTGGGTCTGCCACTTACTAGCCGTGTAACTTTGGGAGGCTAGATTCAAACCCAGGGCTCTCTGTCTCCAAGACCCCTGCCCTTTCCACTGACTCTTATGCCTTTCAATCTGGATATGGAAGGAAGGTAGCATGGAATGATTTTTCCACACTCTGAAGGAATTAGAAAGTCTCAGTTTGCTCAAGTAGGAACCCACGAACCAAGACAATGATATGAAACCATATGGTTGGCCCCGAGAGCTCACTTCCATGACTAGCCCAGAGCCTAGTTATCTATAATTCAGGAGGAAACGAAAAAGGATTTTACATATCTTCCTAGACATAGCCCAAGTCTACGGAAGCAAACTGGCTAGTTATCTCCATGATGGCAGGTCTCAGCCACTTTATCAAATTAATTGTCAGCTTTGTGACCAGAATTCTGAGGGATGGATGTGAATGCTCTCAACGTCCCAAACTCAAGCATTAGATTCCAGAAGGAAGTGCCCTGTGATGGAGACCCTTGATTAACAAGAATGGAACCCATTAAAATTTGTAATAATTTGGGCTGGAGGCATTTTTCAAAGGCAAAGCACTACATAGGACTAAAAGAAAATGGTTAGCAATCACATAATTTCAAATCAAGCTATTTCACACCCCGAGGATGGAATCAGTTTCATACCAACATTGATCTGCAACATCAAACCCTAGGTGCGGCCTGGCCTCCTGTTCCAGGGTGATGACCAGCTTTCCTTTGTGCTGTGTGCTTTAAAAATGGGAAACATTTCAAGTGCCGTCACACCTATTCACGTCATTTCACTGGTTGTATGTCTCCTGGACTGTGTGGAGTCGTGGCGTGGCAGTGTGGCATGGTGGGAGAAGGCAGGATTTGGAGCTGTACAGAATTTGATCAGGATCCCACCTTTGCCATGACTGGCTGAGGGGCCTGGGGGAACTTACCCAGCTTCCTGAAGCCCGTTTCCTTACCTGTAACATGGCCACAGCACCACCTCTTTAAAGGAGAAGGTGAACTAATGCATAGTATCCATCTGCCCTGTAACAGGCACTTTATAAAGGGCAACGATTTTTATGATGATGATTGCAGTGTGGGGACACCCCCATTTCACAGATGGAGAAACTGAGGATCGGTAAGTAAAGCTTAACTTCCTGCCACAGTTCTGATGAATGTCTCCCAGCAAGGAGGCCCCCACAGATGGTTCTGCAGGCCTCGCTCTGGGGGATCAAGGCTGAAGACCTGGAGAAGAGGAGGGTACTGGAAGGGGGTACACACAGAGTGGCTGAGAGTCAGGACCCAGAAATGGGTGAAACAGGACAATAGGCTCATGGGGAGGGAATCCAGCCCCACAAGTCATGGTGGGGTCCAGAGGGGCCTGTAAACCAGGGAAGGCTGGGCATGGAAATGGCAACTGGAACTGGGTCTCCAGCCTGGTTACTGGTCTCCCCTCCTCTGGGCAAGGGACACCGAAAGCCGTCTGTGGCTGCACGGCAGCCGGCACAGCGACCAGCCTGGGGCTGGTGCACAGTCAGTATGTGTTGGAAGGCTGGGTGGGTGAATGCAGGGATAAATGCCCAGCCAGGTTTCCACCCCTCATCAGCAGCCTGTTTGCACAGGTTGGCAGGCTCTGTTTCAACACACCGAGGGGGGAAGGATGCCAGTCTCAATTAAATGGAGTAAAAGGATGTCTTAGCTGGACAAAAATTGGATGACCATTAGAACTGGCGAGCTCACAGCCCTCGTGGACAACAGATTGCATGAGTCAACATGCATGGAGCTTTTTCTCTTGTGGCCAAGGGAGTTGATAGGTTGTTATTTTGTGTGTATGCGTAAGAGTTCGTTAAAGAATTAAGGCAAAATGATGTTTGATGTGGCACTTAATTGATACAGTACTGTATTGGTCTGATAATTTTGTGCATAATTAATGTTACTAGCAAACACTTGGGCAGTGCCGACTGATTGTGTAGGGGGGCTGTTAAGCGCTTAACATCTGTTAACTCACTGGTCTTTACAACAATCCTTCATATGGAGTAGATTTTAGTACCCCATTTTACAGATGAGAAAAACTGAGGCAGTAGTGTGAGGCCCAAGGTCACAAAGCTAGCATGGATCAGGATTCAAAACCAGGCAGTCTGATTCCAGAGGCTATGCTTGAAGCTGTTATGTACACTGCTTCTCTATGGTTAATAAAAACCAGAGTCGAAGTTACCAGAAAGTTCTGAAAGGGAACACTCCAAATTGAAGAATGGTTGTCTGTTTGGGGACAGGGGGTGGATACTGAAGAGAAGAAAGCAAACAGTCACCTGGTCTAATTGTTTGTACACTGCAGGAATCCCGCCTCCAGCATCCCTAGCAGAGAGCCAGCCAGTCTTAACCCAAACCCCACTGCCCACCTCTCAAGATAGCCCATTTCATGTGGGAACTGCTCAAATCCTTAGAAACTTTTCCTTCATATAGAATTTCAACTGAGAAATCTGCTGCCTGAGAGCTCCTCCCCGTTGGCCTTTGTTGTGCTTCCCGGAATTATTCAGCTGATTCTAATTTCTCTCTCATGGGACACTCCTTCAATTCTTAGAAGCCCCCTGGACCTCCATCATCCATCTTCCATCGTCCCCCAGGTCCACCCTGCCCCACTCCCTGCCTGCTCTCCAGCTTGGGAGTCCGACTTGTAGGAATTGTATCAAAAGCTCCCAAGCTCTTTGGGCTTCCAGCTGGGCTTGGCCCATGGGGAGCTCTGGCAGAAATCAGGAGTAAGGGCAGTCAAGTTTGGGCATCAGGTCCCCAGCCCCTTTCCTGCACTGTCACCTGGGGCTGCTGGGAACATCGGAAGGTCGCTGCTCTAATCAAGGTAGCCTTCTCCCTGGACGACCTCCCTCTCCTCCTCTCTGTCACCCACCGGGTGGGAACACCTTGCCTTCTCCGAAGCCCCAGTTCACTGCACAAGCTTCTATGACGCCCTTACAGCCACACCTTTGTAAAGTGTCCTTTGAAAATAAATTATCCTTGGAGTGTTTCCTCTGCAACTCTGACTGATACAACATGTTTCTGCTCTCCCATGAGGTGTCTCTTCCTTAAGTAAAAACTCAGTATAACTGGCTGTTCCGCTTTCAAACCTCATCACTTATTGGGAAGACCACCTTGTATGCAATACTTATCTCACAAATTCAGTAACAGCCTTTGGCCAGAAGCATTACAATTCTGTCTATTTTATCGGCTTTGCCTGAAGCAAAACCTATTTGAGGGAGTCTTAGGATGGCGTCAGCTATGGCATGGGTGTGATATAGCAAATTGTAGGGGATTATTTTACTGAGCATCCTCTCTATATACCCCTTTGCAAATGGATGAGCTCTGGGAAAATTGAAGGGATGGCAGCCCCGGTTTCTGAGTGATAGGGGTTGAGATTTGATGAGTTCATCCTCACTCAGCACCTCCTCATTTAATACCTACACCCACCCTTCCAGATAAGAATTAACAGCACCCATTCTGAGGGTGAGAAAAGGATGAGAGAGGATGAGGAACTGGTGGTAGGTCACACAGCTTTTCAGAGGGGAGCCCCGGGCTCAAATGGAGGACCTGGCTCTTCCCATCTTCCCAACTAAGTGATCCTCCCTATACACTGGCACTAGTAGATTTCTCTCTAGATTTAGAGGTGAAGCTGAGCTTTTATGTCTGAGCTGGCTTAAGGATGAGACTTGCTGGGTCCTCACTTCTGTGGGTTGGGGGCCTGATGGACAGGTAGCCGCTAATGGTGTTCACCAAACATTCTGATTTGCCCCTCTCTGGGCACGCAGCAAGATTGCACCTCCTGGCTCCTCTGGGGCTGGGTTCGGCCATGTGACCAGTTCTGGCCCGTGAGTGTGAGTAGAAATGCTACCATCAGGCTGGAGCATTGCCGATGCAAGACCCTCCTGAAGTCTCTTTCCCTCTGTCAGTCTCACGGCAATGTTCCAGAGATGCTCCTTCAGTCTGCATCCTGGAATGATGGGGATGGTGACATGGCAGCAGCACCCCCCAGCTAACCTGCCATGAACAGGAAACAGACCTTTGCTGTTGTAAGCCGCCAAGATTGGGAGTTTGTGCCTCTTTAGGTTCAGAGAGGGGTTCTGGAGATTCAGACACTGGTCTGTGGGTGAATAATGGCCTCAGTCCAATTCTGGGCCAGAGAGTAACCATGGGAAAACCCTGGGGCTGCAGATTGAAATGAACTCTTTGATGGCCAAGGGACCTGAATTGGTGTCCACTTTGGGGCCGGTACTTCCATGCCTGGGCAGCCAGCCCTCCCTGTCCCCTATCCCCCCGTCCCATCCATGTACAGTTATCACGTTCTACCTGCCCAGAGGAAGGGAGGAGGTCAGACAGAAAGCCAAGAGGGACCACCTGCCATTTCTTTATTAACCTTCCCCAGACCTCAACATCTGTCACTCCCTATTCCTTCCTCTCCTGGGCTCTATTTACCCTACGCTATCGTCCTTACTTTCCAAGTGGAGTGGACCACCATCATTTTGCCTTTCTAGTGATTTTATAAATCTTACCTCCCTCTCACAGCTATTGATTGGCCTAAGGGCAGACACATGACCCAATCAGCACCAGCCAGAGTTCTCCAATGGCCAGATTTGATTGGTCCAGGGACTAGCACCTGACCAATCAGAGTCATTCCCTGGGGTACTCGAATTTGAGATCAGGAAAGCATTCTCCTTCTTGTCTTTCCTCAACTCCCTGTTTTATCTATTTTCTTGAGTTTGGTGGCAGAGCTGGGAGACTCAGGAGCTCAGTGTGTAGAAAGAACTGGTTTACAATAAAAGAAAATGACTTTGATGTGCAGAGAAAAACAAATCACCGGAAGGAGGAAGGAGTGAGTTCAGGCAAGGTTCCTGGCCCCCGTCCCAGTTACTTTGGGATCACATTGCATTCCAGCACTTCTGTGGCTGCATGAGTCCTGCAGTAAGTTTCCATTTCACTGAAGCTGTTTTCTTTTTGTTTTCATCCCTTGTAGCCATGGTAGTCTCAGAGAATTCACCATTTATGCTGGTATCTTCCTCTCGAGACTCCTAGAGCCACGATTTGTGTAGGTTAAGCTATGGGACTTAGGTATGTGTTTTTTTTATATATATATACACACACATATAAACATATATACACATACATATATATATACATACACAAACACACACATATATATACACATCCCAATAAAGCCCTTGTAAGTCGAAAATATCCTAAAAGTCAAAAATGCATTTAACATACCTAACCTACCGATCATAGCTTAGATCTTCCTACCTTAAACGTGCTCAGAGCTCAACATCATTAATCATTAGAGAAATGCATATCAAAACTACAATGAGATGTCATTTCGTACCAGTCAGAATGGACATCATCAAAAAATCTACAAACAACAAATGCTGGAGAGGGTGTGGAGAAAAGGTAGCTCTCTTACACTGTTGGTGGGAATGTCACCACCACCACCACCACCACCATCATTTATTCTAAAACAGAACATTAGGCCCTATTTATAATTTTCAAATTTACACATAGCCTCATTTCACGTAAGGCCTATAAATATTCACATAAAAAATTAGGGTACCTCTTTTTTACTAGAGAAAACCGATTGAAGGGAAAGTAAAATGGGTCTTTAAATGAGTTAAGTCTGAGCAGCCCAGTAAGAGCATGTGCTTTACTGCTCGGGGCAACGGGGTTGTATACACTCGGGGCGATCTGTCAGGGTCTGCGTGTCTCCCTTGGCTGACTGAAAACCAAGGCTCCTATCTTTTATTGGTTGAGATTGATATGTCAATATCAGTCACCCTTTTCCACCTGGCTGAAACTTCCTTTGATGGAGAACCAAGTGAAATGGACAGAGGGCCCTGATTCCTGTGTGATTTCTTGATTTTGAGTTTTCATGAAATTTGAGTTTTTGAAAGAGCCCAGAATCCAGCAGATGGAAGAAGTGAGTTCAAGTCCTTCATCTTCCAAGTAAGAGCTGCAAGAGCTTCAGAATAATTAATAATAATAATAAGTACCTCAGGAAAATGTGATGAGTAAGGATTAGGGCAATGGTTCTCCACTGGGGGTGATCTGCTTGCCAGGGAACATGTGGCAATGCCCGGGGTCATTTTTGGTGTCACAGCTATGGAGGTGCTACTGATATCTAATGAATAGAGGTCACAGATACTGCTAAACATACTACAATGCACAGGACTGTCCCCACATCAAAGAATTGATGTCAATAGTCATCAAGTGTCAACAGAGCTGAGGTTGAAAAGCCCTGGATTAAAGGAACAGGATCTAAACCCAAAAAATCATGTACAGTTACTGTTAATAATATTATTAAACATAACATGTGCAGTGTTCGATTTTTAAAATGTAATGTTTTCAAGGGCTCCAAAGGTAGCTTAAATGTGCTTTTAAATATTTTTATTTCTTTAAGAGAGGAAGCAGATAGAAAATTCACCTCCTCAAACTCCTTTCGCACCAGGGGCTTTTTATCCTGCAAAACTTTGTCAAATGCTATTGAAAAGACTTTTTGGAAAAATCACCCCTGCTCGGATCTTTGGTCAAAATAGGAGGACAAGCCCCACAGTGCACTTCTCAAACTAATGGAAGCTCAGCTGCCCAGGCCCTGGAAGCCCCGACCAGTCCCTGGAAGCAGATGCTCCACCTGGCTCAGTGGCCTTTTGCCAGCTGAGACCATTAACCAATAATAGCTGCATTTCCAGAAAATTAGGCAGTGCTAATTTTAATCTTGTTCTCTGTTTAGAAACTGAAGTCCAGAGAGGTCAGACCTAGGGCATCTCCTCCGCGTTTGCACAGCGGCCTAAGAATGTCTGCATCCCACCATCTCCCCTGCAGGCTTCAAGCATCCTGAGGACATGGTCCTGCTGGATCCACTTCCATGACCCCAAGTCTCAGGTCAGGATATAATATATCTGTCAAAGGGCTGAGTGAGAACCTTCTATGGGAGCTGCCACAGTAGATGCCCGGCCCATGTCCCCTTGGCACTTCATGCCTATGACAGCTTCCTCATCCCACGGAGGGAGGGGAGCTTTTTCTCTGTCCAAGAGTTTTTTTCTAGTTGAGGAAGTGCACCTGGCCCGTGCAAGAGGTAGGTAGTTATGCTGGGGCGGTTAGAGCCTTCAGCAGTATTCTTCCACCCACGAGGGCTCGAAGTTGCAGGTGAATGATCCAGGGCAAAGGAGAAAGAGGGCTGGAAGGTTTGCAGTGTGTATGGCTGTTAGCATAACTGACGCCATCTTGGGCCTGTTCATTTCCTCCTGTCCTTCCACTGACCCTACCTAGGACTGTACTGTGTAGTAAATCTCTTCTCTGTCGTCAGTGGTTTTGTAATGAATAGATATTGTTTAATGATCATGAGGTCCAGGTAGTCTCCAAATAATGATAAAGACCTTCGCTGACATATTCCTGGCACCCACCCATCATAAATCAGATAAGGCCTTGACTTAGGAATGCGATCCCCGTCTCCAAGCACTTACCCCCATACCCTAGGTTAACTATAAAATTGTGATGGTCCCTCGGAGGTGCGGAGTGCAGCTGCCGATGCCTCCAGATTGCCATATGCCCCATCCAATCTGCATGTAAGTTACCCGCAATAAACTTCACAACTGTACTTTATGGAGCTGCCTGCCTCGTTGTGTGGTCTCAAGATACCTTCTCAGTTCGTTGGGCACTTTTCATTCCCTCTGTCCTCGGAGATAGTTTTAGATGGGGAATTCTCATGACTCAGTCCAGAACCAACTGGAGGATGCACGGTTTGGGCACTCTGGTCTCCTGCAGAAATTCTCATCAGAACGACTGGAAGAACATGTTACAGCGCAGATCCCCAGGCCCATTCTCTCAGCTTCTGATTCAGAAGCACACCGTGTTGGTTTCCTGGGTGCGGGGCTGGGGAGCTGTAACACGGTACCACCAGCTCGGTGGCTTATAGTAACAGAAATGTACTATCTCACAGTCTGGAGGCCAGAAATCTGAAACTAAGGTGTTGGCAGGGTTTGTTCCTTCTGGAGGCTTTGAGGGAGAATCTGTTCCAGGCCCCTCTCCTGGCTTCTGTTGGCTGTGGGCCATCCTTGGCTTTCCTAGGTTTGCACGTGGATCACTCCAATCCCTGACGCCATTTTCACAGTCTTCTCCCTGAGTCTGTGTCTCTTTTCTTATTAGGACACCAGTCATATTAGGACACCAGGCAAGGGTCCCCTGCCCCAATATGACCTCATCTCAACTAATTATATCTGCAACAACACTATTTCTAAAAAAGGTCGCATTCTAAGGTCCTGGTGGCTAGAACTTCAGCATATCTTTTTTTTTGGTGGGGGAGACATAGTTCAACCTGTAACAGGTGCAGCAATTCTAAATGCTAACAACCCCCCGGGAGATTCCGACATGACCCCCTGTGACTGTGGCACTTCCGTCTGGTTCTTCTTTACAGAGCCTTCTGCAGAGACAAGGCCTGTAACAGCGGTACATGGAGCAGGACCAGTCTGTTGCACTTTGACGGCCGGGCGTGCAGAGAATGAAAGGAAACAGAACTGCTGGAGGGAGGCAGGGAGGGGCAGCATGGTCCCAGCGGAGCATGAAGGGAAGCCTGGCTCGGCGTCTTGGCGTCCCCTACTGTCACCCCACTGGCCACATGTCTGAGGTCGGAAAGAAGGTACTTGACTTAATTTTCCAGCTACTCAAATGCCAACACAGCAGGTGCTTCAAAAACAGGATTGCAGAAAGACGTGCAGGATGAATAGCGCCGACTTTTTTTTCTTGGTTTAAAAGGAAATCTCTTGCTTTGGGGCAGATCATGCCTCATGAATTGACTTCTCACAGGCACTTTTGTAGATGAGAAACCGCAGCAGAGAGGGTTATGGGTAGATGCAGTGTGGCTCCCTTCCCATGTACTTTGTGGAGCAGGGATGGGGTCTGACATGGAGGGGTTGACGTGATGCTCAGACAGCATCCAGACACCAAGCCGTCCACCTGGATAGTTTTATATGGTGGGTGGGGAGAGGCTGGGGGAAAGGCACTGCTCCCAGCACACCTGCTCTGACAGGTAGCCTATAGCCTCAGAGCCACGGGGGAGCACCTGAGGTGAACAGAGAGGCAGGGATGAAACAGCAGGAACCTCGGTGAAACCCATGCACATCTCCCCTTACAGGCCATCTTCTTTCCTGCCTCCTGCTTTTGCATATGCTGGTCCTTGACCCCGCAGCCTCCATTGGAAAATGACTTCCACCCTCCCTCTGTTAACAGTGCCAGCCTCACTTCAAATCCATGACCACAACTCTCAAAGGGGTTCTCAGCACGGCTGGGCGATCCTACTACATTTCCCTATCCATTCACTCTTTTTTTTTTTTTTTTTTTTTGCGGTACGCGGGCCTCTCACTGCTGTGGCCTCTCCCGTTGCGGAGCACAGGCTCCGGACGCGCAGGCTCAGCGGCCATGGCTCACGGGCCCAGCCGCTCTGCGGCATGTGGGATCTTCCCAGACCGGGGCACGAACCCACGTCCCCTCCATCAGCAGGTCGACGGTCAACCACTGCGCCACCAGGGAAGCCCTATCCATTCACTTTTCCATGTGAGAAAGAACATCTAATTGGTCGAAGCCACTACATAGTTAGATTTCTGCTAAAAGCAGCCAGATGCAACCCCTAACAACACAAGGACGGATATCTCATGTTCATCTTCTTTTAAGGGGAAACAACTTGGATTCTTCGGATTCTAGATTGAAGCATCTTCTGGCACGCGGCACAATATGAAATGTGACTGCTCTCCGCTCGGGTCCGTCACCCCTCTGCCTTTTCACAGGCTCACATTTGCCATCCAGGCGCTCTCTGAGGACCCTTCAGACATGCCTGAACTGATAAAGGACCTGAGGCAAGGTTGCCTGGAGCCCACCATCACTTTGGCCCAAAGTGCCCAAGCTGGTTTGAGCGCAAGTTCCCAGGACTGGGTGTCTACCGCTGGGAGGGGACCATGAGCCTCAGAGCAGGCAGGACCGCCGGGAAATTGTGATGAGCTCTGAAACCGCTCACCACGTCAGTATCCCTCCGCCCCCCGCCCCGTCCCAAGTCTGACGCGCTGTGTTACAGAGGCACTTCCCGTTCTGCTGGGACCAAGGACGTAGTCCCGCAGTGGGTGAGGCTTGCTGCCCAGCTTGGTGTGTGTGTCTGGGCTAACCTGGGCATCCACCAGCCCTAGAGCTTTAGCTGACCAGGATAAATGACAGGCTGCAGTCTCCTTCACCTCCCCCAGTGCCCACTGGGAATGGAGCCCCACCCTGCCCCCCCGACCCAAACAACTCTGCCCCGGGGCCCTCACCTCGTGGTGCTCCACCCTCCATGCATGCTTAGGGAATACAAACTTCCTCAACAGCCACTGGTCCCTGTGTCTGCCAGGCCGTCTCGTTCTCTGGGCACTGTCCTCACTCCTGGAACTCCACGCCTTGCCCTCCTCGCCCGTCAGGACTCAGCCGGGCATGGTGGCTCCAGAAGCTTCCCTGACACCCAGGCTGAGCCTGGCATCTGCTGTCGGAGCCACGCCTGGGCTGCCGTTTTCCATATCATGCATCCCCAGTGCTGCTGTCACCTGCTATAAGCTGAAAATGGTGGAACACTGGTGAACGCCTAAGGGCCAGCCTGGCACGTGTCCATCTGGCCCTCCTGGAGGTAGGGAAGCGCATCCCATCATCTCCGCAAGCCCAAGGCCTAGTTGAGTGTTGGCCAAATGGGGCTGATGTGCTGTCAGTCCTGCCTACAGGGTTTCAGCTCCTGCTGCATGAGCCCACGGCTGCCCAAGCCTCTGCTCTAACTCATCAGGCACAGACGGATGAGCCCCCAGATAGTAACGTCAGCTGGGACCAAGCCTGAGCCTCTGCTTCCGCGACTGCTGTAAGGGCAGTCATGCGGCCAGGTCCGACCCCAGCTTCGCCCCTCCCGACTCAGCGTCATCCTATCTCCTGCCAGCCCATGATGCTGGGGTCCTAGCACTGTCCACACCACCTCACCCCATCAAATAATAACAAGAACAGTGGCAATAACAACAATAATAGTAACCCTTTTCACGAGGACTCCTACCATGCCAGGTGTTGTATGAACAGCCTCATTTAGCCTTACAACAAACACACGGCAAGGGAGTGATTTCCACTTTGTCACTGCTGAAAATGAGGCTCAGTGACGTTAAGTGACTTGCCTTAGGTCACTCTGGCAGCGGAAGAGCCAGGACTTGATCCCGGGCAAGTCTGCTCCAGAGCTTGGGCGCGTAACCATCTGTAGGCCTGCCCCTCTGCGCCAGCATCCTGTGTGCCGGCTTGGTCCTCCTGTGGCCGCCCCACTTCACATGAACACCCTGAGGCCCAGAGAGGTGAAGTTAGTGCCTTGCTCGGGCCACATGGCAGAGGCAGGATTAGAACAACGGCGTCCACCTGCTGTTTCCCTTCCAGCGTCGTGGCTGGCTTCATGGGGGGCCAGGGACCCCGATTCCCCCAGGGAGACTTTCTGCCCTTGGAAGGGCTCTGCCCAGCAGATGCTGGTGGTGGACTTACTTCTCTCTGTTGAATATGATGAATTCTTTCCGCACTGTCTCCAGGCACTGCTGGAGGTGTCCATTCTGTCAAAGAGCACAGAGAGGGGACTGTAAGGGATGAAGCATCAACCAGGGAGTGAGGACGAGCAGAGACTGATCTAAATGGGGCTGGGGACAATCAAAGCGGCTGGAGCAGCCCTGATTGTAGCGGCGGCTGTGCCCCCGGGGGTGGGGAGGGGGGCTGGCAGACAGAGATGCTTTTCTCCATTTTAAGCCATTAAATCCAATTTAAAAGCCATGTTAAAACGGAATAGGAATTGAAAATCATGACCTTGGTTTCCTGATCACTTGAATGTTCGTTAGTCCTAATTAAGAAGCATGGTGGGGAGAGGGAGAAATTTCAGGCCAGCGTGCAAAGGTGCTCAATCTCTTCAGGAACAGGTGCCAAGGACCACCCGTCCCACGGATGCTCTGTAATACACGTCTCAGAGGCTTCCTGGATGCCGAATGTACACTGCATGCCTGTGCAGGAACCCCACACCCTTGTGTGCCCTTACGTACACACACCCAGCCCTTCCCAGGCCAACTTCTGCATTGGGCTCTGCAGGCACTGGCCTAGGCTCCACGATACTTTTAGGGGCTACAAAGATGTTTTAATTTCTTTTCAAGTAAGCTGAAAAAAATGAATTTTTCAAATTGAAAGTTCTATTCATCTTCCTACCAATGTAATCCTGCATTGCAATTTTTAATATATTTTGATGGAGGAAGGGGCAGTTGTGGGTTGAATTGTGTCCTCCAAAAAGGTATGTTGTGGAATGGATAAAGAAGATTTGTGTATATACAATGAAATACTACTCAGCCGTGAAAAGGAATGAAATAATGCCATTTGCAGCAACATGGATGGACCTGGAGATTATCATACAAAGTGAAGCAAGTCAGAAAGGGAAAGACAAATACTGTATGTTATCACTTACGTGTGGAATCTAAAAGATGACACAAATGAACCTATCTACAAAGCTGAAATAGACTCACAGACATAGAGAACAGACTTGTGGTTGCCAAGGGGGAGGGAAGGAGTGGGAGTTTGGGATTAGCAGATGCAAACTATTATATACAGGATGGTTAAGCAACAAGGCCCTACTGTATAGCACAGGGAACTATATTCAATATCCTGTGATAAACCATAATGGAAAAGAATATGAAAAAGAATGTACATATGTGTATAACTGAATCACTTTGCTGTACAGCGTAAATTAACACAACATTGTAAATCAACCATACTTCAATAAAAAATAAAAAATAAAATTTTAAAAGACATGTTGAAGTCCTAACCCTCTGGACTGGTGAATGTGAGCTTATTTGGAAACAGGGTCTTTGTAGATGGAACTAGATAAGCTGAAGTCATCCTGGAGCAGGGTGGGCTCTACATTTAACGATGGGTGTCCCTAAAAAAGGGCCGTGTGAAGACACAGAGAGGAAAACGCCACGTGAAGACGGGGGGAGAGATGGGAGTGATGCAGCCGCGAGCCAAGGGATGTCAAGGGCTGCTGGCCACCGCCAGAGGCTGCAAGAGGCAAGGAGGGACCCTCCCTATAGCCTTTGGAGAGAGCAAAGCTCTGTCGATACCTGATTTTGAACTTCTGGCCTCCAGAATTGTGTGAACACATTTCAGTTGTTTTAAGACACCAAGTGTGTGATACTTTGTGTTGGCAGCCTAGAAAATTAATGCGGTGGCCCACAGAGTGTGGCCCTGGGTGCCTCCACAGTATAAAACCTCTGCAGAGGGTGCTGGGGGCTACTCGGAACAGCGCTGGTGTCGCTCAGCATCATTTCTTCTGCTCTTGCTAACAGATACGGAGGTTCCTGCGCTAGGAACAGGGCTAATGTGAATGACGAGAGCACGGATATGTCCCTCTACAGGGATGATTTCACAGGGCCCTGCTATGAAAGACCACTTGTTCGATGGAGGCATTTTATTGACTGCAAATGAACGTATTTGGTGGGGCAAAGTGACAAGCCCCCCATCTGGCTAAGAAGCAGCTCAACCATATTCACTGGAGTATAGGATTCCTCTCTGCCTGTGGTCTGCTCCTGAGACGGCACTCACCAGAGGACAGCTGTCCTTCGTGCCATCTTTGGACCTGTTCTTTGCCAACCTCTTCTTCTTTTTGTGAAGTGGTTTGGATTCAAGAATCATTTCTTCAAGTTCAAATGTGGGATCACAGTTCAGTCTCCCTTTCTGAAAGGAAATGGAAAAGAAAACACGGTTTGTCTTTGTTCCGTGCCATTGAATTGTATTTTCGTTCATTTGTTCATCCATTCATTCTATCAATCATTCATTCAACAAGTAACAATGAACTACTCCTATGGGATACATCAGCTACACTTTCTTCCTGATAATGAACAGTGACACATCCTCGCTGCACACGTCATCATTTATCCCCATAATCCCGCCCACCTTGCACACCCCACTTATTAACATCCACAGGTTCCCTTGATCTCCTTACGTATGTTCATTTCGTGAGGTTGAGTTCAGTTTTCCAATCTGTTCTTTTCACTTATTTTCTCATACTCTCCTTCTCATGTCATTACTACCTTTCCTATAAATATCATTTTTAACAATTCCATTTAAAAATACCATTTCTGGCCAAAATCTACCCAGTTCCCCAGCCTGGCTCCCTGTTCTCCTGCAGCTAGAGCCAGCTGACCCTCAGGCCTGGCCCTGCCCTAGGCTGGCCTCCTGCCACTTTGGTCAGGAGCAATATTGGTCTCCCTGACTTATCCCAGGTGGCTCTTTTCCATCCTGAGACCCAGCCCAGGATGCTGGCCCTCTCAGGCAGCAGTCTGGTGGTTATAACATCAACGGCTCTGAAGGTGCTCAGAAAAACCAACAACCCAGTTCTACTGCTTTCTGACCTTGAACAAGTTTTTAACTTCTTTGGGACTCAGTTCATTATCTGTAAAGTCTGGATAAGCATTCCTCCCTCATGCAAGATTAAACAAGTTAAAAAAGTTCTTCATGTAGGGCCAAGTGAGAATTGAGTCCTTGAGTAGGTGTCCCTGTTCCTGATTGGATGGGGGCCAGGGAGGGGAGGGACCAGGCACAACCGTGGGGGGGCTGCCAGCCTTGCCACTGAGTCCTACAGCCTCACCTTTCACCTGCGTGTCTTTGAGGGAGACATATAACCTCTCTCTGCCTCAGTTTCCTCATCTGTGTAAAATGCAGCAGGCTCAGTGGGTTGATGAGGATTAACTGAGATAGGGCTTGCAAATCTTCTAGAATGGGTCCTTCCTGATCCATGGCAGGCCTGCAATGACTGACCACTCCCTCTGCTGCCCTGCAGTCCCAGCCGCCTCCCATGGGAGCCCCGGCCTTAAACCCTAACTTATAAGCGAGGGTCTTGCTACCTGCCATCAAACTTGCCTTGGCCAGGCTGCCTCACCTCTCGATGTCAGCCAGTGCCCTGCCGTGGCCAGGACAGGAGGAGGAACCAGGGCTTTGCAGATAGAACTGGGGCAAGGCCTGGCTTTTCCACTCACTAGCAAGTCCCTCAACCTCTCTGGCCCTCAGTTTCCATAACTGTAAAATGAGGGTAAGTGCTCTGAACCTGTGAGGCTGGGGAGCAGTACTACATTCTTTTCCCTTTCCCTTCTCCATCCTGGAGAGAGGTCCCAGCAGAACAGTCCCCGCTGGGATTGTCTGTACTGACAGCACTCCCCCACCTGCCCCGCCGGGATCCTCACACCGCCAACTTCTATGGCTCCACTAATAGTCCCCTTTCCCTTGGTGGCACATCTGTCCCCCACCACTCTCCCTCTCCCAGTGAGCAGGTCAGATTCCAGGCCCAAGTCTTTCCTGGCCTGATCTATCTTCCCTCTCTCCCTCCCTCCCTCCCTCCCTTCCTTCAATGGAGGCTCTGGATCCAGACTGCCTGAGGTCAAGCCCTGGCTTTGCCAATTTCTCACTGAGTAATCGTGGGCAGTTTGCTTAACCTGAGGCTATTCACTTAAGCTGAGACTACTAACAGGGCCCCCCTCCCTGTTGTGAAGCGTATATGACATAATGTACGTGAAGCTTTAGAACACGCTTAACCCTATTGGCTATTATCATTAACTGATCCATACTCAGGTGACAAGCACATATTGAGGTCTTCTAGCAGCTTCTGGGGTCAACCATTGCTCTGGGATCTCTCTCAGGCGAAGGTCAGCCAACCCACCCTCTGAAGCTCTCGGGGAATGGCGGATGCACGCAACAGAACGTTATTGACCGCTAACGCAGACCTAGGCACCTGTCCAGTGGGGAACCAGGGAGGGTGAGATCCACTCCAGGTTAGGGGATGGAGAGGCTGGCTGGGAAAACGTCCCAGAGGAGGCAATGACTGAGTTTCCTCCTTATCCAGAAGGCAGTTACCAAGACCCTCCAGTGGACCACTTGCTGCGTTTTATGCTGTCTGGAAGGAGGGGGAGGAGATTTCCAAGTGGACAAGAAAGGCACTCCTGGAAGAGGAAGCACTGTGTTCACAGGTATGGAGCTAAGGAACAGTGTGGCCAGAGGGGACAACTGCAGGCATCTGCGTGTGGACCTCGGAAATCAGGTACAAATCCACCCTGAGTCTCAGTGAAACGTGATTCCTCTGGTGCTCAGGTGACCGTGGCCAGCAGGGGCCCCACTGGACAGCTTCTGGCGTCTTCCTGCCCACCCAGGTGGGGGACCCCGCACAGGGCGGGATGCCATCGAACAGGACCTCACTCACATTGGGTACGAAGCCGGGCATCAGGGCCTTCTCCCACACCGCGTCCCAGTTCATGTCGGCCAAGTAGGGTGCACTCTGGACGTCACCGAGGCTGGACAGGCGGCTCTTGGGGTCCTTGGTCAGGAGCTGCAGGTAAAGGGCAAACGTGCTCGCTTGGGCAGTGCACCCCACCGAGGTTTGTGGGGGAATCCAAAGGTGGAGTCTTGGGAAAATGAAGGTGCCCCTGCTTTCTGCGTTCCATGAGTGTCCTGCCCTGTTTGGGCTGCTGCGTTGGAAGCATCACCTACACTCATCTCTTTATAGCCAGGGAGGAACGGAGGGGTCAGGCTGCTGGAAGGTCATCCAGCAATGGGCTCTTTGGACAGGGACTAGATTTTCGCCCGCCCTGCTCCCCTTGGGAACTCGCACCCTGTGACATGCCACCTCTCAATGAGGTCTGCAGAGGCTTCCAATTAAAAATAAAAAGAATTAGCCACCTTGTTTTAGGACTTTCAGCTTGGTAATGGGATGCACAAAAGCATAATAAAATTTCTCCCTGGACAGCTATGAGGTGACCTCTGCAGTCTGATGGAATGGCCTCATTTGTAGCCAAGGGGTCAACTTTTAGCTTCCCTTCAAATGGAGTTTCTGCTAATAAGGGGTGATGCAGTAAAAGAAAAAAAATAGCCGTACATTACCTTGCATCCAGAGGGGTTTTCAGCTTTCAAAACACTAGCTTATCTGGTGCAAGGACACTGAGGCTAAAAATGAAAGACGGGGCCCAGCCCTGGGAGGGCTACTCGGTAGCAGTGTGGCCCCGGCTGAGCTGCTGGCTGTGCTGTGCATGTTTCCTCCTCCGAAAGAAGGAAGGATAATGGTAACTCTTCCACTTCTGGCTCATGAGTCAGATGAGACCCATAGGGGATGGATGAGGACCTGGGACACACCAAGGCAGGATGCCACCCCCAGCTGCTGGCAGGTGGGAGCTGGAATCAGGACCCCTGCCAGTCGGCTCCCACCTGCCACTGCAGTGAGTGGGCTACAGTCACACCATGGGAGGGGCACCTGGCAGGGTCGCACCTGCTGATCACGGTGGCCTCTCTCTAGGAACTGTCCCCAGAATGACGGGTACAGATTTAAACAGAGACGCCGCTTCAATGCCCAGGGCAGGGCGGCGGTGGAGGCGGGTGGTCACCGTTTAGGACAGCAGTTAGCTCTCTGACTCCATGGGTGGGTGGGAGGTGGAGGTGTTGGCAGGTGGGTAGAGCTTCCAGGTGATTCCAATCAGCAGTTGGTTAAGGACCACTGATGTCTAAAACCCAGGGGGTGAATCTCCCCTAAAGCAATTTAACTGATGAGTAATTCCCTAAGTCATCTACAGAGTTCGGAGGGATTAAGAGCTGACATCTGGAGTTCAGAGAGCTTGCATTTAAATCCTCCTCTGCCTCTAACAGCCTTGTGGCAGTGAGTGAATGATCTGCTTTCCCGAGCCTCAGTTTTCCCATCTCTACTATGGGGGCACTGACACTACTCCTCTCACAGGGCATGTAAGGACTAAATGAGCAGAGCCCCCATATAACATTCCCCCAACCAGTGCTGGCTGCCGTCATCATAATTCCTTCATTAAAGGTGACTGGTGCTGACCACATGCAAGGCTCGACTCTGTGTCTCGGAGGATTCCGAGTGAGTTTAGCTGAATGCCAGCCTCAGAAGGAGGGCGCCACGACCCACTGCCCATGCTGAACTCGAGCTTATCAGAACACAAACAACAGGGCCTGCCCCACCATTTCTGATTCAGCAGGTCTGCGGGTGGAGCCTGAGAATCCGCATTTCCAACAAGTTCCCGGGGGATGCTGGTCCAGGAACCACCTTGGAGAACCACTGCTTTATTCTACTAGCAACTACTAGTTCCCAGGAAAAGTCAGGAGACGCCCAATGTCTTAAAGGTCAGTGAGTTAAAAGATGATTTGTAAAATTTTTAAAAAGCTATATGCATTAAATATTTCTAATTACTAGAAGCTTGTTGTGGAGTGAAAAGAGCCTGTGGGCTTTGTTGTCACAGACGTGACTAAAAGCCACCTTGTCCAGCGGCTTTGTGATCTTGATGCGGGATGGTGAGAGTGTTTACGATGAGGCATTAGAGGACCGCTGACTTTATTATTTCCACTACTGTCCCACCATTTGTTTTCTCATTCCTTAATCTGCTGGTCTGCCTGTTACTGCACTGAGTGCCCAGCTCCCTGGCCAGGTGGGCTGGCGGCTGCCCCCTTACCTTCTTCAGCAGGGCGACCATGCCCTTGCACCACGTGGAGGAGTAGTGGACACGCTCCACCTTGAAGATGTTGAGGATCTCATCGATGGGGGTGGCCGAGTGGATTTCATATGGCCTCTGCAACCAAAGGACAACAGGTGGCATCAGAGAGAGAGACCCCATGTGGTTAAAACAGACATAGAGAACAGACTTGTGGTTGCCAAGAGGGAGGGGGAGGGGGAGGTGGGATGAATTAGGAGATTGGGATTGATAGATATACACTATTGATACCATGTATTAAATAGATAACTAATGAGAACCTACTGTATAACACAGGGAACTCTACTCAGTGCTCTGTGGTGACCTAAATGGGAAGGAAATCCAAAAAAGAGGGGATATATATGCATGTATAGCTGATTCACTTTGCTGTACAGTAGAAACTAGCACAACATTGTAACGCAATTATACTCCAGTAAAAATTTTTAAAAAATAATAAAATAAAGTCAGCTCTGCACCTTTAAGCTCCAGGCTCAGCCTTAATCTGTTTGCGTGGTTGTGGAGAAACCCAGGTCCTTCGACAAGAATACTGGCACATACTAAGATCCATATTCCATCTGCATCAGGTAAAGAGTTTTACTGATGCTCGGTTCTCACTTAGGATGTCTTGACTCAGGAAACCAAGTGGTCTTTATAAGGTAAAGTAATTACATGTTCTGCTGGTGAAAGTGATTTTGGCAGCAGGGCACTGGATATATATATATATACACACACACTCATTATGGAGTGCAGGTGCATCTCTATTCCAGGAAACTCAGTTTACAGAAATTGCCAATTTACCGAGAAATGGAAGAAACAGGAAAAGAACTGCGGTAGACCTGTTATTTTATTTTATTTTTTTTACATCTTTATTGGAGTATAATTGCTTTACAATGGTGTGTTAGTTTCTGCTTTAAAACAAAGTGAATCAGTTATACATATGTTCCCATATCTCCTCCCTCTTGCGTCTCCCTCTCTCCCACCCTCCCTATCCCACCCATCCAGGTGGTTACAAAGCACCAAGCTGATCTCCCTGTGCTATGCGGCTGCTTCCCACTAGCTATCTATTTTACGTTTGGTAGTGTATATATGTCCATGTCACTCTCTCACTTTGTCACAGCTTACCCTTCCCCCTCCCCATATCCTCAAGTCCATTCTCTAGTAGGTCTATGCCTTTATTCCCGTCTTACCCCTAGGCTCTTCATGACATTTTTTTTTTCTTAGATTCCATATATATGTGTTACCATATGGTATTTGTCTTTCTCTTTCACTCTGTAAGACAGACTCTAGGTCCATCCACCTCACTACAAATAACTCAATTTTGTTTCTTTTTATGGCTGAGTAATATTCCATCGTATATATGTGCCACATCTTCTTTATCCAATCATCCGATGATGGACACTTAGGTTGTTTCCGTCTCTTGGCTATTGTAAATAGAGCTGCAATGAACATTTTGGTACATGACTCCTTTTGAATTATGGTTTTCTCAGGGTATATGCCCAGTAGTGGGATTGCTGGGTCATATGGTAGTTCTATTTGTAGTTTTTTAAGGAACCTCCATACTGTTCTCCGTAGTGGCTGTACCAATTCACATTCCCACCAGCAGTGCAAGAGTGTTCTCTTTTCTCCACACCCTCTCCAGCATTTATTGTTTCTAGATTTTTTGATGATGGCCATTCTGACCGGTGTGAGATGATATCTCATTGTAGTTTTGATTTGCATTTCTCTAATGATTAATGATGTTGAGCATTCTTTCATGTGTTTGTTGGCAATCTGTATATCTTCTTTGGAGAAATGTCTATTTAGGTCTTCTGCCCATTTTTGGATTGACTTGTTTGTTTTTTTTGTTATTGAGCTGCATGAGCTGCTTGTAAATTTTGGAGATTAATCCTTTGTCAGTTGCTTCATTTGAAAATATTTTCGCCCATTCTGAGGGTTGTCTTTTGGTCTTGCTTATGGTTTCCTTTGCTGTGCAAAAGCTTTGAAGTTTCATTAGGTGCCATTTGTTTATTTTTGTTTTTATTTCCATTTCTCTAGGAGGTGGGTCAAAAAGGATCTTGCTGTGATTTATGTCATAGGGTGTTCTGCCTATGTTTTCCTCTAAGAGTTTGATAGTTTCTGGCCTTATACTTAGGTCTTTAATCCATTTTGAGATTAATTTTGTGTATGGTGTTAGGGAGTGTTCTAATCTCATACTTTTACATGTACCTGTCCAGTTTTCCCAGCACCACTTATTGAAGAGGCTGTCCTTTCTCCACTGTGCATTCCTGCCTCCTTTATCAAAGATAAGGTGACCATATGTGCGTGGGTTTATCTCTGGGCTTTCTATCCTGTTCCATTGATCTATATTTCTGCTTTTGTGCCAGTACCATACTGTCTTGATTACTGTAGCTTTGTAGTATAGTCTGAAGTCAGGGAGCCTCATTCTTCCAGCTCCGTTTTTCGTTCTCAAGATTGCTTTGGCTATTCGGGGTCTTTTGTGTTTCCATACAAATTGTGAAATTTTTTGTTCTAGTTCTGTGAAAAATGCCAGTGGTAGTTTGATCAGGATTGCATTGAATCTGTAAATTGCTTTGGGTAGTATTTTCACAATGTTGATTCTTCTAATCCAAGAACATGGTATATCTCTCCATCTATTTGTACCATCTTTAATTTCATTCATCAGTGTCTTATAATTTTCTGCATACAGGTCTTTTGTCTCTTAGGTAGGTTTATTCTGAGATATTTTATTCTTTTTGTTGCAGTGGTAAATGGGAGTGTTTTCTTGATTTCACTTTCAGATTTTTTATCATTAGTGTATAGGAATGCCAGAGATTTCTGTGCATTAATTTTGTATCCTGCTACTTTACCAAATCCACTGATTAGCTCTAGTAGTTTTCTGGTAGCATCTTTAGGATTCTCTATGTATAGTATCATGTCACCTGCAAACAGTGACAGCTTTACTTCTTCTTTTCCGATTTGGATTCCTTTTATTTCCTTTTCTTCTCTGATTGCTGTGGCTAAAACTTCCAAAACTATGTTGAATAAGAGTGGTGAGAGTGGGCAACCTTGTCTTCTTCCTGATCTTAGTGGAAATGCTTTCAGTTTTTCACCATTGAGGATGATGTTGGCTGTGGGTTTGTCATATATGGCCTTTATTATGTTGAGGAAAGTTCCCTCTATGCCTACTTTCTGCAGGATTTTTATCATAAATGGGTGTTGAATTTTGTCAAAAGCTTTCTCTGCATCTATTGAGATGATCATATGGCTTTTCCTCCTTCAATTTGTTAATATGGTGTATCACGATGATTGATTTCTGTATATTGAAGAATCCTTGCATTCCTGGAATAAACCCCACTTGATCATGGTGTATGATCCTTTTAATGTGCTGTTGGAGTCTGTTTGCTCGTATTTTGTTGAGGATTTTTGCATCTATGTTCATCAGTGATATTGGCCTGTAGTTTTCTTTCTTTGTGACATCCTTGTCTGGTTTGGTATCAGGGTGATGGTGGCCTCACAGAATGAATTTGGGAGTGTTCCTCCCTCTGCTATATTTTGGAAGAGATTGAGAAGGATAGGTGTTATCTCTTCTCTAAATGTTTGATAGAATTCTCCTGTGAAGCCATCTGGTCCTGGGCTTTTGTTTGTTGTAAGATTTTTAATCACAGTTTCAATTTCAGTGCTTGATTGGTCTGTTCATATTTTCTATTTCTTCCTGATTCAGTCTTGGCAGGTTGTGCATTTCTAAGAATTTGTCCATTTCTTCGGGTTATCCATTTAATTGGCATAGAGTTGCTTGTAGTACTGTCTCATGATCTTTTGTATTTCTGCAGTGTCAGTTGTTACTTTTCCTTTTTCATTTCTAATTCTATTGATTTGAGTCTTCTCCCTTTTTTCTTGATGAGTCTGGCTAATGGTTTATCAATTTTGTTTATCTTCTCAAAGAATCAGCTTTTAGTTTTATTGATCTTTGCTATCGTTTCATTTCTTTTTCATTTATTTCTGATCTGATCTTTATGATTTCTTTCCTTCTGCTAACTTTGGGGTTTTTTTGTTCTTCTTTCTCTAATTGCTTTAGGTGCAAGGTTAGGTTGTTTATTCGAGATATTTCCTGTTTAAGGTAGGATTGTATTGCTATAAACTTCCCTCTTAGAACTGCTTTTGCTGCATCCCATAGGTTTTGGGTTGTCGTGTCTCCATTGTAATTTGTTTCTAGGTATTTTTTGATTTCCTCTTTGATTTCTCCAGTGATCACTTCGTTATTAAGTAGTGTATTGTTTAGCCTCCGTGTGTTTGTATTTTTTTTACAGATCTTTTCCTGTAATTGATATCTAGTCTCATAGCGTGGTCGGAAAAGATACTTGACACAATTTCAATTTTCTTAAATTACGAAGGCTTGATTTGTGACCCAAGATATGATCTATCCTGGAGAATGTTCCATGAGCACTTGAGAAAAATGTGTATTCTGTTGTTTTTGGATGGAATGTCCTATAAATATCAATTAAGTCTATCTTGTTTAATGTATCATTTAAAGCTTGTGTTTATTTATTTATTTTCATTTTGGATGATCTGTCGATTGGTGAAAGTGGTGTGTTAAAGTCCCCTACTATGAATGTGTTACTGTCGATTTCCCCTTTTATGGCTGTTAGTATTGCCTTATGTATTGAGGTGCTCCTATGTTGGGTGCATAAATATTTACAATTGTTATGTCTTCTTCTTGGATCGATCCCTTGATCATTATGTAGTGTCCTTCTTTGTCTCTTCTAATAGTGTTTATTTTAAAGTCTATCTTGTCTGGTATGAGAATTGCTACTCCAGCTTTCTTCTGATTTCCATTTGCATGGAATATCTTTTTCCATCCCCTCACTTTCAGTCAGTATGTGTCCCTAGGTCTGAAGTGGGTCTCTTGTAGACAGCATATATATGGGTCTTGTTTTTGTATCCATCCAGCCAGTCTGTGTCTTTTGGTGGGAGCATTTAATCCATTTACATTTAAGGTAATTATTGATATGTATGTTCCTATTCCCATTTTCTTAATTGTTTTGGGTTTGTTATTGTAGGTCTTTTCCTTCTCTTGTGTTTCTTATCTAGAGAAGTTCCTTTAGCATTTGTTGCAAAGCTGGTTTGGTGGTGCTGAACTCTCTCAGCTTTTGCTTGTCTGTAAAGGTTTTAATTTCTCCATCAAATCTGAATGAGATCCTTGCTGGGTAGAGTAATCTTGGTTGTAGGTTCTTCTCCTTCATCACTTTAAATATGTCCTGCCAGTCCCTTCTGGCTTTAAGAGTTTCTGCTGAGAGATCAGCTGTTAACCTTATGGGGATTCCCTTGTGTGTTATTTGTTGTTTTTCCCTTGCTGCTTTTAATATGTTTTTTTTGTATTTAGTTTTTGACAGTTTGATTAATATGTGTCTTGGCGTGTTTCTCCTTGGATTTATCCTGTATGGGACTCTCTGTGCTTCCTGGACTTGATTAACTATTTCCTTTCCCATATTAGAGAAGTTTTCAACTATAATCTCTTCAAATACTTTTTCAGTCCCTTTCTTTTTCTCTTCTTCTTCTGGAACCCCTATAATTCGAATGTTGGTGTGTTTCATGTTGTCCTAGAGGTCTCTGAGACTGTCCTCAGTTCTTTTCATTCTTTTTTCTTTATTCTGCTCTGCAGTAGTTATTTCCACTATTTTATCTTCCAGGTCACTTATCCGTTCTTCTGCCTCAATTATTCTGCTACTGATCCCATCTAGAGTATTTTTAATTTCATTTATTGTGTTGTTCATCGTTGCTTGTTTCATCTTTAGTTCTTCTAGGTCCTTGTTAAATGCTTCTTGCATATTCTCTATTCTATTTCTAAGATTTTAGATCATCTTTAGTATCATTATTCTGAATTCTTTTTCAGGTAGACTGCCTATTTCCTCTTCATTTGTTAGGTCTGGTGGGTTTTTCTCTTGCTCCTTCATCTGCTGTGTGTTTTTTTGTCTTCTCATTTTGCTTACCTTACTGTGTTTGGGGTCTCCTTTTTGCAGGCTGCAGGTTCGTAGTTCCGGTTGTTTGTGGTGTCTGTCCCCAGTGGCTAAAGTTGGTTCAGTGGGTTGTGTAGGCTTCCTGGTGGAGGGGACTAGTGCCTGTGTTCTGGTGGATGAGGCTGGATCGTGTCTTTCTGGTGGGCAGGTCGACGTCTGGTTGTGTGTTTTGGGGTGTCTGTGGACTTATTATGATTTTAGGCAGCCTCTCTGCTAATGGGTGGGGTTGTGTTCCTGTCTTGCTAGTTGTTTGGCATAGGGTGTCCAGCACTGTAGCTTGCTGGTCGTTGAGTGAAGCTGGGTGCTGGTGTTGAGATGGAGATCTCTGGGAGATTTTCGCTGTTTGATATTATGTGGAGCTGGGAGGTCTCTTGTGGACCAGTGTCCTGAAGTTGGCTCTCCCACCTCAGAGTCACAGCACTGACTCCTGGCTGCAGCACCAAGAGCCTTTCATCCACACGGCTCAGAATAAAAGGGAGAAAAAGTAGAAAGAAAGAAAGAAAGAGGATAAAATAAAAGTAGGATAAAATAAAATAAAAGTAAGATAAAATAAAATAAAGTTATTAAAATAAAAAATAATTATTAAGAAAAAAATTAGAAAAGAAAAGCAAAAAACGGATGGATAAAACCCTAGGACAAATGGTGAAAGCAAAGCTATACAGACAAAATCTCACAGAGAAGAATACACATACACACTCACAAAAAGAGGAAAAGGGGAAAAAATAATAAATCTTGCTCTCAAAGTCCACCTCCTCAATTTGGGATGATTCGTTGTCTCTTCAGGTATTCCACTGATGCAGGGTACATCACGTTGATTGTGGAGATTTAATCCGCTGCTCCTGAGGCTGCTGGGAGAGATTTCCCCTTCTCTTCTTTGCACAGCTCCCGGGGCTCAGCTTTGGATTTGGACCCGCTTTTGCGTGTAGGAAGCCTGAGGGCGTCTGTTCTTCGCTCAGACAGAACGGGGCTAAAGGAGCCGCTGATTCGGTGGCTCTGGCTCACTCAGGCCAGGGGGAGGGAGGGGCACGGATGCGGGGTGAGGCTGCGGCGGCAGAGCTCGGCGTGACGTTGCACCAGCCTGAGGCGCGCCGTGCGTTCTCCCGGGGAAGTTGTCCCTGGATCCCGGGACCCTGGCAGTGGCGGGCTGCACAGGCTCCCCGGAAGGGAGGTGTGGATAGTGACCTGTGCTCGCACACAGGCTTCTTGGTGGCGGCAGCAGCAGCCTTAGCGTCTCATACCCGTCTCTGGGATACGCGCTGTTAGCTGCGGCTCGCGCCCGTCTCTGGAGCTCCTTTAAGCAGCGCTCTTAATCCCCTCTCCTCGAGCACCAGGAAACAAAGAGCGAAGAAAAAGTCTCTTGCCTCTTCGGCAGCTCCACTTTTCCCGGACTCCCTCCCGGCTAGCCGTGGTGCACTAACCCCCTGCAGGCTGTGTTCATACCGCCACCCCCAGTCCTCTCCCTGCGCTCCGACCGAAGCCCCAGCCTCAGCTCCCAGCCCCGACCGCCCCGGCGGGTGAGCAGACAAGCCTCTCTGGCTCAGACCTGTTATTTTAACTGTTAGAGCTGAGCTGGGCCTTGGGGATCATCTCATCCGATGTTTTCCCCCCCGAATCATTTTACTCAAAATCCCAAACATAGAACAGATGAAAGGGAATAACAGTTCCCTGGGCTATTTAAACCTCCAAAGCCTGGAGAAACATTTTTTTCCTGTATGAACTGTTGAATCACCTCTTCAGGGTCCTACACTTCCAGGAAACACAGCTTGAAAACCCCTCCCTTTATGGAGATATAAAACCTGGAGGGGCGAGGTCCCAGAGTTCATTTCCCCCCAGGTTTTTGACTCCCAGCTCAGGGCTCTCTCTGTTTGCTTTACTGAGGGACAGAAAGGCGGTGCTCAACCCAAGGGCTGCCTCTCTCCCTTTCTTGGGTTAGTATACCAACAGATTCCTCATCTCTGTGGTTGAGCCCACCATCCGGTGTGTACCCAGCAGTTCTTAGCTCTGCTCCAACCTCTAGGAGCGCCATACCCCTTCCTCTATTAGCCATCACCCATACCTTCTCTGTCTACTGAACCCTAAGGAGAAGTGCTGACAGAGGTCAAAGGCAAGGGTAACACCACGTGAGGCAGGTGGCTGGGGGGAAGCAGAGAGGCACCATAGCGTGGGCTCTTAGGGCTCCACCCCCTGCTGCAAGGCCATGGGCCAGTGATCTGACGTTCAGAATCTCATGTATTTATTTATTTTTAAGAAACTTGACTTTATCCATCTGTTATTTAGTCAGCAAATATTGTGTCCCCAAGGTATACCAACCTCTGCTCTAGGGGCTGGGGAATACGTTAGTAAATAAACAACAGAAAATTCCCCACCTCATGGAGTTTACATTCTAGTGTGGGGACATAGACGATCAAAATACGTAAAATAAATATTGCATGGTGTTACGTGTCTTAGAGAAAAAGGAGGGCCTGAGGTGTCTGTGGGCGGGGGAAGCAGGGGAGTTGCAACTTTATTTTTAAACATTTTATTAGCGTATAGTTGATTTACAACATTGTGTTAGTTTCAGGTGTACAGCAAAGTGAATCAGTTATACATATACATATATCCACTCTTTTTTTAGATTCTTTCCCTGTATAGGTCATTACAGAGTATTGAGTAGAGTTCCCTGTGCTATACAGTAGGTCCTTATTAGTTATCTATTTTATGTAATGGTGCGTATATGTCCAACCCAATCTTCCAATTTATCCCTCAGTAAGTCAGACAGAGAAAGACAAATATCATATGATATCACTTATCTGTGGAATCTAAAAAAAGGGTACAGATGTACTTATCTACAAAACTGAAATAGAGTCACAGACGTAGAAGACAACGTTTGGTTACCAGAATCTCCTTTAGTCCCCTTGGTTACTCTGTGGCAGCGGTTCCCAACCGGGGATAATCTGTCCCTCCAGGGGACATATGGCAATGTTTGGGGACATTTTGGTTGTCCTTACTGGGTGGCGGCAAAGTCCTGCTGGTGTCTAGTGGGTAGAGGCCGGGGATGCAGCTAAACATCCTACAGTGCACTGGGCAGCCCCCATCACAAAGCAGTACCCAGTCCCAAGCGTCCGTAGAGCTGAGGCTGAGGAACCCTGTGCTTTGCAACCACTGTTCTCCCCATCTGATAGACAAGAAACAGGCTCACCCCCAGACATTCAGAAACTGTGCAACAAAGCTGGGATTTGATCCCCAAAACGTGTGATTCCAAAGCCCAGACTCTCACTTGACCACCATGCTGTCGTTTCCATGGACAGCACCACACTACCTACAGAGTGAAGCCGGTGCCTCCAGCTGACCTCAGTCAGGGTCCTTTCTAGACAGCCCCCAGACTGTCTTTCTGACTGCTGGTCAGTCTAAGATGTTTGCTGTGTCAGCCTCAGCTGCCCTTCCCGGTCTCTGCTCACGCGGTTTCCCAACCAACTCATATATGATCCCCCTTAACGCTTCCTCCCTCAGAAATTCTTCCCTGCTCCTCTAAGAAGAAGTCATCAGCATTGTCTCTGCAGCTGCCTGTCTCAGAATCATCACCACGTGCACATTTATGTAGCAGTTAGCATCCCTCCAGTGTGCTGGACGCCGCGTGTGCTCCGCCTACGTTTTCTCCTGGAATCCCCACGGTGACCCCGCAGGCCGGCCTCATCATCCCCATTTCATGAGGGAGGAAGCCAGGGCTCAGATGAGTTAAGTGACTAAGGCGGAATCACAGCATCAAGGAACACGGGTTGTGGATGGGAGCCCGGACCTCTGCTCACCGGGCCAAGGACCTCCCCACTAACGGTCAGCAGCCACATGTGACTCAGCTCCTCTCCCAGGGCCTGTCTCCACCTTGAGAGGTGCTAAGTTGGAAAGGATGCAGACCTGCCAGCAGGCCCCCGGCATGGGAATCAGAGACACCAGGGGAGGGGAGCTGACATTGACCGAGTGCCGACCCTTTATCGGTCACAGAGCTGGGTAATTTGCATCGTCAGAATCACTTTATATTCACAGCCACCCTGTTGCGTAGGTGTTACTATTATTATTATTTTCTCAGTTAACAGATGAGGATTCTGAGCATTTGGTCTGTCTATTGGCCTTGGTTAAGATCACAGACAAGGTGCCTGGTAGAGCCAGGGTTTGAACCTGTGAATTCTGCTAAGATCCTCTTTCTGTGTTACGAGGAGGCAGCTTTCAGTTGAGTAAGAGGAAAATCTTTCTAGCCATTAGGGCTTTAAAAAAAATGAAACACGTTCTTTCTGGATATAAGAGCCCTGTGCATGCGGAGGAAAACCAGTGGACAGGTGGGTGACACTGCCAGGGAAACCATCAAGGAGCCTGGTAGGTGGGGAAACAGGCGCTGGGTAAGACCTTTAAGTCCCTTTTCTGAGTCGGTGGATGAGAAACCTCCCTTTCCTCTCTGTCCCCATGGGGTTCTCTTCAGGGGGTGTGGTCACAGTCCCTGAGACAACTGTGCTCAAAAGGGAACTCTCCAGGTGGCGCTTTCTTTTTGTTTTGCATCTTTATTGGAGTATAATTGCTTTACAATGGTGTGCTACTTTCTGCTTTATAACAAAGTGAATCAGTTATACATATACATGTGTTCCCATATCTCTTCCCTCTTGCGTCTCCCTCCCTCCCACCCTCCCTATCCCACCCCTCTAGGTGGTCACAAAGCACCGAGCTGACCTCCCGGTGCTATGCAGCTGTGTGGCGCTTGTTGAGTCTTTTTTTTTTTACTTAGCAGGTCTCAGGGTGAGAACTGAGATCCTTGTTTGGGCTCATTGGAAAGTTGGGTACAAGTTACTCCCCTCGTCTGGGCTACAGGATCCAAGCAGGCTCACCAAATTCTCTGCATTGAAATTTCAAGCCCACTTGATGACACTCCACTCCTCTGCTCTCCTGATAGAGCATTTCGGGAGAGATGTCTCTTTCTGCTCTAAGACTAGAGCATGCCTGGGTCCCTGGCTAACATACCATATTAATACCTTCAATCTCCCACTTTTCATTTCTAATGCTTTCCAACTCTATGATCTTACAATATGTGTTAGAAAATTCCCATCATGACTTTTATCTTTTGGAGGTAAGGAGCCCCCTGGATCCTGAGGGAATCAAGGAACAGGGGGGTGATCACCTATCAGGGATGCTGTCACTGACATGATGGAGGAATTTCAATGAGGAAGGATAACTTCTAAATTCACACAGTCCATGGAAAAATATGAGTGTTTTTCAGTATAGCTTTTGGACTAAATGTGATCGTTTCCAGGATTAAAAAAACAGAATAAGCTATTTGCATAAACCCATTGTGTTTCAAGTCAAAGACGAACAGACCAAGATATCTGGGAGACAGAGTCACACCAACCCATGACAGGCATTCTTGTTCACTCTGTCCCCACACCAAAGGCCCGATCCCACCATGTGACCCTCCCTCTTCTATTAAAAGTGGCATTTGGATCCCTAAGCAGAAAACTCAGATACATTGAAAATGAAACGTTTTATTTTGAAGCCCTTGGGGCTTTTTGCCAAGTCATCATCTTTGACTGTTCTGACTTGTATTCTGGCAGAGAATACACTTTCTGCTGGCAAATGACCAATCGTGCTTAGGCCGACTGCTTGCCAAGGTCATTTGTATGATTGATTCCGTGATAAACATCATCCGGTTATGTCTGTGTTCTCTGGTTCATACAAGTTTCATGGGGACCCTCATGTCCCCTCCTGGAGCATGTATATTAAAGAACCAGTACACGACAAAGGAACCAACCAGGGAGGTGGGGAGAGATGAATTGTTTTCATTCAGTGCCCGAGAAAACTCACAAGTTCATATACATATTTTTTGCATTCTAACAACATCATGTACTGTAGTATGTTTTTGAGGAATTCGGGGGAAATCACTGAGATCAAGAGAGACCCCAGTTGCTTGAACCACACGGTGATAACTAATAACACTCACATAGCTTGTATGGTTTTCACACAGCTGCCATCATTCATTCCCTCATTCATTCCCACCAGTTATCACTGTGAACTGGGGGCTCCTGCCCTCAAGGGGCACCGTCTACCCGCCTTAATATGCATATATGCAGATGACCGTGAGACACTGTTAAAGCAGCATCCAGTGGGAGGCACTGACTCTCTACGCTGTGTGCTGGGTGCTGGAGCTATAAGGTGAGTTATACGCAAACTGAGTGTCCCAGTCTAGGGGTGCATCGATCCCAGGATAACTTCAGCACCACAGAATAGACTGAAAGGATGTTCCTATCCCCATTGTATGAAGGGGAAACCATGGTTCTGAGAGGTTAGATGGTGTCATTTTCAAATGATACTTGTGTAAGAAAAAAAAAAAGCCTCGAAATTCGTTTGTCATAATTCTTTCTGCTAAAATAAAACTGAGTTATTAGTTGCCAAATAGTTCCATTAGTCATCTTCAGCTTTTAAATTTAAAAGAAATAAAACAAAAATACGTACTGAATGCCCCATTTTTATAGGACACTGAGCTAAGTATTCAGGGAAGGTTGGAACTAAAATAACAACAACAAAAAACCAAGCTGGAAAGCTGGGCACGGGCGCGTCATGTTGTGGGTTGAAAGAGGACAGCGTTTGAAATCATGACACCAAGATGCTTTGGGTGTTTGAGCTGCCACGGATCAGCTGCTGAGCTTCACACAAGACCCTCCCCCTCTGGACATCCCTGTCCCCGTGAGTAGAATGAGGGGCTGGACCAGAAGCTTGTTAAGAGCTTTCTAATGCTCAGGACCTTGGAGTTGGCACACGGGCAATCAGGACTGCCACCCAGGGCCGGCATGGTGCACATCCAGCGGCAGGGCCATTCCACCCCACCCAAGCCTGGTAGAAGCTGAGCCCCCCACTTCCACAGCCCTCGCGTTCACCACACAGGCGGACATCTTACCCAGCCCCGCAGCAGCTCATAGGCCGTGACACCCAGGGACCACCAGTCAACAGGGTAGGAGTACCCAGGGCCTCCGTCCACATACACCTGGAACACTTCCGGGGCTGCCAAAGACAGAACAAAAGAACGTTACTGCACGTCTCACTTTCCACTCATTGCCTCTTACAGAGAGGACACGGGGCCAGAAACCCAGCTTTTTGGATGGCAAAGCCAGTATTCCATCTGCTATGCCACGTGGTTTCTGCACTCCGTAAGTCACGAGATGGCTAGAGAACAAGGTGCAGGCATCACAGGAAACACTGGTGTGACACCTGGGACAGGATACAAATGGGGCAACCCAAGTGTGCTGTGGAGGGTGTTCTGTCGGGGAGGGTCAGGGAAAGTCTGGGGAGGAGGAGGGTTCGCTAGAGCATGAATCACGGTCACAGCCTGGGGATTAAAGTCTGAGTTAAGAAGAAACTGCACCCCCAAGGGGCTAAGAACCTTGCTGAATGTCATTCTGCTCTGGCACCAACACCAGGTCAGGTGTCCTAACAACTAGGATGCTCAGAGCCCTCTGTGCCTGGTGCCTGTCTCAGGTACGGTTTTATTTTAGCGTAGGTGGGATCGAATATGAAATATCCAGGATAAGTAAATGCACAGGGACAGAAGACAGGTCGTGGGTTGCCAGGGGCCGGGAGGGGGGATGGGGAGCAACTGCTCACTGGGTTTCCTCTGCGGTGATGAATGTTCTGGAACTAGACAGAGGTGGTGGTTACACAGCATTGTGAATGTACTAAATGCCACCCTGTTTGAAAACAGTTCATTTTACGTTATGTGAATTTCACCTCAATAAATGAACAAGTGGAGGGTGGAGGCCCGTGGGTGATGGATCCTCACTCCTCAGGGGGCTGCAGCTGTTCCAGGGTCCCCTGGCCCTGCTGCTTCCTAAGCTAAAGGGTGGTGGGTTCATCATTACCTCACCCCCAACTCATCAGGCCAGGAGTTGCATCTCCAGCTCTAATTGTTCATATTGGCTTCCAGGAAAGTCTTGGGAAATGTGGATCATTTCTAGCAAATTAATTTGTAGATATAATTCCATTTTACGGGTGTCAGAGCAGCCAAACTCTCTTGCAGGGAACCAGGACATGCTGTGTTTAAAGACATCTCGACTCAATTTTCAGACTGGCATTCAGACGGCGTGGGATTGGGGAGGGCTGGATGAGGCAGATGAGGGCAGACATGGATGCTCAAATCTGGGCTCTGGATTGGCAGCTGGACCACTGAACCTGACCAGCGGGCAGATCTCAGCTGCCCTCTAGAGACCCTCTCCATTTACTTTGTATTTTCTAGCACTTTCACCCGAGGGTTCTCCTTTCCTCTTCACAACAACCCTCAGGGCCGTGTTATCATTTGACACATTTTACCGAAGAGGTTCAGAGAGGGACAGCGGTGCACAGGAAGTTACACAGCAGGGAAGTTCAGAGCTGAGGTGCGCCTTATACACTGGTCAAATCCCAGTTTGAAATAAGGTTCGTATCAACATTTGAGTACAGAAACATACCCAGTCTACGTTGGGGAAGATGTGATTGAGAGTTTGAGGAAATGTCCCTTTGGGTAATTTGAGCTTCCCAAAGGAAGCAACATGGTGTGATGGGAAACAGGAAGAAGGTCAGTGGGGCTGGAGCTGAATTAACAAGTTCTATTTGCCTCGGTTTTGTAAAACATGAACAAGAATCAACAGTGTGTTCACAGGGTTCTTAGGAGGATTAAGGAACAACGCAGGCTGACAGCTAAGCCGGATGCCCGGCTGGTCTATTGTGAGTGTTCCAGGAATCTTGGGCGTGGTTTTTATTACTAGAATTGTCATTCAAACCTCCTCTTCCGATCGTGCTCAGCCTCGCCACGGTCCACCCAGTCAGCCTGGGAGGTGTGATAAACTTCACCGTCCTCAGCCTCTTGACTATCCGTCTACAGACCCGCTGAGTTTGGCATTTCTGGCATCTTTCTGTCTGCCCCTTCCTATGGATCCTAGATCAGCCTGAATGCAAAGGTGGCAATCATACCTGTTCATTAAACATCTAGTGAGAAAATATTTGATTCCCTAGCAGCTCCAGGCACTGAGCTGTGCTATTCTGCATCCCACTGGGAGCCTGAGGCTGAGCTCCAACCCAGCGGGGCCTCCTTCCCTGCACCCCAATCTGTGTACTTGTCCTTCTTCCCTCCGTGCTGAGGGTTCCAGGACAGAAGGAGCCACATCATGCTGGTATGTGCATGTGTAGATGTAATTCTACAGAACCAGGGCCTCGACAGCTGCTGGCCCAGCCCGTGTGCTCAGTGAGGGAGGCAGGGATGTGCCCAGGAGTGCAGGCGAGGCTGCGTGCCCAGGTGTCCCCATAAATCCTTGTGGCGCCTGGCAGCCCCATGCCCAACTGGAATTCAGGGTAGAAGCAGCAGCTGACCAATTCCGTCCTGGCTGTTGTGACCAACCAAGTGACAAACGTCTGCAGCCTGTGACCCCACTCCCAGAGAAGGTGACAGTCTCTCCTCCCTTGCACAGCTGGGGCTGAGAGAACATAAACAACCTTTATGTCACAATCCGTATGCCACCAGAACGGCTGCTTTAGTGGCCTGGATCAGTGATTAGAGGCGAGGGCATCATACAGGATTAGAGCTTGAAGGACAGGTACAAGACACATACCTGTCACCATCATTTCAGGTATGAATGAATGAGTATGGAAACTACAGTTTGCCAGGTGCTTTGTTAAGGATTTTACACGTACTACTTCTCTTCATCCTCCCAACCGCCCAATAAAACAAGTCTACAATGATCTCCACGTTCCAGATGAAGAGGCAGAGACATGAAGGGGTGTAGTTGGGTGAAGTGTCCCCAAAAGATAGGTCCAAGTACCTGTGAACGGGGCCTTATTTGGAAATAGGGACTTTGCAGATGTAATTAATACAGACGTCAGGATAAAGCCATCCCGGATTCAGGGTGGACCCTTCCTAGATTCAATGGCTGATGCCTTTCTAAGAGAAAGAAGAGGTGGATTTGAGAGAAAGAGGAAGCCGTGGGAGAGGCAGAGCCTGGAGGGATGCGGCCACAAGCCAAGGAAGCCCTGGAGCCCCCGGAACCTGGAAGAGCCTCTCCTACACCTCCGAGGGAGCACGGCTCTGCAGACACCTTGATATTGAACTACTGGCTTCCAGAACTGTGAGTGAATGAATTTCTGTTGCTCCAAGCCACCGCATTTGTGGGACTTTGTTGTGCAGCCCTAGGAAACTAGTAAGAGGGGCTGGGAACTTGCTCCAGGTCAGCCAGCTGGGATGGCAGAGCTGGGATTAGCCTCTCTCAGTATCTGATTCCAAAGTCCTTTCTCCTATACCGAGGTGACTTCCAGGGGTGATGGACTTACCTGAGGATGGGTCCTAATGAAAGCTGCTACCTTCCTTCCCTCTGTCCCAGAGCCTGGCACTCAGCCAAGTACATGGTAGGCACTTAATCAATGCATGTCAATTTCACCCTGGTACCACATTGCTTGCCTGCTTCAGAAGTAGAGACAGCTCACAGCCTAGGACTGTCAGCATGGCAGAGGTGCAGGGTCCCTTGGAAACCATCTTGTCATCATCCCCTCTGTGTTAGAATTGGCCACCAGGCTTGAGGGGCGAGAGTGGCTTGCCTCGGCCACAACTCACCAACTCAGGGCTCAAGTCAGAACTCCTGGTCCTGACTTCCAGGTTCAGGGAGTTCCCATTATTGGAACAGTTAAATTCAGCCATCAATGCCAGATGACTCTCCCTCCTCAGCTCCTGTATCCCCTTTGTCCTCTTCGCCAACACATGGCCCTTGTTCAGATCCCCATTCCCTCCTCCTGGTCTCCTGCACTAGCTTCTCCACCCATCCTCTGGCTTCCAGAGTCTCCTTCTCCAGTCCGTCCTTGCTTCTGGGGGAGTTAGCTTTCTGATATGCAACTCAGACCACGGCAGTACCCTGCCTCAAGGTCTTCCTATCACGATGGCTGTTTCACAATCTGTATTCCTAGGAATGCCACCAGCCATGTTAGGCTCATAGATTTTGGAGGAGAAATGATTCTGAGGTCAAACGTGTCTGGGAAATGACGAGGTTCAATTGCGTTCTTTCTTGTAGACTTCTTAGCGCCTTTAATGACTCAATAGCAAGCATGGTTTGGAAATTTATTAGACTTGATCCTGGAATCTTTTTGATTTTTCAGTGGAACAGTACAAAGTACTAGGGCTGGAAACCCATGTGGCCTAGAGGGTGGTTTAAATTCTGTAGCCCCTCAGCTCCTACCTGTAGATCTTCTAAGCTGTATTATGGCCTAGGAGTTGCCCATGGCCACCTTGGGCTCCAGCTGCACACGCTGCTTGCCGTTCCTAGAACACCCTGTCTGTACATCTGTCTCTTTTTCTCTCCCCTAATCCACCAGGTTCTCTCACAAAGGGTGCAGCTTCAGAGTTACCACTTCTAGGAACCAAATACGTACCATTCTGCAGGCTTCTTTACATCTGTCATGTATTCCTCAAAATACATCTCTGCTATTATCATTTTCTTATCATTCCCCTCCCTCCAGACTAGATTAGAGCTTCCTCTTTATCCCCACCTCCCCCAGGCATCTCTTGATTTTTACATTCCGGCTGCATTTTTGCTTATTTGTTTGCTTCTTGCTAGACTTTAAGCTCCCTGAGGGCAGGGACGGTCATGTTCTCCCCGGCTCCCCAAGTCTAGCCTGGCATGAAGAAGACACGTGGGCAAGGTTTATTGACTGACTAAATAAATGAATGGTCGTATTTTAAAAAAGCAAACAACACCAGTACAGCCCTCGCTACGTGCCAAGCCCTGTTCTAAGTTCTTGACACACTGTTAATAAAAATAGCTCATCTCTCTGGAGCATCTGTCATGCACCAAACTTTGTTTTAAGAGTTTAGCAGGTATTAACTCATTTAATCTTCACCATGACGTGCAATTTGGCTAGCTGCAGCTGAGTCTCACTGAGGAAAGGACCAGGAGGTTCTGGGCTGATGCTGGCAAGGCTAGGACTGGGGGTTCCCTGGAGCAGAGTGAGTGATGAAGGAACCCTGAAGGGGGAGCCCAGGACAGCAAATGACAAACCAAGCAGATAGCTGAAGTTGGCTATGGTCTCGCCCAGAAAGGACGTCTAGGGTCCAAGGTCTGGGTACACCTGCAGGGGTGATGGATAAATGAAATTTCCCAAGGTCTTCCAGAAAGAAAAACAACTAAAACTTCTTGCAATGCCCTGGTGGGGTAAGGGCCAACCCTGAGTCTATTTTGAGCCATTGGAAATGCCCACTGTAACCATCACCATCATGCACAGAACAGTCATGCGAGCTTTCTAGGGCACAAAGATTCCTTCATGATCACCCCCACCCGTGCTCAAAGCACCCTAAGCCCCAGATGAAGAAACAGATGCACAGAGAGGTAAAGGGGCAAGTTCAGGGCCGTGGAGACAGCAAGTGGAAGAGCATGGACTGGAAAGCTGCTCTTAACCACTTTCAAGGGGCGCTCAATACAACTGTTCCATTATTATCATGAGCAGTGGTTTTCTTTACAACACCAAGAGCTGCATTATCAATGTGGCCATTTGTTGAGCATCTACCATGTGCTAGAAGCTCTTCAAGTTTCTTTACATATATGATTTACTCCTCAGGAAAGCTAACATTTACGGAACACTTTCTATAGTTTCACATGCATTATCTCATTTTATCCTCAGAAGGAACTTGAGAGGCGAGTACGATCATGATCTCCATCTGAGAAAGCCAGGCTTGGAGAGGTGACACAGCTACCGTGGCTCCGAGCCTCATTCGAACCCAGGCCTCCCCCATTCTCTGGGGTCATCCAGAATGACGACCAGACCTTGCCCTGTCTCCTTCAAACTCCAGACATTACACCATCTTTATGTATATGCTGAAACTGAAAATAATGTATCATAAAACAGATATACATATACACACAACATATGTACTCTATATGTTCTATACGCCAAAATCTCTCCATGGTCAGTGCATTAAATCTGTGAATTCAATTGGAACGAAAATCAAGAGTATTTACAAAGGTCCGGGTATTCTAAAATTAGGAAATTAAGGTTTCAACATAGTCCAAAAGAAAAAAAAAACCATGTGGTTCGCCATTAACATGCACATTAATAAAAGTGGCTGTTGAGTTACATTCCCCAGCAACACCTGTTTCCTTCCACGCTACATCCCCAGGAACTTCCACGGTGTGCATGCACGTTGCACGCTCCATGGATAGTTGTGAGCCCACGAATGAATACACTGGGGGGAAATCGGCCTGCACGGAAGCTGCTTCCCCAGCACGGCCCAGTGGCATGGATAGATCAGCCCCACTTCCCACTAACCTTTTCTACCAGTAGCTGAGCAATTGTGTCAGTGCAGGTTTTAAATGGAAAGTGAGTCTGGATTCCAAGGGACGTCAGAGAATTGGCCTTCCAGAAAAGCAAGAACATGGGGTGTCGTCTGAAAGAGATCACCCCGAGGCAGTGTAAATATGCATGTGGTGGGCTGTGCCCCCTATCCTCACCACACAGAGCTTACTTCCTCATTAGACTAAAAATATGGAGAAAAACCACAGAAACCACCTAAGTTATAATTATTGGTCTGATGCTTTAGCTCTGTGAATATTCCTGAAGGCTTTGATGGCTGCAGTGGAGTACGACAATGCTATTCAATGTCTAGCTTACAGGCTGACTGGCTTCCAGGATCGGTTTCTACAGGTAATCGCATCCTTCTGGACTGGGAACATAGAATTACCGCATTTCAGCCTAGAGGGGACCTTCAAGGTAATTTCCTTCCTCCCCTACCTTTTGTAGGTGAGGAAGCCGAAGCCTATTGGAGGAGTTCCATGGCTTCCAGCCCAGCTGGGACCAGAGCCCAGTTCTCCTGTCCACTGAGCCTTTCTGTGGCTCACACATCCCGGCTGGCAGGATGTGCCAGATCTGGGCACCTCTACCTAGAAGCCCCACACAGGCATGGCATGTTCAATCTGTCCAAGCCAAACTCTCCCTCTCCAACTGCCCCTTCTCCTGGGTTCTCAGTCTCTGTTGATGGGCTGCTCAGTCGTGCAAGTCAGAAACGTGGGAGGCTCATGGACCCTGCCCCTCGTCCAGCCTATGTTTTGGATCATGTGATTAATTCTCAAGACTCATCATTTTTCCCTTCCAGAATCTTCCTCTCTTCTCTGGTCCTTTTTCACTTCTGCTCGGACTCATGACAGCTCCTCCCCTACCCCAGCCTGGGGCCCTGTAATCCCACTACGCTTACTCCTCAAACACCTTTCTAAGTCAGTAGAATCAGTGGAACGGAGAGACGGAAGGTGTGAGTGTAGTGGTTATTCAACCTGAACCTGAACCCCAGCTCCCAGGCTTACTGCCACAGTGGCCTCAGGCAAAATGCCTAATGTCTTATTTGTACCTTGGTTTTCCTCGTCTGTTAAAAGGAATAACGATGTCTGCTACATCAAGTTATTGAGAAGAGAAAATGAAGCACAAAGTAAGTGCTCAATAAATGCAACCTAACATTGTTGTCATTGTATTATCATTCACATGTTCAAATCACTTAATTAAAATCTTTCCAAATTTTTCTATTTACTGTAGAATAATGGTCAAACTCCTTAGCATGAAAAATTCCTAAAAATACGTTCCAACCTCCTCGTATTTTGGCCACTATCTTTATTATAGCCATTGTGCCAACTTCAAAGAATAGGACACACTTTATGTTTAATCTTCTATGACTTGCCTGGTAACCGTTACCTTATTTTTTATACTCATGAACTCCTACTCATACTTCAAAACCCAGACCAAATTTTACACCTTCTGTGGAGTGTTCTTCAAGTCCCTTCCTGTTTCTCAGTTCCCTTCTTTTCCCCTCTCTTGAACAAGTACATCAGTGTTCTGGATTCTCACCAAACCCTTGTTGGTTCCTCCCTTGCAGCACTGATCATGCCGTACTGTAATTAAGGATATACATGTCCACCGTTCTCACTGGCCTGTGAGCTCTTTGAATAGGGGTATGACTAAGTCATGGTCAAAACGTCAGGGATTAGCACAAAGCTATATGTGAGTCATTTAGAACAAGGACTGACACAAAGCAAGTTCCAAATAGATGTGAGCTAGTTATTATCACATCAATTCATTATTGAATGGGAAATGAAGTGCACACATAAATGAAAGACCAACTCACAAACGTACATGTTGTACATGTTCCCCCAAATGATTCAAGAGCTCCATCATCATTCTTTGATTAGAGTGTGTGGAAAAGCTTTGGAAAGCAGAGATGAGCAGGGTGCCTGGCCTCTGTCTGGATCCCTTGGGGGCAATTCATGTTTCTTTGGCTTTTTATCTTGGCAAATGAACTCAGATATTAATTTGAGATGAAATGAATCTGCTGCATCAGTCTGATAATTGCTTTCTATCTGGTGATGCTGGTAGTGTTAATAATAACAGAAGAGTCATTTCATTAAGGTATGTAAGACGCTGCTCAGGTGTGGACCAGTAGGACCTCACCTGTCTGCATGAGAAAAGGAACAGCAGGGAAAGTTTAACTGGCTGAGAAGCTCTGATGAGGTACAGAAATTAATGATGCCCCAGTACCAGAAAACTACTTCATGTTAGATGTGTCAGATTAAATTAGTAAATTAAAAAAAGAAGACCCTTGGAAAGTTTTCAGAGAGAATGATGGAAAGTGCTAACTGAAAGCACAGGGTTAGAATCAAGTGCATTTTACACGGTTAATATGTGAAATGGGTGATAAACATCTAAACAGCATATTAGGCCGATGGAAAAGTTCATTTAGATAGTGCTACTCTCTTAAAGGATTCCAAGATCTCTGTTTATCTAAGGCCCATAATGTTCATTAAAATTTCCCACTGTCAAAAGCTTTGGTGGGTACACAAGTACCATGTGATCTGGTCCCGCCATGTCTCCAGGCTCACTCTCCTTGCCTACTTTGTTCAGGCCAATCTAACTTCCTTATGGTTCTTTCGATGTGACAAGCTCCTTTTTGCCTCAAGGTCTAGGCAAAAAGTTGCTATCTCCTGCAGTGCTTTTCCACCTGCTGTGCTGAACAACACCTACTCGTCCTTTACGACCTAGATGAAAAGTCACTTCCTCAGCAAAGTTATCCTGACCCCTCCAATCTAATCATCTATCCCATCAGCGCCTCTCTTTTTCCACCATAATCCTTATAAAGACCTCAAACAATTCTACTCTGTTTAAAATACAGGAGTTGGAAAGAGTGTCACTCCCAGACTAACAGTGAGAAAAAGCTAGATCATCTATGAAACCATAACTTTTCTTGAACTCAACTAGTCTGAAATTTAAGGAAAGACGGGTGCCTTCGAGAAGGTTTGGGATGTGAATCCTGGCTTACCTTGGGAAGAGCATGGGAAGAAAACAGGGCTGCCATAGAAGAGAGTAAGGAGACTTAAATTAAGATGCTTAATTTAACTGAATTGCTGAAGGTTGTATAAGAACTTAAGTGAGAGAATAGAACTATTGTTTGTCCAGATACAGGAGGAATTTGCCTTACTCACAGACTCCTCTCTACATACCCTCACTGGGTACTCATGGCAAAGACTGGGCACAAAGCCTCTTCCTTATATGAAAAGGCAAAGGATAGAAAAGCCAAAATAATTTTGAAAAGAAGAAAAAAGTTGAAGGACGCTCACTACCTGAGCCGAGTATTATTATGAAGTGAAAGCAAAAGTATGAGATTAGTCAAAGCAGAAACAAGTAGATCAATGGAACAGAATAGAATCCAGAAACAGACCCATGCATTTATGGTCAATTGAGTTTTGATGAAGTTGCAAAGCCAGTGCAATAGAGAAAGAATCGTCTTTTCAACAAATGCTGGATGTAACAATTGGACAGCCCTTGTAAATCAATGAAAATTCACAACACATTCGAAAGTGAACTCAAAATGGCCTATAGTTCTAAATGTAAAACCCAAAAGTATAAAACTTCTACAAGAAAACAAGCAGAAAAATCTTTGTGACCTCATGTGAGGGAGGAAAAGATGTTTAGAATGACACCCCATACATGATCAATAAATGAAAAATAAAAAATTGGACTTCATTTGAATTTAAAACATCTGCTTTTAAAAAGATGCTATTAAGGTAACAGAAAGACAAGCCACTGACTGGTGAAAATATTTGCAAATATATCTGGCAAAAGACTTATAACCAGAATATATAAAGAATTATCAGAACTTAATAATAAAAAACAGATGACCCAATAAATTAATGGGCAATGATTTGAACAGATACTTCACAGAGAAGGTATTTGGATGCAAGCAAATAAAACTATATTCAACAGTTTGTCAGTTTCTTAAAAAGTTAAATGTACATTTACATATGACCCAACAATCCCACTTCTATGTAATTATTCTAGAGAAGTAGAAACTTGTTTATATACAAACCTGTACGCAAACAGTTTATTTATAATTGTGTAAAACTGGAAACAACTCAAATGCCGTACAACTGGTGAATGGATAAACCAAACGTGTATATTCATCCAAAGGATTTCTACTCAGAAATCAAAAGGAAAGCTACTGATCCACACAACGTGGCAAAACCTCAAATGCATTATTCTAAGTAAAAAAAGCCAGATTCAAAAGTTTGTAGAAATATGACTCTGTTTTTGTGACTTTCTGGAATAGTCAAAACTATAGGGATAGAAAACTGATCACTGGTTGCCAGGAACTGGGATGAGGGAATCTTGGAGGTGATGGAGCTGTTTCTCTGTCTTCATTATGGTGGATTAATTTACTGGATTACATTAAAAGAGTGCATTTTACCGCATGAAAGTTGTTCCTCAAAAATAAGCATCTCGAACTATATATATTTATCAGTTCGATGATTTGCAAAGTGATTGTCTCCCTCACAAACAGCCAAACTGACGAGGGCAGGAATATTGCCTATTTGTTCACAGACGTGTTTTCAGCCCATGGAACACTGTCTGGCAGGTGGAAAGTGCTCAATAAATCTCTGCTGGATGGATGAATAGATGGATGGATGGATGGATGGATGGATGGATGGATGGATGGATTGCCAGGTTCTCAGGAAAGATACTGGGCCCTGGAGCCTCACTGGCCTGGGTCTGAATGCTGGCTCTGTCACTTTTCTCTGGCACAGGGGTAGCAAACTTTACTTCCTTTAGCCTCCATCATTTCTACAAGGGAAGTACAAGCATGGCCATGGTGCCTCCACAGCCACCCGTGTTTGCTCACTGGGGAAAGGAACTCACATATGGTGAGTACGGACAGGGCACCGGCCCAATGATCTCCCAGGGCACCCACCACCCCCCAGCCGACCCAGCTCCTATCATGAATTAGGATTTGGTTGGGGTCTCTTTCCCCAATTAGACGGCAAACTCCGTAAGGCAAGGGAATGTCAGATTTGGGTCTGGGCTCCCAGGGCTTAACATATACTAAATAGTCTGAATAATGATAACAGCAACAATAATATCAGTTACCAGTCTGATGCATCTACACTTGACTTTACGTTAGGTACTTTCCATAGTTACATCATGAAATCCTCACAAACAATCTACTAAGGCAGATTGCATAACCATTAATCCCATTTCTCAGATGAGGACGCTGTTGGGTCCCGTGGTTTGACCTTCACCATGCTGGGCAGTTTAAGTGTATTACGTTGGCTAATGGGATTTGCCTAAGTTCACCCAGCCTCTAAGTGGAAGACACCCAAATCACACCACGCTGAAGCCCATACTTCATCGAGACTCATTTCTGGCGGGCCCGATTGCCCATTTTCTTCTCCAAGGCCACCCATGAGGCCAATCCCGTGAGTCTCCAGCACTGGCCTTTCCACTGGTTCCGTGGCCCTTATCATGGCATTCAAGACCCTGGTACTTTGGCTTGTTTCGTCTCTCCCCCTCACCTCCTCTTGTTCTACAAGCTATAAAAAAATGGCAGTGCTAGGGTCTCCCAGCCCACCATGCTGCGTCACTCCTCTATGCCTTTGCTCGGACTGAAATGACCTTTCCTTATCCTCGCCTGGCAGGTGAGCTCTGAGCACACCCTGAGACTTTGACTGCTCAGATGGTCCCATTCTGGGGAATCCATCTTGACAGGGACCTGCTTAAAGCCAGGCCTGCACAGCTCTCTGCCCCACAGATGTTGAGCCCCTTTGGCCCCGGAGAGCATGACTCACCCCTGTGCCCCAGGGCCTAACTCTGAGCCTCACACCTCTGAAACACTGTATTTGCTGAAAGAACACTCAGCTCTTCATTTCACCTCAGATGAATAAACTCTGAAGCCCCGGGAGGCTGCTGGAACATTTCTGACTTCTAATTTGGCACGTTTCAGAGAGTTTTTTTTTTTTCTCTGTTGGTGAATTCCATCTGCTCTTTTAATGAATGAAAATTCAGTACTATGCAAATATTTCTTCTGGGATCATCCTTCGTGAGCAACCTTTGGGAGCTTACTCATCAGCCCGTTCCCTGAATCCATGTTTGGAACATTCTGGGAACTTGTTATTGAGCCTTTGAACTGAACAGCTCAAGTGAGCGAAATCAACAAACCTGCCACTTGATAGCGGGAATTTATAGCCCTGGGAACTGCAGGATGTGACCTGAATGAGAGAGTTTCCCTCTCACCCCCATTTTCCCCACCAACCTCCCACTGCTTGGCACTGCCAACCCCTACGGTCTCTGAAAATATATCCATTTGGTAAATCAGCTGTGCTCTCTAAATCCCATAAAAATCTCTCCTGTGCATTCGTTCACTAATTCAGGACTGAAGCTCCTTTAATTAGAAGGACACCAGAAGCCCTGAATCCTAGGTACAGCTGGGACAATACACTTTTTTCTTGTCTGAGAAATGTGACTTTCTGATACAAGAACTCAGTGTCAAAAAGCAGCTTGGTACAGTGGCGAAAGCATGGACGTCAAAAGCAATGTAAGTGCCCATCAACAGATGAATGGATAAAGAAGATGTGGTACATATACATGATGGAATACTATTCAGCCATAAAAACAAATGAAATAATGCCATTTGCAGCAACATGGATGGACCTAGAGATTGTCATACTGAGTGAAGTTAGCCAGACAAATATCACATGATCTCACTTATTCTAAAAAAATGATACAAATGAAGTTATTCACTAAACAGAAGTAGACTCACAGACAGAGAAAACAAACTATGGTTACCAAGGGGAGGGGAGGAAGGGATAAGTTAGGAGTTTGGGATTAAAATATACACGCTACTACATATAAAATAGATAACCAACAAGGACCTATTAAATAGTACAGGGAGCTCTCCTCAATATCTTGTAATAACCTATAATGGAAGAGAATGTAAGAAAAGAATATATATATTTATACATATATATACATACACATATACACACGTATATATAAAATGAATCACTTTGTCGTACACCTGAAACTAACCCAATGACTGTAAATCAACTCTATTTCAAGAAAAATTTTTTTAAAAAGCATGGACGTCGGACCCAAATAGACATGGCTTCAAATTCTGGCTCCATCACTTGCTAGCTGTGTGACTCTGGGCAGGTTAGCTAAACTCTATGGGCCTCAGGTTACTCATATATAAAATGAAAGAGATGTAGAAGTCTCATGTGGATCTTCTGGGGATTAAATGTAATGACAGACATCTGGTAGGGTCAAAATACATGTTGGTTTTCTTCTCCTTTTTGACAGTGGGGCCTCTGGGTCAACCCTGGTCTGCTTTCCCAGAGGCTGAGAGCCAGGACAGAGCTGCGTCACAGATGAGTGGGAAGCCAGGGCATGAGGCTGAGGTAGCCCAGGAAAGTCTGATATGAACAGTGGTAAAGCTGGGGCAGAAAGGTCAGGGTTGGGAGAACATTGTCTTGAATTTCTCCAGTGGTCCAGAATCTACTTTCCTAGAGATCAATTTGCTTTTTGGAAATAGCCTCAAGGCAGTGGGAACTAATTTATAGGATTATAGAGGTGGCTCCAATTGGGAGATTCTTCTTTTATGTCACCTCTCTCCTCCATCCTCCCTCTGGAGATGATGACTCCTCCGGCCTCTACCTGCCCCTTCTGGCAAAATGCTCGTGGGCTTAGAATTGGTGTTCTTCTCTCCTGTGTCCTCCCTGGGGGATCCTGTCACTGCCATGCCTTTGCTGCATCTCCGTGCCGGTAACTCCCCATGCACAGATGGAGTCCACATCACTCTCCAGTTGCTTGGAGTACATCTGAATGTCTTGAAGTTCCTACAGGCCTCACTTTCAAATTCATCCTTCCCACCATCCCCCACACCTGCTCCTCCTGCAGTGTTCCCTGCACAGTGATCATCACTGTAATCCCCTCTACTGCTTGATTCAGAGGCCTGGAGGCAGCCTTATCCCCTCCTTCACTGCCATTCTCCATCTCCATGTCTGATCTCTGTTGAATCTTAAAGCAAGGACCTCCTTGGATAGAACTGCCCCAGCTCTGGATCCTTCTGGAATGGGATTTCAGAAAGGTCGTCAACAGTGAAAGCCTTATTAAGGTCTGTATTCAGCATCCCAAGGGGATTCTGTGAAATGGACAGACCCACTCATTGTATACCCTCTGGTGTTCACACTGACTTGGGTCTGCTCTCACCACCAAGGTCAACTTGGGTAGGTCTCCCGATCTCTCTCAGCCCATTTCCTCAACTCTAAAATGGGAATAAAGAATTGCACCTACTTCATGTTTGTGAGGATTAAATAAGGTTATGGATGGAACGCCTGGCACATACATAGTAAATACTAAAAAGTATTGTTTTTACCATTATTTATTGCCAAACTTCATTTATGTAATCTATTTAGTAAGTTAAAGATGAAGGACACAAGGAGTCCATTCTGGGGAGACGATGACATAGTTTTTGAATCTCCACAATCCACCTATAAACAATGGCAGAGCAGATAAATAGCTAAACCAAAAACCATGGGCAATATTTACTACAAAGCTAGGTTGTCCCCCCAGACCCCAAACTATAAGCAGGTGGGAACAAACCAGCAACAGTGACAAGCCCTCCATGGCAGTGATTTCTGTACAGAAGGAAACAAGGAAAATAATAACACAGCCTATGACGGACCAGAGCACAGGGGAATTCAAAATAGTGAGCCGACATTGACTGGGAGGCACAGCTGACCAGTCTGAGAATAGCAGATGAAACTGGGAGGGACTTGTCCAGACCCATCTCAGGTGAGTGAAAAGGGCCCTTGGTAAGTTTTGCAGGAGCTGGAGAGTCTGGGACACAAAATCGCTTTAATCAATCCAGCCAGAGCTCCCATCTAGGAAAGATCCCAGGGAGAAACTGTTGGGAATGAAATCAAAACTGAGCAGGAAGGGGGCCCCTCAGACCAAAGAAAGAGGAGGTCCAGAGAGAAGTGGGCAAGTGGAAGTGGGCAAGGAAATCCCAGGTACCAAGCTGCCTTGGGATGTGACATGTCACTTAAACAACAGAAGAGGAAAGTCTGTTAGAAAAGCTACCCTGAGCCACACCATCTTATAAAGGTTCAGGGAAACTAATATTACGTGAAAATGAGCAACAGAAAAGTATCAAAGTCAAATTCCATGTCAAGTTATAAGCCAAAGGAGAAAAAACAGCAGAACAACATTGTACAAGGAAAGCACCTCAGAAAAGACAGTGTGGTGGATTGTTTCATAAATGGCTCCCCAATGAATCAGGCTGCCTGGTATCCATGACCAGTGCAGTTCCCTCCCATGTGGTCCCTGGTCTTCGTCATGTGACTTGCTTTGTCCAGTTGGACATCAGGAAATGTGAAGCAAGCAGAGCCTTGATAGGCACGTGGGAGTTGGTTCTCCTTCTTGAAACCGCTGCCACCATGTGAGCAAGCTCTCTCTAGTCCCCTTGATATGAAAGACCACCCAGAGAGAGGGGCCCATTTATCTCAGCTGTCCTGGCTGACCCAGCAGCTGAATGAGTGACCACAACAAAAACCAGCAGAAGAACCACTCAATCAAGTGGCAGATAAAAAGGAATGAAACTGAGTTATTTGTAGTGAGGTGGATGGACCTAGAGACAGTCATACAGAGTGAAGTAAGTCAGAGAGAGAAGAACAAATACTGTATGCTAACACATATATATATGGAATCTAAAAAAAAAAAAAAAAGAAAAAAATGGTCAGAAGAACCTAGGGGCAAGATGGGAATAAAGATGGAGATCTACTAGAGAATGGACTTGCAGATACAGGGAGGGGGAAGGGTAAGCTGGGACAAAGTGAGAGAGTGGCATGGACATATATACACTACCAAAAGTAAAATAGATAGCTAGTGAGAGGCAGCCGCAAAGCACAGGGAGATCAGCTCGGTGCTTTGTGACCACCTAGAGGGGTGGGATAGGGAGGGTGGGAGGGAGGGAGATGCAAGAGGGAAGAGATGTGGGGACATATGTATATGTGTGACTGATTCACCTTGTTATAAAGCAGAGGCTGACACACCATTGTAAAGCAATTATACTCCAATAGAGATGTTAAAAAAAAATCAAGTGGCAGAATTGTGATAATACAATTGTTATTGTTCTAAGCCACTAGGTTTTGACATGGTTTGTCATATAGCAATTGACAACTAATATAGACATTAAGAATTAATAACTAATATAGACATTTAAAAATTATGCAAGACATGAAAGAACACATAAATTATAATTTAAATACTCAGAAATCTGGCAAAAGAACTCAGGAAAAAAATTAGAAACAAAGGGAAATTATTTCAGAAATAAATATTTCACTAGAAAATACACAAAGCAAATAAACGCAACAGAGAATGCTTTAATGTAAAGAGAAAGAAAAAAAATGAGAAAAAATTTAAACATAGGATGAAAGAGATAAGAAAGATTTGAAAATGGCAAATATTGAAGACTGACAAAGAAGACCCAACATTCAGATAATAGGCAGCCTTAACAAAGGAAAAGAATGTGTACTAAAAAAAATGACATTTCCATGAAAAGTCCTAAAGAAAAACCAACCTGAAACCACATTGCAAGAGCACTGTGTACCTGAGAATATAGATCCAAAATGACCAACACCAAAATTGTATTCTGGCAACACTACTGGACTTTAAGGAAAAAGAAGAAGGGTTTGTTGTTTACTTGTTTGTTTGTTTTTCCCTAAGCTGGAGCCAACCTTTCTGGCTGAGTAGGAGTTCTCTAGAAAACACAGGAGGAGATGGTCTTCCTGGCAGGGGAGACAGTTTAGGTAAGGGCCAAAGGTGTGACAGAGCATGGCACATACTGGGCATGGTTTGGGGTCTGGTGAGGGGATGGGAGGTGGGTGAGGGAGGGGTGAGATGAAGCAGGAGAGGAATGCTGAGGCCTGAGGGGATCTGGAATACTCACCCATGTAGGGCTTGGTCCCGGCCATGGAGGAAGCCTTTTCTGTGCCTTTCACGACCGTCGCTATGTTGAAGTCTGTGATGTGAACATGTCCTGGAGATACAGAATCAGAAACCACAGTTAGCAAGAGCTGTAGGCAGCTGGGTTATTTCCTTGTCTGATTTAAAGCTGTGGTCTGCAAAGCGGTGGGTGGGGCAGGAAGAAAATATTAGAACTTTTATTTACATTAGTATTTTAACTGATACTTTAGAAGTGCCTATTTTGGGCAGCATCATTTACAGTAGCCAAGCTATGGAAACAACCTAAGTGTCCATCAGCAGTCAAATGGATCAAGGTGTGGTATGTGTATACAGTGGAATTTATTCAGCCCTGAGAAAGAAGGACATCCTGCCATTTGGGACAATAAGGATGGATCTTGAGGGCATTATGTTAAGTGAGAAGGCAGACAGAGACGGACAAATACTGCATGGTCTCACTTGTATGTGGAATCTAAAAAAAAAAGTCGAACTCATAGAGACAGAGAGTAGAAAAGTGGTTGCTAGGGGATGGGGGAGGGGGAAATAGGGAAAGGCTGGTAAAAGGATACAAACCTTCAGCTGAAGAAGAATAAGGTTTGAGGATAATGCAAAACATGGTGACTATAGTTGATAACACTGTATTGTATAATTAAGATTTGCTAAGATAGTAGAACTCAAATATGCTCATCCTCCAAAAAATAGATACATATACATATATAAATATGTGAGGTGGAAAAAAAGTCTATTTTATACGCAGGTTTTATAATGTGAATTTTGGTGGTACATGCATATTATTTATAAATAAACAAATATGTTGAAGACATAATGAAGTTTTTATAGATTAAAGTTTAGCAGCACTGGTCCAGAGAGTGAAAGCTCCTGATAAATAAATGAGACAGGAGAGTCCAGACTCCCTCTCTCAGGAAAACAGTGGGTTGGGAGAGGGTGCATGGAGGGAGGATTCTCATACCCTGAAGACACCCTTGTTCTGCTGTCTGTCTGCTCTGGTCAGCGGGGGCCTTAGTACTGTACCTGATGAATTGAGTAAGGAGGGGGCTTGGGGGTTGAGACCACCTTCCATCCAGCCTAAAGTAATGACAGCAGATGGGACGTGGGTGTTGAAGAACCCTGAGAGGGAAGGAAGAGGGACAGAAAAGGAAGGAGACAAGGAGATGTGGGGATAAAGGGGAAAAGAAAGAAAGTGACAGAAAGAGGGTGAGAGGTGAGAAGGAGGAAAATCCAAAATAGTGAGTACTGGCTCTCTGGGGAATTCAGAACATAAAATAAAACCAGCTCTGTCCATCAATGGATGAATGGATAGAGAAGAGGTACGATGGGTCTACGTAGATATACAATGGGATAGTACTCAGCCCTAAAAAAGAATGAAATTTTGCCATTTTCAGCAACATGGGTAGACTTGGAGGGCATTATGCTAAATGAAGTAAGTCAGACAGAGAAAGACAAAAACGTTACGATATCACTAATATGTGGGACCTAAAAAATACAACAAGCTAATGAATAAAACAAAAAAGCAGCCAACTCACAGATGTAGAGAATAAACTAGTGGTCACCAGCGGGGAGAGGGAAGGGGTAGGGGATTAAAAAATAGGGTTATTATGGGATTATAGGAAATCATGTGTGTGAAACTTTTGAAAACTGTAAAGCACTACAGAATTTTAAAAACACATAAAATAAAATAAAACCAGCTCTGAGACCCTTGAATACCTGATATCAATGCAATCACATTTCTTTCTGTTTGTCATCACATCATCTTGTGAAAATGGTTGGATTTTCACCAAATCTGAGAGCTGTGTTTGGGATGGTGGGGCTTAAATACAGAAGTGGGTGGCATACACAAAATTGGGACATTGGGAGAGCCTGGAGGGCACCTCCAAGAGATGGACAGACCCTCAGTAGAGCAGGTGCAAAGAGGCCTGCTGAGAGGTTCATGGGAGAGGCGTACCTGATGTGATCAGCCACGGTGGACGGAAAAAGCACCAGCGGTGTCACATGCAAATCCCAAATCTCAGGCTCAACAGCCAGCACCGATGTGTGACTAAGCTGCTCTGCCAGGCGCTCTGTCCAGTGCCCCCGGGTGAGATGCAGCCGGAGGTACTCAGTGATGATCTGTAGTACCCTTCAGCTGCTTGTGGATGAAGCTTAAGTCACCCAGCCAGGCCCTTGCTGGGAACCCTTTCTGGCCAGACACACAGTGTCCCCACCCAGGTAGCATCTCTAGAACATATCCAGTCTGCTCCAGCCTCTGGGGCTGGGATGAGCATCCCTCCCATTCAGCCATCCATGGTCCTATCTGCAGAGAGGCAGTGCGGTGCAGTAGTTGGGTGTACAGACTCTGAGACAGGCTGCCTTGGTTTGGGTCTCAGCTTTGTTGTGACCAGCTGTGTGACCTTGGGCAAATAATCTCCCTAAGCCTTGGTTTTCTCATCTGTAAAATGGGGATGATGATAACAAAACATCCATCTCAGAGGGTGGGAGGAGTCAGGAAGTTAATACATATGAAATGGTTAGAGCATACTGACCCACATGAAGTAGGGAATTTCGTATAAGCATTTACTCTTAGCAGCACTGTCCTGCCAAGGCGTGGCTCCAATCCCCTCTCCAGCTAGGGCCAGTCCACTCCTGCATCCTCTATTGCCTCATTTCTAATACTAACAAACAAGTAAATTCACAGTCCTGTTTTCCACTGTGAGGTATGTGAAAGTAGGTGGACGTCTGAGTCGTTTCTGCACCCCACACCTGAACAGTTCCAAGCACTGCATCACCACTGGGAGGGAATTCTGGAATCTTCAAATATGGTTTTTATTTGGTTTTCTTTCATTTCTCCTCCTCTTAAAATGTTTTAATATTTGCATTATGAAAGTAAAGCCAGCTCATTATAATAAATCACAGAATACAAACATGTGTTTGAATCTCTCCTTTCCCTGCCATATAACCACCCTGATTCATACAACTCCTCCATTATTTCTCCCTTCACTTATGCAAACGTATATCCACATACGTTAGGATTTGGTTTTGTTCTTAAAATAAAGAGCTCAATACTTCATGGGTCATTCTAAGAGTCACTTTTGCATTTAACCATGTATTGTGGACATATTTCCAAATCAATATACGTAGGTCTACCTATGAGGTCCACAATCCCTACCTCCATTCGAAATCCATTGTTTTGTTTTGTTTTGTTGTTTTGTAATTCATTTAGTGATAAAATCTGACCTGGAAGTCCTCTTCATAGTTTTTAAATTTTATTTTTAAAAATAAATTTATTTTATTTATTTTTGCTGCATTGGGTCTTTGTTGCTGTGTGTGGGCTTTCTCTAGTTGTGGCGAGCGGTGGCTTCTCTTGTGGAGCACGGGCTCTAGGCACGTGGGCTGCAGTAGTTGCAGCGTGTGGGCTCAGTAGTTGTGGCACGCGGGCTCTAGAGCGCAGGCTCAGTAGTTGTGGCGTATTGGCTTAGTTACTCCACGGCATGTGGGATCTTCCTGGACGAGGGCTCGAACCTGTGTCCCCTGCATTGGCAGGCAGATTCTTAACCACTGCGCCACCAGGGAAGCCCTTCATAGTTTTACTTATTCTACTTAGAGTGAAAAGTCATGTTTTGCTACAGAAACATTTATATATTTGATTACAAGATGCTCTCCAAGCCTTGCTACATAGTATACAGTATATATTACATAATATACAGCATATATTATTTTAAAATATTATTATACGTTATGTTAGACACATTATTTTCATATTATTATGATATATATTATTTAATACAAGTATATATTTAAGTCTGAAAATATCTGGGTTATGAAACCAAATCTGGCCCCAAGGGTTTCAGATAAGAAATTGTGGACCTGTATTTGCAGAGTATTCCATATATGGTTATACCATATTTTATTCAACAATTCTCCTATTATGGCACTCAGGTTGTTTCCAGTTTTGTTTGCTTAATTTTTTGTCTTGTTCTTATAAAATATGCAGCAGTAGTATTCTTGAACTTATCTTTACATATTGATACTTTTATTTTGACTGGAGAAACTCCCAGAAGTGGAAGCGTGGAGTTAAAGGGTATGCATTTTATGTTCCCGAAACTTACAATTTATGGTACTATAAACAGAATATGAGTGTGTATTTCTCTGCACTTTTACTAGCACTCACTGTTATCAATAATTTTACTTATTGGCTATTATCAGATGATGAGAAAGGTTATTTCAGCGCTGATGCGGCTGCATAGTTTTCACATGACCAGTATCTCTGCGAACTGCCTATCTAGAATGTTGGTCAATTTTCAGTCAGAGATCCTTGACTATTCAATACATTTACCCTTTTCTCTGGTCCAACTACTGCAAATATCATCTTCTAGATTATTGCTTTTCTTTTGACTTTATAGTATCTCTTCCATATGAAAGTTTAAAGAATTCAAACAATATATTATTTTTATAGTTTCTGAGTATTATTTTACTTATAACTTTCCAGTTTCCAGAAACCTACTCTACCCCTAAGATTTTATATATTTTCTTATAATATATATATATAATTTATATTTTATATCAATATTTAAATCTCCCAACCATATGGATTATATTTTTCTATATGGTATGATATAGTTTCTGATTTTATTTCTTCCAAGTAGATAGCTATTTGTTTCAACATTTATTGAAAATGTCATCCTTTTCCAATAACTTGTAATGTGACCTTCATTTTACATCAAGTCACACATATATGTGGATTTGCATATGGATTCTTCTTCTGTTGTACTGACCTATTGTTTATTGCTGGACCAGAATTATACTCATTTCATTACAATAGATTTGTAGCCCATTGTAAAATTAGATGAGAGCGGTCACCCTCATGATTGTTTCTTTTCCATGTTTTCTTGGAAACACAGAAAAGAACATTTATTCTCAAATGTTTATTTTTGGAGATGAATTCTGTCTAGTTTTAGGAGATACTCCCATTAAGATTTTGATAGGAATTACACTAAGTTATGCATTCATGTGAGAAGTGTGGACATGTAATCCACCCAAGATCATGCTCTGTCTTTCATTCAGCTTTATTCCTTCAGTGTATGTTTAGTGTTCTCTTCATTTAGACCTTGTAACTCCCTGGATAAATTTATTCCTAGATATTATATAGTTTTGGTCACCATTTTGAATGAAAATATTTTCCTTTCCTTTTTATACCTAGTCATTTTTAGTACAATAAAAAGCTCTTAAGTTTTGCTTATTTATCTCCTATTTTGCTACTCTATTAATCATCCATAGTACAAGAAATTATCTCCCAATATCCTATCTCCCCTTCTAGGTAGTAATAGAATTTTTAACTGCGTTCATGCTCACCCAGTTAAAGACTATATTTCCCAGATCCCCTTGCAGCTGGTCATGTGACAAGGTTCTGACCAATGGGATATGAACAGAATGATATTTGCAACTTTCAGGATATTTCCTTAAAGGGAATGAGAATTCCCTCCTTCCCTCCACTACCCCCCGCCCCGCATTCTGTCACCTGTTATGTGGACTTGGGGGGATATTTTGGGCCACACAGATGAGGAGCAACAAAGTAGAAGCAGCTTGGGTCACAGTAAATGTCAATGGAGGAGAGATTAGACTTTTACCAAAGAGAAAACTACTTCTGTTTCGTTAAAAAAAATTTTGTGAGTCTTTGAAAAGCAATTATGTCTCTCTTAAATTTCACAACCCGCTATTAATTTTGATAATTTTTCTAGTGAGCCTTTTGGTGTTTCTAGGCACAGAAGCACATCATCTGCATACAATGATGGTGTCCTTTCCCTGGTTGAAGGGCTTAGAGCACAGTGGTTAAGGACACAGTCTTTAGAGTCAGATTGCTCAAGAACAAACAGCTGTGCTCCTGTGTGGGACATCTGCTGTTTGTGGCCACTCACATCCCCTTATCTCAGCAATTACTCATCCCTGCGCATCTGGCTGTGGAATGAGGCATGTGGCTCCAGCTGCAGCCAGCCAGGCTAACCTCACGCTTTGGCTCTAACAGTTGGCTCAGGGTTGGGCATATGAACCAACTGGGGCCAATGAAAACTGGGGAGATGATTTTCTAGGGATTCAGGAAATGGAGAGTTTTCTTTCTTTTTTTTTCAGGAGCTACCTAAAGTGATATTCTCTGCCTTTGGCCAGTGTGATGTGGGGATATAACCACGCTCCTGCCCCCCCAGGAACTGTAGAAGCCATTGGCTTCCACAAAGAAAGACAAGCTAAAGATGAAGCCTATCCTTGGAGAAGGCAGAGCTGCAAGGGTGGCAGAGAAATGGTGCCAAAGCCTGAGCGAACCCTGCCTGAAGCCACATTCCACTGGGCTTCAGCTATACAAGCTAAAAAAAACCCTTTGTTGCTTAGGACTATTTGAGTTGGGCTCCCTGTTCTTTGCCACACACGGCTGGTGTCCTAATTGATGTAGCCACTTACCATGAGATTTGGGCAGGTTATTCCACTCTATAAGCCTCTGATTCTTCTAATACTAATAAGTACCTTGTAGGGTAGTTGTAAGCATTAAACAGGGTAGACAGGGACTGAGAATATGACCTTTGAGCAAAGACCCAAAGAAGAGAGGCAGCAAGCCATTGGACTTCTGGGGGAGGAGTGTGATGGCAGAGGGAATGGGCAGCACAAAGGCCCTGCAAGGGACCAGCGAGGGGGCCAGAGAGAGAAAGTGGGAAAGGGGCTCAGATGGCTTTTACTCCAAGTGAGAGGGTTTTGAGAAAGAGAGATACAATCCAACTCACTTTAGAATCACTTTGGCTTGTGTATGGATTGTAGTGGCAATAGTCAAAGCAGGGAAACTGATAAAGAGGGAGAAAAACAATGTATCCCCCATCTATTTAAGCTGCTGTTGTTTAGGGTTGCGTAACTGGTACATAACTGGTGCTGAAGCGCATTTAATCCTTAAGTACTCTTATCAGGGGGGTATGGCTACCCTGTTTTTTACAGAAGAGTAGCCTGAAGCTCCAGAGACCAGTGACTCATCCACGGTCAGCAGCTGATACGTGGGAAGCTGTTTGTCTCCAGCCTCTTCCGGGGCGGGCATTTCCCTCCGCCCCACGCTGCCCCCTTCAGAGCTGAGTCTCACAGACCAGCCCTTACTTCCTTCCGGCCTTCTGGGGTGGAGGATCTGGGGCAACTCTGAAGCCGACCAGTCTACAGGGAATTCACGTCCAACAGGAGCGCCAGACAGCAGAATTCCACTTCTGGTTTCTGTACCGCGTGAGTTGATGAGCTGTAACTTCCCGGTGTGTCTCCTTTAACGGTTGAGTCAAGATGTGGGAAAGTGAAAATTAGTGCCATATGAGGTCTCCGAGTTCCTTCTAAGGAGGATGGAAATTTACTACAAAATGTGCAAATATGAACTGACTTTTCAGCTATTTGTTTTCTGTAAATTAAAAACATTCAAAATTCAGGGAGAGAAGGAGCCCAGGATACTGTGTGAGATCTGTTAGTACAAGTTTTAATGAGAGAATCAATAATCAATAATCATCCTCCCGGCCCTGTTTATGAATCCTGAACTCCAGCCCTGCTTCTCTCCTTTCTCTGAACTCATGGAAATTCATCACACCTCCAAGACTCTGACACCATTTGGAATGCTTTTTCCTCCCCTCTGCCTTGCAGATTTCCATTCATTCTTCAAAACCTGGCTGGAGAGTTATATTACTGCTGGATGCACATCTAACCTTTGCTTGCTTGCTTCCACTAACAGGAGACTCACTACCATGAGGGGTGTGTGTGTCTTAGTTGGCTTGGGCTGCTAAAACAGATTACCACAGACTGAGTGGTGTAAACATCAAGCATTTATTCTTCAAAGTCCTGGAAGCCAGAAGTCCAAGATCGGGGTGCCAGCATGGTAGGGTTCTTGGTGAAGGTCTTCTTCCTAGTTTACATGACAGCTTTCTTGCTGTATCCTCACATGGTGGAGAGAAAGAGAGAGCTCTGGTCCCTTCATCCCCATATAGGGCACAAATCCCATCATGGGGGCTCCAACCCTATGACTTCTTCCAAACCCCATTACTTCCTAAAGGCCTCAACTCCAAGTACCATCACACTGGGGGTTAAGGCTTCAACATGAATTTTGGTGGAGACACATTTAATCCATGGCAGACTGACTAGTTTAGGCTTCTCCTCTGGACCCCGACCCGTACCTCCACAGTCCCCTCTACTGTCATTCCCATGCTAGCATTCACCATGTTGTATCTGTCACTTTGTGCATCTCCTTGAGGAAGGCCAGGAATCCTCCCTCATTCATTTCTATGTCCCCAGTACCTTAGCACTGGCCTGACCTGGAAAAGGTACTTATCAAGTGTTTGTTGACTGGCTGATCGACTGACCAAACAAAAGACTGAATGAAGGAAATATGGTAGGCAATCCTATCACCTTTTTTTCATTCTTTACTTCTTAAGGCTATTATGATATTTACAGGAGTTGACAACACTTCACATTTCAATTTTTGACTTTTAAAACTGTAGCAACGTCACTTTTTCAGCTGGACCTCAGCTGACGGGACTCAGCCACCCTCTCCATGGTTTTTGTAATCACTGGTGCCAGTGTCAGGATTGGCACCACGAGGACCTGTAACTTGGGCTATTTTCCGAGTACAGAAGTACTTGACATCCATGTGACTTGGAAAAATTCTCACTCATTTCTTCATTCACTTAGCAATCATTTAATGAGCACCTCCTACCTGTGCATATGGGTGGTGGGGGCTTGAAACTGCAGACACTAAGGATGTGCCAGTTACCTGTGTCATGGAACTGGGGGGTGGGATGATGGAGATTACACGGGGCTAAAGTCCCATCCACAGTCCCCTCATTGGGGTATAACTGGCAATGCAGAGAATCTTCTCAGTATTACCAGTAACAGGGACTCCTACTTCGAAGACTGATTCCTGCATCTTCCCTGTATATTCCAGGAGAAAACATCCAAAGCCTTCCTGACTTTTGCTGACTTTTCATCTGTTTCTTCTGCACCTACATTGCACAAGTGTCTATTCCTGCTCCACCATGCCACCCCCCTTCCCTTCTCCCCTCTCAGCCCCTGTAATGAAATAACCCCAAACCCGCGTGGGTATTCACCAAATGAGTGAGGGCAGTGCAGTGCTCTCACTGGGACCGACAAGGCCACAATCCAGGAAAAGATGGGGTCTGCTTGGGAGGGGATAGTCAACCGAACGGCAGGCTTTGTTTACTGCAGAGTGAGTTCTCTCTAGGTCTGTCCTCAGGAAGCCAAGATTGGATTCGTGGCTCTGAATTCCTGGGAGTGAGTACTAAGGTAGTGCCCACCAGAGGGCACTAGATTGGGAGTTAGGCTGACAGGGGGGTCCATGTGTAAGAGATGATCTCCTCGCACATTATTTTCTGCCTTGTTTCCCTGGAATTTGGAGTAAAGCCTCGTGGGAACATCTATCCCCACCTTAGCTGGTTTACGGGGTCTACATCATGCCTAAGCCAGAGGCCAGAGTGGTGCTGCTGAAAAGACGCAGCTGGATGCCCAAGAGGATGAGAACCTTGCTGTGGACCCAACTGCCCCGCCCATGACAGGCTTACATGCTCACTGCTAATAATATCTGTACTTCCAAGATGTCAGTGTGATGCTACCCTGGCTGTGATACTTCCCTCAGGATCACACATCCTGGGCACTGTTTCCTGTTGCCTTCATGGAGATGACAGTGAATGTACTGTAGGACAGTGGCAGAAAGAGAGTGGGGGTGAGGAGAGGGAAAAGGAAGGAGGGAAGGAAGAAGAAAAGAAAGAAAGAAAGAAGAAGCCAAATCAAATTCCAGGGCACCAGCTTATCCAGGCTTCATTTGGCTTTACCTCAACCAAAGATTGACTCTGTTTCGGGGCACACCTTTGCCGGATGTAGAACGAATGACCCTCTGATTTTCTTCTGTTCTATTTGATTTGACCTCCTCCCCTATCTTGGACATGGGATGGGAAAGAAGGACTTTCAAAACAATCTGTGTGGGACTTCCCTGGTTGTCCAGTGTCCCCCTTCCAATGCAGGGGATGCTGGTTCGATCCCTGGTCAGGGAACTAAGATCCTACAGGCTGCAGGGCAACTAAGCCCGCGCGCGCCTCAACTACTGTACTCGCGGGCCTCAACTAGAGAGCCCGTGTGCTGCAAACCACAGGGCCCACGTGCTCTGGACCCCACGCACCACAGCTACAGAGCCCACACACCCTGGAGCCTGTGCACCACAAGTAGAGAAGAGAAAACCCGCATGCCACAACCAGAGAGAAGCCCGCGCACCACAATGATGGTCCTGCGTGCCGCAACTAAGACCGACGCGGCCAAAACTAAATAAAATAAATAAATAATAAATAAATAAATCTTCGAAAAACCAAAAAAATCTGTGTGCTCCCTGCTCCCCCTGTGCGGGGGTGGACAAGCAATAGCAGGGTACAAGAAATGCAACACGCGTGGGATTTCTTGAGCTCCTAGGCTGAGATTCGGGGGAAGTCCCACCCAAGACGAGTTTCAACGCCTTCACCCGGGATATATTGTGATTTCGTAAAACCTGCCCAGCCTTCACACCCTGTTTGATATGATGCTGCTTGGAAACCGCCTCCCCCAAGGCTTTTGAGAGGGCGCAACAGTTCTGAGTTTCTTTCCCCTCTTCTCTACTTCTGTGGCTTTTAATGTTAAGTCACGAGATTTTGGGTTAATTAGTTACTGCAGCATAGCCATGGCTACCTGATCAATCATTTCCCTTCCACGTCTCTGTGTTGGCATGTAATTTTATGCAATCATACTAATCACAGTGAATTAGGTTTACAGGGAGGTTTTTACAAACTTTCTCAGCCATGATTTGCTCTTTGCAATGACTGAGAGGCACGGGGATAGAGACTATATTTTGATACCTAGTATACTTTTCCACTCCATTCTTTCCTGCCTCCTGTATTATAAGGACCAGAAAGAGAGAAAAACCACATGTCCTGACCCTCTTGCAGCTAGGGGTCTGGACAAGATTTAGCTTCTGCCTTTTAAATGCACTCAGGCAAGGTTTGGAAGCAGAAAGGAAGCAGAAGGAGAATGCCATTTGAAGTCTGGAGTTACACTGTCTCAAGTCAAAGAAGTATGCGTGTCTCCAAACCAGAAGCTGGCAGACAGACATGACACACACCCTTCCCTGTCACCTTCAGAGGGAGCACAGCCCTGCGGACACCTTGACCTCGGGTTCCTAGTCTCCAGGACTGGGAGACAATACATCTCTGCTGTTTATTGCCTCTCAAATCTGTGGGACTTTGTTCCAGCACCCCTAGGAAACTAATACAGGGGGCTATTTATTGGGGGTCCTCAGAGATTCCTGCTTTGGGTCTTCAGGACTTTAAGACATCACACTGTGCTAGACACTTCCATTCCCAGCAGTCTTCAGAAAGAATCTCATTACAAACCTCCCAAGGACTCCAGGCTAGCTTTAAGCCACATTCCTAAGCTTTATCCTTAAACTCGTCTAGAATAATGACACGCACTGTTGGCCCCTCTGACTTAGCAGAAACACCTCTGCCCACCCCCCACCCCCCCAATTTGCCTGGGTGGCTTTTCCCACTTCCATCTCAGCTGCTCCAATCCCTGCATCTGAGGCTTCAGAATCAACACACGCCTGATTTGTTAATTTCCTGGAGTCTCGGTCGTGAGGGGGATGTCACAGCACATACAGTGTTTTGACAAGTGATAAGGGGGTGTTGCTGCTGGCCACTGCCGTTTTGGGGAACACTTATCACACTTGCTTACAAATATGTCAGCAACAGATGGAGAGTAAATTCTTTGAAATAAGTCCAGTGAATGAGTGCTCTGAAATAGAGCCTGTTAATAGAAAATTAGAAGTGAAGTCCTCAGATTAGGAGACACTTACCATTGAAAAGATAGTTTGTTATTCACAGCTCCTAAGAGGAGGGGTCACATCACACCATGTGGGTCCCCCCAGGGAAGTACTAGCGTTAGTCATGAGACAGAGGGAGAAGGGAGGAAATGTGGCCAAGAGCCTTTCTGGTGGTTTCTGTGGGAAGGAACAGGTAAGGCAGGGCAAGCAGGCTTAGGACTGGCTAGTCTGAGTGATCTCAGGGGTTCTGGGGCACAGGAGCTGTCCCTGGCTGTTTGGATCCTGGCGCTGGGGTGTTTAGGGATACAATGAGAAAACAGATTCATTCTGCTGGCATGGCTGCTGTGTCACCTGTTACTAAAGGTCCAGGTGAGGTTTCTGATCCCCAAGTGCCCATCCCGAGGTCCCTGAGAAAAGAATGAGTTCTACACCTCACAGCCTGCTGTCCTCTGGCCAGTGGAGCTTTCTCCTTTGCCCTCTGGAAGGCTCTGCTCCCAAATGCTCTGGTGCCCACACTCTGGAGGGAGGATGCAGAAAGCCCTCCCTCCCCCTCCCCCTCCCCCTTCCCCAGCTTCACTGCCCTTCTGCTCCGGCACAGCCTCACCCCTGCCAGTCCCAGCACTTACCCTGCTGGGTCAGAATCACCTGTTTACTTTTCTGTCCCTCCCTCAGCCCTGGCTACACCTTAAAGCTACCACCTGGTAGCTTTAACCCCATGTTCACCCCCGCCCCGCCCCCGCCACACCCCGCCCAGCACTTTCTCCTGCGAGATGAGTCAAGTGAGTGCCTCTGCGGGTGGGACCTTGGCATTGGCACCTTTTACGGTTCCTGGGTGACGTGCAGCCGTGGCTGAGACGCGCCACCCTAGACCACGATGTCCTCGGCCACAGGGGGTCTGTGTCCTTGGGTCGCCTGTCACAACACCTGGCTTATGGCAGGTCTGCAAAAGTGAAGGAATTACTTTCCTGCATACAGAAGAGGACAGAGCTACAGTTGTCCCTCAGTATCTGCAGGGGATTGGTTCCAGGACCCCCACTGATACCCAAATCTTTGGATGCTCAAGTCCCATGTATAAAATGGTGTACAATTTACATATAACCTGGGCACACCCTTCCATATACTTTTTTTCTTTTTACTTATAGATACCTCATACAATGTAAATGCTATGTAAATAGTTGTAAGTACAATGCGTATGTTATGTAAATAGTTGTCAGCTAGCAGCAAATTCAAGTTTTGCTTTTTGGAACTTTCTGGAGTTTTTTTCCCTGAATGTTTGCCATCTGAGGTTGGTTCAATTCGAGAATGTGAAACTCCAGATAAGAAAGCTGACAGTATATGGTCAGTACCTTTTGACCAAGGGTCCTCAGTAGACACTCAGGGCAAAACGCAGGCACTGCCCTTCTGTCTCTGACTCCCGGCTCTTTGCTCATTTTGGGGGACGTCAAGCTCCCACGTGTTAAAGGCCAGCCCCCCACCTGCCCATCTGCTGGATGACTGCGTTAATCTCCGCACTTCCTCCTCCTCTGTATCCTTCCTTTCGCCATGTCATTTGGCAGTGCTCAACCCCGACCCGGTTGGGTCTTGTGAGTTGCTTTGCCCACTGGGGTGGCAGCAAATGTGATGCAGGTGGTGGCTTAAGTGACTGGGCTTTCCCTGCCTCTGTTTCTGCTATGGCCACGCGAGATCACACAGGGCTGGCCTGCCAGAAGGTGAGCCATGAGGAGCTGGGCCGACTTGCCCAGTCAATGAGCCAAGGTCACGGTGTACCAGCTGGCAGCCAGGCGACCCCCAGACATGGGAGTGAGCACAGCCAACGTCACCGTAGCTGCCTGGCTGACCCTGCAGGACCTCAGTCTTAGGAGCAAGCCCTGCCTACAAGAGCTTAACCCCACAGGCCTGTGAGCTAACTGGATGTTTCTTGTTTATGCCATTGAGTTCATGTGGTTATCCATCACCCCCCAGCATTATTGTACCAACAGAAAATGAATGCAATCCCTTCCCCTTCCCTCTACAGTTTTAAATTCCCCATTTCCTAGAGCACTTTGCCCTCAGCCCTAAAGCACTCTCAACTCTTCCTCTCACGCTGTGCTATGATGCTACATCCTCCTTCAACTTCATTTTACCTCCAGGTACAGTCTCCCTCTGCTTTTGCTGCTAGCCAAGAGACCCCAAATCTCAGAGTAGAATTAGCGTCCATTCTAGGAGATAAAACCAGTCTGAAAGATCAGGAAGCAGAGGGGAGCAGAGACGCTGCTGGATTTTATATAACCAGCAGATCTTGAACATTTTGAATAAAATATGAATGCATTTATTTAATTATGCTTATAACTCACTGTAAACACAGCAACCAACTTGTTCTCTGAGAAAACACTTAATGAGGTCAATCAGCAAACTCTTTAAATAGAAACACATAGCTATCTGTTTTGTAAGCTGTTTTTTTTTTTAATGCATTTAACAACAGGGTAAGGAGATCTAATGTACAGCATGGTGACAGTAGTTAATAATACTGTATCGTGTGGTTGAAATTTGCTAAGAGGGTAGATGTAAATGTTCTCACCACTCACACAATAAGAACGTAACCTTAAGAGGTGCTGGATACGTTCATTACCTTGTGTTGTTAATTTCACAATGTATATGTGTATTAAATCATCATGTTGTACACCTTTAAAAAATCACATTGTACAACCTAAACATATACAGTTTTTATTTGCCAATCACACCTCAATACAGCTGGAGGGGGGAAAAAGGCAACAATGACTAAGTAAGAAAAAAAGAAAGAAAAGCTGATGAGCATCTATCTCCTGTCATAAATCAGGGGAAGGAAAAACATAGCCACAGTCTCCTCTCTTGTCCTTCTCTCCTAGGGGAGAAAATTTGTGTTTTTTGAGAATCCTCTGCTCCTGATTTTCCTTCTGCACTGCCCCAAAAGGCACTCACTGGATGCTAAAGCTGACGGAGGGGTGGGTATCAGCCATTCACATCTTAGTATGAAATAGTGTTCAGTGCTCTGTCTCGACAGCAAGCTTGATGAAAAAGGAGCTTAGAGAAGAGAGAGGAGGGTTCGAATCCTTGGGGAGTGTGTGGAATGCTGCAAAGCCAGAGGGCAGGGTCAGGACACTGTGTAAGGCATGCGGGAGGTGGGGAAGGATGGGGAGATCTGGGAGGAAAGTGGGAAAGGGCTGAGGGGGAGAGGTGAGGACGAGCACAGAGGGGGAGGTAGGAAGGGATGGACGGAGATCCAGGAGCCCAGGAACGAGGGAACCCGGAGAAGGCTGTGTGAGCTCTGACCCGAGGCTGTAGCATCGGGCAGGAACTACGGCATCAGGCAGGCCCTGGGTAACCCCACAGGCTTGCTGAGTCTCATTTCATCCTAGAGGAAACGGCTGAATTATTCCTACTGCTTGGCGTTCCTGCCTTGATTTTGCTTCTGGAAAGCTGCCCAGGGCCTGAAAGGTCTTTGTCCAAAAGTCTCTCTCAAGTCTCTAGGCTGGGGCTGTGAGGATCCCAGCCAGAACCCTGCCCTCCACACCCCTGGTTTCCAGGGCAGCCCTGCCAGGGGTCCTGCATCACCCAGCCTGTGCCTCTTCTCCCTCCACCTCACCTGCTTCTGTGATCTGAGCAGAGAAAGGACAGGAGAGGCTGAGAGCTATAAGCTAATACAAGCCCTCCCGAGCACCTTTATGTCCTGGTGCTGGGACAGTGGCTCATCCTCCCCATCTTGTCTTAGACCTCTGCCACCCTGCAAGGCGGTATTACTTGTTTTGCAACTTGCCTGAAGACACACAGCTAGTTGGGGGACCAGCTGAGACCCAGGTCTGGGGTTCCTGCCTTTTAGATACAAACTGGGGACATTGATTTGCAGCCTCAGCTCTGCTCAGTTTCCCCCTGGCCACCTAAGGTCATCCTTGACCTTCCATTCGGGAGCACAGGGATTTCACCTCTCTGCCCCAAAGCATTTGGGCTGGTTTCAGCCTCTGGCAGGAGACTGGAGCCCAGATGGTCCCATCCACCACTCCCACTCTGTATCCCAGTACCAAGGGGTTTATACAACGAGGCAGGATTCCCTGAGACACACTGGTGACACGCACAAGTCCTAGAGGGGCTTCGGGCTGGAGCCACAGCCCCAGCCTGCGGGAGGGAGTGGGGGAGGTAGGTCAGAGGAGCCGTGTAGATGAGACGGCAGACTCATCCCCGAAAGATTCAGCAGCACGGCAGAAAAATCCCCACCTGCTCACTCCAGCCCACAGCCCCGAAAGCCCTTGGGAGATGAGTTCCTGAAGCAACATCGGGGAATTTTGTCTCCAAGGCTGCCATGATGGTTGGCTGCAAAGTTGCCTTTGGCACGGACTGCAGGAGACTGTCGGTCATTGCTGGGCTGTGCCCTGGACTTGTCCTGACTTGACTGGGCACCACATCCCTGGGACTGACTCAGAACACAGAGGCCCAGGTTCTCTAAACAGGACAGGGTCTGGCCTCTGATTCTTACCAAGTCCCCCAGGGGATTCCGATAAGACCAGAGTTGGAGAGCCACTGACATGGAGGCTTCTCCATGGACCAGCCGTGTCAGCCTCAACTGGGAGCTGTTATAAATGTAGAATCCCAGGTCCACCTCACTCCACTGAATCAGTTTAAGAAGATGCCCACACTCCGTACACACATAAAAGCTTGAGAAGCCTGGATGAGGGAAGGCTTAGAGGATTACTGATTACTGATTTCTAGCTTGCCAAGCACACCCTATCGCATTTGATCCCCATGACAATCTGGAAGGTGGGTATCATTTTCCCCATTTTACTGAAGATGACATTGAGCCTTAGAGAGGTGAGTGACATCCCTGAAGCCCCGGGTTCACAGGTCGGAGAGCAGTGCCGGGAGGCTCAGAGATTTCCAACCTTGTATCCCATTCCCATTTCTGCTCTGTTGTCCTCACACCAGGACGGGAACGGTGATGTCTTTAGATATGAAACCATCAAATACATTGGACTTAACTCACCGCAGCAGGACACAGACCAGAAATTTACACAGGTGCTCATTCACCAAGATTGAAACAAAAGAAGGCTTTCTAGTCGACCCTAAAATCCAGCTCACCAGGACCAGGACCAAATTCCCAGAGCCTCAAAGTTCCCACTGAAATAGTCTCTAGAAAGCGTTCATAACCGGCTTACCGTGTTCATCCAGCAGTATGTTGTCTGGCTTGATGTCTCTGTAAGAGAAAACAAAGAAGCTGAAAATGTGATTTCTGGAGCCTGCGGAGGAGCACGTGACAAACATGACAACCGGGGATAAATGCCTGATGACACCTAGAGTGCCTGTCTCTCCCCCGGCATGAGGGCTCAGACAGGGAGCAGAAGAGTGAGTGTTACGATAGTGGAGCCCCGTGTTCCTGCTTCCTTCCCTTTTCTTTTCCTGGAACTGCAAGTGGATTATTGTGTGAACATTCTTCTCCTCAATATTCTTAACGATTTCTGGCCTCTTGAGTCCCAGGAATGACTGCTCACTGAGCACAGGGTCTCTACTGGTGGGTACAGACACTTACCCTTCCTGATGGAATTTAGCCCTCCCACCTTGCTAGGTACTAAACCTCCCAGGTGTAATGGTCTCGGCTCTATAGACCTGGGAACTGAGGCTCCGGGAGGTTCAGTAACTTGTCCTGGTCATCCTTGTCCACAGCCTCTGCCAGTTTTGGTACAATCTCAGAAGATTTGACATTTATTATAAAGAAGTGAATGGGGCTTGAATTTCTAACATCTGTGATTTTTACATGGAGCTTTGGAAAGTGTATGCACGTTCATGATGATTAAATCAGGGTTGAAGATGTCAATTCAGTTTCTTAAAAGATCACACCCAGCAATCAGCTGGTTTTTGTACAGTCTGTGAGCTAAGAAGGGCTTTTACATTTTTAAAAGATTGTAAAAAACAAAACAAGACACACACACACACACACACACATGCACAAAGCAAAAATGAAAAGAAATGTACAACGCAGACTGATGTGACCCTCAAAGCCTAAAATATTTATTATCTGGTCCTTCAGAAGTTTGCCGATCCCTTTTGCACACAGAAGGCCATGTGCAGTGAAATCTCGGCTGGGGAGTTTCTGGAAAATTCTGCTCTATGTCATCATTATAGCAAAGGGTTCCCAACTCCAAGCTGTGCTTTTCAAAGGCAGGGGTTTTGCTTTCTTCACTTCTGTACCCCTAGCATGGCGTCTGTCACCAGAAGACACAGTCAAAGAAAAACCAGGACCGTAGTTAAAGCAGTAAAGACAGATTTTATTCAGTTGCAATCACCAAAGGGGAAAAGACACCTCCGCATAGAACTGGGCTCGATTCTGAACACAAGGGGGACAAGTGGGGATTTGTAGCCGAGGAGCAGGTGGGGATCGGTGGATGGAAAGTTACTAAGAGGAGACATCAGAGGTGAGGGGGGTTCAGGATTCCTGCTGATGGCAGGCCAGGGGGATCAAACCACCCGGGGGATGAGCAACATGACCAGAAGATGATCAGGTCGGGAGGGTGGGGGATTCTGGCTAAACCAACTTAGCAGGTTCTTGCTAAGACCGGATGATGCAGAGACAACGCAGAAGTACAAAAGACAAGGTTGGATTTCAGAAGAACTCATCAGAAGACCCTGAGTGGAGTTTTAGGGGGAAAAGAACCTTTGTCAACACACAGGAAACACGGAAGAATGAATGTGAAAGAAACACAGCCTTGGAGAAACTCAGTGGACAGCTTCAGCTCTGATTTACCCATCATTAACATGCACACACTTTCCAAAGCTTTGTATTAAAGCCGTGGGTTTCAGAAATGCAAGCCCCACTCACTCATTTAGAGTAAATGTCAAATCTTTTGAGACTAATGACAGCTTTCTTCAAAATAAAAAGCGATTGCTCCTGAGTTTATCAAATAGCAATTCTACCTGAAAACACACCGTGGTTATTGGTTATTTGTAACAATATGGGGGAGAAAGATACACTCATACCATAGCTTTAAATTTTCATTTGCATTGTGACTTGTGAATACTGATGAGCATTAAGCCAATGGAGCCCCAGCTGCCAAGTTCACAGACACAGGTCCCTGGTGAACAGAGATTGGTCGTTAGGGGAGTCCCCAGGGGGAGGATGAACTAGAGAGCTCACACAATTAAAACAAAAGACGGAAGACCTGGAGTCAAGTGTTTGTGGCTCAAATCAGCAGACACTTGGCCCCTGTCTAGGGCCTCTCCCAGGAGGAGTTCTCCAGAAGAGGTGAGAGAAGGGAAAATAAATACTTGTCAAGAATGAAAACACAGCAGCAAATATTCAAGAGCATCCTTTCTTTTTTTTTTTTTTTTGCGGTACGCGGGCCTCTCACTGTTGTGGCCTCTCCCGTTGCGGAGCACAGGCTCCAGACGCGCAGGCCCAGTGGCCATGGCTCACAGGCCCAGCCGCTCCACGGCATGTGGGATCCTCCCGGACCGGGGCACGAACCCGTGTCCCCTGCATCGGCAGGCGGACTCTCAACCACTGCACCACCAGGGAAGCCCAAGAGCATCCTTTCTTTAAGGTGTCACTAGAACTGCGATGACCTTGTTTGGGGTGTGCGGATCTCGGAGGAGCTGGCTGTGGACCAAGACCATGAGCCCAAAAGGGCTGCAAGGTCCTTGGCCTGAGCTGCCGCCCCCGCTGATGCTGAAATTGCCCTGTTTTGGGGTTTTCTGCCCACCCCGCTCCTTTTCTTCCTTCTTCATCCCTCACTCCCTCCTCTGACTTCTTCCTTTTCCTTCCAGGGCATTCCCGGGATAGCCCTCAAATGCTCCCTCCTGGCAGGTCTGGGCAGAGAGCTGGGGACACAGTCCCTTCCCTCTGGAAGCTCAGAATCAGTGGGAGAGGGAGACACGCAGGTGGGGTGGCACAGAAGCCACGGTGCAGGGAGACTGCTCTGGAGCTTGGGGGGGATGGAACTGGGGCAGCTGGAGAGGGAATGGCCGGCCAGGGAGTCACACGGACCAGTGGGGACCAGGGTGTCAGAGCCAAGAAAAGTTGGGGCAGTGGTGGCCGACCTAAGGAGAGGTGACCTTGTGTAGTAGGGTGAAGAGTGTCCCCCCCAGAATTCATGTCTACTTAGGACCCCAGAAAGTGATATTATTTTGAAACAGGGCCTTTGCAGTTTCAAGGAAAGATGAAATCATCCTGGGTTTGGGGGGTCCTAATGCCTGCTGTCTTAGAAAAGAGATGGAGGTTTGGACACAGACACAAAGCAGAGAAGAGGCCATGTCAAGACATGGGCAGACACCACAAGCCAAGGAGAACCAGGACCCCCCAGAAGCTGGAAGAGGAAGGAAAGGATTCTCCCCCGGAGCCTCTGGAGAAGGCTGAACCCACTGGCACCTTAATTTCAGTCCTGGCCAGAACCGTGAGGTCACGAATTTGCGTTTTTTTTAAGCCACCAATTCTGTGATAATTTGCTGTAGCAGCCCACAGGAGGCTACACATCTGGCAGAGAAGAAAGAGAGCTAATGAAGGAGGTGGGTACATGTCAAGTGGCAGCCAGCTTCCCCCACTGACCACGGTGTGACCTTGGATAGGCCCACCATCCATCAGAGTCCACATTCTGAAAGGCCTCCATTCATGGTCTCTCGTATCATGAGGACCAAACAGGGGCACAGATATCAGTGGCTTGGTCAACTAGACCCCATGGCTCCAAGGAAAGAGGGTGTCCTGCCCAGGCGAATCCGGCTTGGGAGCTGACTGACTGACACCCCGGCGCCTCTCCTGCTATCCGGGTGACCTCCCTGTGCCTCGGCTTCCTTTGTGGTGTGGACTAAATGTCTGACACATGCCTCTGTGTCAGCTCTTAGCACGGAGGGGAGTCAATGGTCCTCAAGCATCTTGGGGGCATCCCTTCCATGGTCACTGGGGCTGCAACAGTGAACAAGGCAGCCCCAGCAAATGGAGCTCGCTTCTAGGAGGCTGACAGGGGTGAATAAGTGACAAGACCCCAAGTTGAGACAAGTGCTCTGAAGAGAACAAATCAGGGTCTAGAAAAGAGACCTGCTTTTGGTAGGTGGTCAGGGAAGGACTTTCAGAAGACGTGACATTAGGTTGACATGTGAATGACAAGGAACAGTCAGTTAGACGCAACCTGGGAGCAAGCTCTCATCGTGCAGGTGAGTCCACGGAAAGCTGGGAGGTTGAATGGTTTAACCTGTGACATCTGTCCAGCCTAGGGAACAGGACAAAGGTGGTGGGGTCATTCCCATGATTACAGGCTATCAGACTGAGTCCTGGCGGTCTGGAGTGGGAGTGGCCACATGGCAGGGACCTGCGGGCACCTCTAGGAGCAGAGTGCCAGCAAGGAAACAGGAGGACTTCATTCCTGTAGCCACAAGGGACTGAATTCTGCCAACAACCAGGAGAGCCTGGGAAAGATCCAGAAAGGAGTGCAGCCCAGTGGACACCGGGGTCGAAGCTTTGTGACACCCTGAGCAGAAGGGCCAGCTAAGCTGTGGCCAGACTCCTGACCTGTGGAAACGCTGAGGAAATACATAGATACAAGTGTGTGTTTGTTTTAAGCCGCTCATTTAGTGGAAATTTGTTCCACAGCGACAGAAAACTGTCATGATAGCTGTATGGTCTTGGGCAACGTACCCTGAGTCACACTCTCCTCATCCGGAAAATGGGAATGACGGTCCCTATCTGACAGTTGCTGGGCATGTACACGGAGGTGCTGTCACACAAGGCTTAGCAGGGCTCCCAGTGTGTAAGAAGTGCTGAAATAAATAACGATGAGGGTCCTATCTCTGCTCTTTAAAAGGAGCTAGGGAGGCCTCAGGGGTGGATTCTTGAACTTTTAGCAAAGTGAATTAGATCTCTTTCAGAGGAGACTCACCAGGCAGACTCCTGCAAAGCTTCACGTAGGAGACGGGAGCCTGATTCATTCGGGATTTAATAAGAATAACATTTTATGGGCAAAGCATCTTATCAGAGCCTCTAGGTTAGTGGGTTCCGGGACCATTTCCTCCAGTTCCACTTTTCACATTGATCATATCTCAGCCCAAGCACGTCATCCTGCTGAAAATGGGCCTGTGTGTTCAGAAAGGGCATCAGAAGCATTGCGAGGACGGGCAAGTCTGCGACAATGTTTTCCGAGGACAGGACCATAATTTCAGAGCTGGGCAAAATGACACTTTGATAGAAAGTGTGCATGCGAGGATATAAAACCTGGTTCTGCTTTTGAATTATCCCCTAACCCCCAAATAAAACAAAGCATAAAATGTCAGTTGGGCTATTCAAAAAAAAAAGGGAGGGGGCTTCCCTGGTGGCGCAGTGGTTGAGAGTCCGCCTGCCGATGCAGGGGTCGTGGGTTCGTGCCCCGGTCCGGGAAGATCGCACATGCCGCAGAGCGGCTGGGCCCGCTAAGCCTGCGCGTCCGGAGCCTGTGCTCCGCAACGGACATTACAGAAGTGATGCAGGAGGAGGTGGACACACAGCGGTCCCATTCCAGTCCCGACTTTGCTGGCCCTGAGGTCCTGGCACAATGCCCAGGGCGAGCCTCAGTTTCCTCAGCTGTAAACTGGAAAATAACACATACTCCACGTACTTACGGTGAGGATTTGTTTGTTTTAGTCGGGTTTTTTTTGCCCATTGTTAAAGCACCTAAACCTACATCCTATCTATTACAGGAGCTTATCTTTATCGTGTTCTGAAATGCAAATTCGATAGTTTCAGTCGTGTCATCCAGAAACTTCTGTAGTTCCTCACTGCTGTCCAAGGAGTTACATGTAAGGCATTACAGGCAGGACTGGGGACAGGAGGAAGGATAGCCAGCTCTGAGGCTGGAGAAGACTGGTTGTGCCGGAGTGGTGGGTTAGAGGTTGGTGGGTAGAGGGAGATAGGTTTAGACAGGTGGGTTGAGACCACTTATGAGGGGCTTTATTTGATTATGGAGCCAACTTCAGGTTTTTAGACTTAGGAGGCAATACCTGGGATTTTCCTCCAGGCTGGCTGGGTACTAGATGATTCCGTTTGATGTAGGTGGGGTTTTATGAGAGCAGCCAGCCAAGGGCCAGGCCTGTAGGATGCATGCCTGTTGTTAGTAACAGAAGGAGCAAAGACATTTCGGTCTTGGGGATGAGCTACCAGAACGGGCACTGGGGAGGGAGGCTGGATGCAGTGACTGAGCCAGGGTTGAATGGGTGGGATTCACCTTGGCCGTGGAGCTCTGTGGCCAGCTGGCACCCATCCAGCAGCAAGCCGACGGGGGGCAGGAGGCTGATGAACTTGGTTCTCACGTTTTGGAATCTCTCACCGTATTGGTGTGGACTGTCCTTCCAGAAACTGGGTACCGATTCTGAAACCGCGTATTGTTGCTACTGGTTAGATTTCACTTCTTTCTCCTGTCTCTCTCCTGCCTCCTGTGGAGGGCAGGGACCATGTACGGCCCCCAGCCCCCAACACGATGCCCCCACGTTAACAGAAGTCCTGATACTACTCACAGCTGCACTTCCTGGAGAGCCTACTGTGGGTTGGGCACCACGTGGGCAGGTCACGTGGGTTTCACAAGGAGTGTGGCTTCTCTGGATCAGGTGCTGTGGCATCACCTTCTGTGTCACCCCGCTCAATTCTGACACAACTCTAGAGGCAGGTATCACTCACTACTCCTATTTTATTGATGAAGAAAGAAGTATTTACAGAGGGTCAAAGGTCACATGTCAGCAGACAAGACCCATTCTCAACTTGCCTCTAGATCAGTGTTCTCTACCTGGGGGAAATACTCAAGAAAAAAATGAATCTCATAATTCCAGGAGCGTGGCTGTAATACATATGATATTTGGTCAGCAAAATTATGTTACTTGGATTTCAGGATATGTTTCTTTATTACAACACCCACATACAAGGTTGTATTTCTTTTTTAATATGACCCGAATGGCTTTACAAAACATACATCTGTCCCTTCTTACACAAATTCCCTTAATTGCCCTCTGGTACCCACAGTGCTGGTGGCCGGTGTCTGGGATTCCATATTCTAACATAATCTCAAAAATAAAAAGTGAATGCTGAGATGTGGCTGTCAACTTTGAAAACCATCAAGGGCATCAAAGCAAACTAGCAACCACTACCACTGTACTTGTACAAAAAGAGGGAAAGGGGAGCCCGGAAGAGTCATGAGGACACAATTTCAGAATAAGGCACAGCTGTCACAGGCCTCAGGCCCATTCCTGGAAAAGTGTTTATTATTTTTTAAAATTTATTGTATTGAAGTATAGTTGATTTACAATGTTGTGTTAATTTCTGCTGTACATACAGACAGGGATGACCATGTGAGGACACAGGGAGAAGGTGCTGGTCTACAAGAAGAGAGGGCTCAGAAGAAACCCTGTTAACACACTGACTTTGAACTTCCTGCCCCCAGAATTATAAGCAAATAAACTTCTGTTATTTAAGCTACCGAGTCTGTGGTACTTTGTATGCAGCCCGAGCAAACTAACACAGGTAGGTAATATTATTATCCTTATTTTACTGGACAACAAGACTGCAGCTGAGAGCAGTTAAACATTTTCTCCAGGTCACAGAGTTCATGGTAGAGCCTGGATGTACCAGTCAGAGACCCAGGTCTTGATTTAAAGGTATGGAAACAATTTCTTAAATGTACACACAGCCTGGTGAGTCAGTTCTTTCTTACATCTGGCTTAAAACCTCTTGTTGCAACTCAAATCACTTTCCTCTCCCTTTAGCCTTCGGGAGGGAAAGTGCATCTTGTCAAGCCATGCTTGGGGCTTGTTGGTTTTTCTTTCATCCTGCAAAGAACAAGCATCAGCATGGTTGACATTGATTCATTGCATTCAAACGGCTATGCCACTCCACGGGGCCTGGGTGTAAACTGCATTCGGCTAATTGCCAAGTATACCTCATGGATGGGTGAGGCCAACAACACACTGCCCTAGACACCATGAGGGCGTCGCCTTTCCAGGCAGGTCAGGAAGGGTCCGTGAAGCCCACGCAGACCCACCTAGCCAGTTTTATTTCTTTCTAGTTGCTCTAGGAACACTAAATTACAAAGGTCTGTCCATGAGTCAGTCTGTGAACTCCTCAAGTTAAGCGCCACCGCACAGCATATGGAAAACAATAAAAGTGTGTAAGAAGGGTAGGGTGCTTGCCCACGCCCTGCAGGGACCGCAAGACAGCCTGTGATGGTAGATAAAGCTTTAAAGCCCTTCACACATGAACTCTACGCCTGCCTGGGTCTCAGTTTTCCTCATCTGTAAAATGGGGATGAAATGAAATAATGAATGTAAAGGACCTAGCTCAGTTCCTAGCATAGAGTAGGTGCTCCAAAAATGGTGACCCTTTCCCCCACTTTGACCCACCCCTACTTAGCAGGGAGTTTAGAGGGAACAGTATGGGGCAGAAAACGAGATGGAAGAGCCGACCCTGAAAATGATTATGACCATCCTTCACATGTACACAGTTGTACAGTTCACAAAACCCCTTCCCATACTGTAATTCGTTTAACCCACATGAATGCTCTGTGGGACAAGCATTACCTTCTTTTCATGGACAAGGAAGCTGAAGCCTTAGAGAGGTGAAGTGACTTCCCACGGTCAGAGTTAAAAGTGGCAGCAGAGGGATTGGAACCCAGCTCTCCTGATGCCCAATGCGCTTTCCATTTCCTGGGTGGGGCAGACACCCAGTCCTCGTGTCCGTGCGCACGCTGTTCCCTGGCCTGGAGCTCTCCAATCGCCTCCTGGTCAGCCCCTCGCATCTGGTTGCCCTTGCTCAGCCGCCACTGCCTCTGAGAAGCTCTCCTTGAAGTCCTGGATGGTCCCGGTCACTGTCCTGCATTTTCTTCTTCCCTGAACTTCGCTGGCTGTGACCACAGCCAGCGTGTATGTGTGAGTGATTATATGAATGATGTTCTTCTTTCCCAATAGGCTCTGGGTTCCATCGAAGCAGGGCCCACCTCTAGATCAGCAACCTGGCGTGGTGCTGCGCACAGACTGGGCTTTTGACAACTATTGATTAAGTTTCTACATCTATAAACTTGTCCCAAGGCACTGGGTAAATGTTGGCCAGAACCCTAACGTCTGAGTCCAAAGGTCCCGAGGGAGAACCAGGCCAATTAGTGTCAGGTCCTGGCAGGGCGTGGTCCAGGCAGGGGATCCCCCCCAACTCTCCCGACTTCCCCAGAGACCACGGCTTAGCTCTCGCTTTACTTCACTCAGTTCTGGCAGCTTGCAAACTGCCACAGTCATTCGGTCCTGCATTTCCCTCTTGGATTCAGTAATCGTGGTGGGTTCCACGTGGCGGAGCCTAAGAAGTGCTGTGACTCTTCAGGAGCTCCGTGGTCCCTCCCACAGCTCCCAGTTCTTTGCTTTTCCATTAAGATGCTCAGACATAGGCCTCATGTTCTTAATCCTACTTTCTGAGGAAAACACTGCAAAGAGACTCCACGTCAAGGTCTTCTTCTATTCACGTGATTCCTACTGGAATCTAAGAACACTGGGCAGGAGGACGCCTGACCACCCTCAGGAATAACCTGTCATTTTCCAGACCAACAGACTGACGTTCAGGAGAGGTGAGTCATTTCCTTGGGTCAATCGGTAAGTGAGCCTCAGGGCTGGGGTCTGAATTTTGCTTTCCTGACTATTGTAACCTTCTTAACTGCCTGGATCTTCCTGAGTCAGTGAGAAAGGTATTGAATAGCTAAAAAGGAGCTAGGAAATAATTTTGTTTCTCCCTCCCTTTTTACAGACAAGGCAAATGAGTCTCGGAAAGGTTCAGTGACTTGCGCTAACTTACAAATACGTCCTTATAAATCTGCGATCAGGTCTGGCTTGATCTTTCGCCATGGCCAGTGCCCTTTCTATCGCCAAGAATTTGTTTTCCCGCTTCTACTACCTTCCTCCTACCCCCTCCCTCCAGACCACTGTTTACCTCTCTCTCGGCTTCCTCACCACCTGACATTTTACGTACTGACTTGTTTTCGTGGTCTCCCTCTCCAGACTGGGCTATAAACCCCATGACGGCAGGGATGATTCCCCCCATTGCTCTACCACCAGGACCTAGAACGCTATCTGCCATAAAGAACACACTCAGTAAACAGGTGTTTGGATACTTGGGTGGGTAAAGGTCCAGCATTCAGGACTACCTGCCCCCGTGATTCCTCTTCATCTGTTTCTCAGGGTTGGTCCATAGTCTTCCAGCTCCAGAAACTAGGGTTCTTTGAGTAATACAGCAACTCAGGCCCCACCCTAGACCAGCCACAGCCTCAGATTCTGTGAGCCAGGCCTGGAAACCTGCATTTTGACAAGCTCCAGTGGGATTTTGATGCCTCTTGGGGTTTGAGAGGCCTGCTCTGCTTAAGGGGCAAGACAGATATCTGAGTTGGTTCACAATGGGAGGCTGAATTCAGGAGAAGAATTGCCCAGAATTCTTAGTCTCCAATCCTGGCGTGTAGACGTCTTTCACTAAAACGTGGGGCCCGGGTGATGGGCTCTGATCCCTTTAGGAATAAGTTAGGAGGATTGTGTTATAGCTGCTGAGTCCCGTGGGTCCCCTTAGGGGCAGGCCCGCTCAGTTTGATCGGCGTGATGGGGGGATGGGGAGAGGGGAGAATCACCTTTTGACTCACAGCGTGGATCTGTGTGCAGAAGTGAGCAGAGGAGGCTCTATTTTAGTGGGTTCTAAAGCAACCAGACACGGCAGGTACTGATCAGCCGGCAAAGGGAAGAAGAAAACAGCCCCTCACACCCACCCACCCAAGGCTGATGGCAGGGCCCAGATTGGAACCACAGAAGGAGGGATTTCCCTTCTCTGATTTTTCTAGGAATGAGGGAGGCCTGGTTAGAAAGTAGAGTCTACGTGAAGCATTACAGTGAATTAATATTTTAAAGAGTTGCTATTTTTAGGGCCCAATCTCTCTGATATTTCATCCAAGGGAGCACGCTGCCAAAATGTGTAAGAGTCACCGAGTCCCAGCCTGGGACCTTAAGTGTATCTGAAACAAACTAGCCCTGGGTCTTGTAACCTTGCTGAGACTCAGTTTCCTTATCTGTAAAGTGGGATAATCATCACGTCCACCTCCAAGGGTTGTTCTGAGGATTCAGTGCAATGATGTAAACAAAAGAATTAGCCTAGGCTTGTTGTGAGGTCTCAGTTAATACGTCAAAAAATTTTAATTGCTTAATTATAAATAAATCTTGGTTTGGAGAAGGGAAGTGCCACGGAAAGCAGCAGAACTGAGACCAGGATGGAAAGCTGGGGTCTTTTTGCTGCAAGTTGCTGAGAATTAACATCTTGGGGCAGCCTCAGGAGGAAGACCACAGACGGACTGAGGGGCCCTCTGTCACATCTCCCTCTGTTCCTTCCACCCGAGGGAAAGCAAGACACAGCTGAGAGGGAAGCTTAATAAGATCTGAACGGTGGGGGCGGGGGGCCCTGCATGTTCATTTTGTACTGGACCCCTGTAATTATGCGGCTAGTCCTGCTTTTACCTCTCATCATGTAATTCTTAGCTTATTCTGCAGACTCAGAGAAGTCAAGCAGCGTGCTCACGGTACAAAGGTCGTTGTGCCATCATCACCATCGTCATCACCATTGTCGTCATCGTCACCAGCACCACTGTCACCACCACTGATGTCACCATCACCATCATCATCCCCACTGGCCTACCCTGCCCCCCAGCTCTCTGTCCTGTCACCCAGGATACATCTGCACAACCGTAACACGGTGTGAATGACTACATGTGTCACCTGTTTTCTTGTCACTCCTTGTCTTTCCCTATTGGAGCGTAATCTCCAAGAGAGTTAAGAACCTGCCTGAGTTTTGCCCACTCTGTTTCAAGGAGAGAGCAGAGCCTGGCACATAGTAAGCTCCGAATACACTGTGGAAGGAACTGATGATTTCCCAAGTTTCCATTGCCACAAAGTGCTGTAACTTTACATCCTTTATCTTAATTAATCTTTCCAACGACCCCTCTGGAAGGACAGTTATTCCCATTTGATGGATGAGGAAGCTAAAACAGAGAGTTTAAGTCCCTGTATACACACACAGAGAGGGAGAGGGGCTGGGACAGGATTCCTGTAAAGTCATCCTCAGCTTAAACATGAGGCTTTTCTCTACATAACATCTATTCACAAAATTAGGGCATTAGGACAGTTCCTGTATGTCTCCCAAGCAACACCCTTCTATTTCATAGCGTAATTTCAGCACAGGAGTTTGGCCTTTTGTGTTTCTCTGGGCAGCACTGGAGAAGTTTGGGAGTGGGGCTGGGAGGGAAGCGAGGACTCTGGATTAAGAATAAGGGGTTGCTCTGATGCAGCCCACTGTGTTCCATTTTCTTTTTTATCTGTTGAGTGAAGAGATAATGAAATAGCTCTCAGCCAGCTGCAGGATAGGTCTGGTTAGGGGCAGCTTCACCAGAATAATAAACATATTAAATTGTCCCCAGGAAAGAAGCAGTGGGCTTGGCAGATGCCCTGTGCACTGGATGTGGCCCTGAGATTCCGGCAGCCTCACATGTGCACGCTTTCATCACGTCCTGTCTCAGACAATGGTGGCTCCAGCTGTAATCCTGGCAATACTGATGCCAGCAGCCCCTGGGCCATGATCCTCACTGTTCTTAGTAATGGAGTCCCCTCCACAAAGATCCTAATTCATCACGTGCACAAGGAGGAGAATACCTGTGCCCTGCCTCCTTGGAGGAAATGACCTCAGGTAGCTGGCTTTAGGCGGGGCTGGGATCTAGGGGTTGTACTTGCTCGAGGCCCCAAGGATGCACCAGAGGGACTGTTAGCCTTCAGTATAGTCTGCTTGGGCTGCCATAACAACATACCACAGATGGGGCAGGGAGGATGGAGGGCTTAAAAATCAGAAATTCATTTTCTCATATTCCTGGGGGCTAAAAGTCCAAGATCAAGGTGCGGGCAGGGGTGACTTCCTCTGGGGCCTTTCTCCTCGGCTTATAGATGGCCGTCTTCTTGCTGTGAACTCACACGGCTGTCTCTCTGTTCATGTCTATGTCCTAATCCTCCCCTTCTTGTAAGAACGCCAATCATATTCCATTAGGGCCCGCCCACATGATCAATCTCAGTCATCTCTTTAAAGACCCCATCTCCTAATACTGCCACCTTCTGAGGTACTAGGGGTTAGGGTTTCAACATATGAATTTTGGGGGACACAATTCAGCTCATGACACCCTCTTATGGGATTATATGAAAAGGAGAGAACCCTCCTGACCTCTGGGTGGAAGGGGGGATGATCTACCCCCTCTGGAGATGATTATGGGGAAATAGAGGTCCAGGAAGAACCAGGCTCCCTGAGGTCAGAAAGGGTGTCTGCAGTCGGCATTAAGGATGAGATGTCCGAGAGTGGACTGACCAATGGAGTTAAAGGATGCTGTAGAGAGTGAGGACCAAGTGATGGAACCAAGGGGACCCTAGAGAAAGGTCTGAGAAGAAAGGGAACGTGGTAGGGAGCGCCCAGGGGGAGCAGAGAGGCTAGTGCCACAGATCTTGGAGACCTGGGTTTGAATCCAGCTGTGCCAACAATCTCACAAGGAATAGAGGAATATCCATTTACAGGACCTCAGCTAACCGGTTACTCTCAACTTCACCGTTATCACTGACCAGCAGAGGCGGGAAGGAGGGGGCCTAGCTCAGGGCTGAATCCTGAGGTTTCTCCCCACCAGTGTTCCCTTGTCCCTAACCTCAGGGGTGACCCCTGAAAGCTCTCTGAGTGCTCACTATCTGCACGGCTCAGAGCTGCCCAGAGGCTTCACCTCTCCACGTAGAGCTTGGCAGACTGGACACACCAAGGAGAGCCGGGGGAGGCGGGGGAGGGGGAGGCGGGGGAGGGGGAGGCGGGTGGCAACACAAGCTAAGTTGGGAGCAGCAGCAGCTTGTTATGAGGAACAGGGCCACCGAATCTGGGCTTTTTGAGGAGACCTGAGGAGAAGCCGCAGCGGGAGAATTTCTAACACAGTGGCAACTTGCTTACTTAGCATCTGAAAAAGATCCTTCGGGACAGCTGGGAGAACAAAGAGGCAGAGAAAGAAGGCAAGGCGTTGCGACCACCAGGAGGGTTGTCAGTAAGCTGGGAGAGAAGTGAGTGGGCATGGAGAGGAAGGGACAGAGGAGAGGGGAGGGGGAGGGGGTGGCAGGGGAGGGGGGAGGGGGAGGGGGTGGCTGCAGCTTCTGACCAATAGCTTTAAAAGGGACTAAACGTGCTGTGGGAGACTCTGCTTCTTCCAGCCTCATTTTCATCAACCTGAAGCTCACAGGTGGCCGCATTTGTGACAGTTCCCTGGGATCTGTGCACGCCTGTGGAGGAGAAAAGAAGTACATCTCTGTGCCGGCCTTTCTAAGACAGGTGGGGTTGCTGGCTCCTGGGTCTTGCCAGTGCTGTGCTTGGGTCCCTCTCTGCTCTCAGACAGATGGCAGGCGGGGGACCAATGAGAAGAAGAGGGAGAGGGAGAGAGAGAGAGAGAGAAAGAGAGAACATGGCTTTGTGCACTGATCTTGGGAGAAGGGAGGGAGGCGGTTTGGGGGCCAAGGGGAGCTGGGATGTCAGACGTCCCTCCTTGAACCCAGCTGGCTTCACTTGCATACTTTGTGACCTGACCTAACTCAGTCACGTGACCTCTCTACACCTCACTTTCCTCATTTACAAAGTGGAGGCAACAATTCTTGCCTCCAAGGAGCGCTATGAAGCCTAATGTGATAACATGAAAACAGGACACCCAATGCTGCAGGAAGACAAAGGAAGCATCGAGGCTGAGAGGACTGGGGGTGAAGGGTCCTGGGAAGACTTGGTTGGGGGGTGTCAGGACACACTCCAGCCAGTGTGAGGATCCTGCAGGGGTGTACAGAGGACAAACCTGACTCCATGCTGGATCTATTCCTTTAGCTCTAACCCCTGTGCTCTGTGGCCGGTGCTTAGTCATGCTGGCTCTGCCCCTTTATAAAAGAACGTTGCCTATAGCCTGAAATATACACGATAGCCCATTCTCAAAGCTCTGACCTTTAAAGGTTTAACGCTTTCCCATTCATATAGAGATAAAAAGTTGCAGAACAGAGGATAACATTTGTCTTGCAGGCTTAGAGGAACCTCGTGAGCTGACATATGCGGACAGCTGCGAGAACAAAGGATTCCAGCACCTAGAAGTTGCAACAAACAGCCATACGCCCTCCCCTTTTAGTATAAAAGAAGCCTGGCAACAAACAGCCATACGCCCTCCCCTTTTAGTATAAAAGAAGCCTGAATTCTAACTCGGGGAAGATGATTCTTTAGAACGCTAGTCCACCATCTGCTTGGTCTGCTGGCTTTCTGAATAAAGTCACTATTCTTTTCCCCAACAACTCATCTCTTGATTTATTGGCCTGTCCTGCAGCGAGCAGTATGAGCTTGGACTTGGTTACAGGGGTTTCCACTGGGGGAGTGACATGGTCTGATTTACGTTTGTAGAAGATGGTTTGACATTTTCCAGTAAACATGGGGAACTGACAAGATGCATTTGGACCACTAGAATGCAAGCTCCAGGTGGACAAGGACGGCTGTGTTTCTGCTCATTACGTTGGAAGAGTGCCTGGCACAGGGTAAGGGATCAGCAAGTATTTATTCAGTGACTGAATGAGTCCCCCCGGCAAGACAAGGAATAAAACCAGTATGAACCCACTGGGACAAAGAGATCAGGACAATTTATACCAAAGGATGAGCTGTCATCACATGTTTAAAAAGCAAAGCAGATGGAGGAGCCGATCGAATGGGCTGGAGGATGCTCTGACGTCAGGGCTCCCATAGGGGAGCCCAGCAAGCCAGTCACTCACAGAACCTTGGAGCATCTCCAGCCGTAGAAGGACCGGGAGCCATTGAAGATGGGCTGTGCTGGGGGCTGGCTAGCTGACACTCCGCCCCTAGGGTGTTGAACCCACAAATCCACTCCCAGCCCCATGACGCTGGGTCACTCACAGGGAAGGGTGGACGTGAGCACAGGGCTGAAACGGGGAGGGTAATAAACAAAAGTCTGATTCATAAATGGTGTCCTGTCCTGCAGCCACAACCTCAGCAGCCAGGCCAGGGTCAACACCGTTCATGAGACTGAGGGTGCCCCAGGGCTACTGCCTGGGCATCCTGTGGAGGAAGCTCTCCACCAGCTCTCGCTGTATGAAGCTCCACTGTGGGGCCCTCCATGCCCAAGACCCACCAACCAGCTTTTAACTGCCTCCTTCTTCAATATCAGTGAACAGTTATGCATGACCAGTGGCCATTTGAGAAAAATCTTCAAAATGAAAAGCAGAGATAAAATAAAAATATCAAAGGACCTCAGAGGAAACAGAAATAAATTCAGGGAAGAGGAAACTTCAAAATAACTATTATTAATATCCTCAGAGAGGTAGGAGGAGATACTGTGCCCATAAAACACAACAGGGCACAATGAAAAAGGAACCGTCAGAGGAGGAGAAAGAGCTCTGGGAAATCGAATATCTGACAACTAAAAAAAAAAAAAACGAATCAATAGACAGGTTTGGAGGATGAAGCCAGGGAAATTTCTCAGAAACTAGAATGAAAAGTCTCACAGATGGAGAATAAGAAAAAAAAATTAAAACACAGGGGATCATTCTAGCAAGTCCAACATCCAAATAATTTAGGAGCACAGGAAGGTCCAATGTGAGCAGAGGGAGTGTGGCCAATGAGGCTGGGCCAGCAGGTGGAGGAGGTGGCAGGGTATGAAAAGTAGGCTGGTGGGGGGAGCCTGGAGTTTCAGGAAGTGTGATTTCGAGGACCATAGTGGGTGGGCGGTGGTTTTAGTACACACGCAGCCTCATTCTGTCGCACTGGAGCACAGAATGAGAAATTCTCATTCAGTCCTTCTAATTAGGTCAAAGAGGTGTCTTGGTTTGATTCTTTTATCTCTTTAGCATCGGCCACTTGCTAATATCCCTTTTAACAAAGAGAAAGCAGATGGCGGGATGAGCACCTTCGACAACTGGATCTAGCTAGCCCTTAATAACATCATTTTGATTTCACTATGTTTGTTTTCATGGCCACCTTATATTTACAACAAACAGCATCGTTTCCTCTTTCAAGGACTAACGTAGAGTGTCTTTCTGAAACAAATTTATCTTAGCAAGAGCGAATTGAGTTTGAGTGCTATTTAAACAATAGTATAGGTAGTATGGAGATACGGCAAAAATCATAAAGGTAGAGTATGTGTTTCCTAGGGCTGCTGTAACAAATCATCACAAGCTGAATGATTTAAAACAACAGAAATTTATTCTCTCACAGTTCTGGAGCCAGAAGTCCAAAATCAAGGTGTCAGCAGGGCCAGGCTCCCTCTTGAGGTTCTAGGGAAGGGTCCTTTCTTGTCTCTAGTTTCTAGTGGCTCCAGTGTTCCCTGGCTTCTGCATCACTCCAGTTCCTGCCTCTGTCTTCATGGCTTTCTCTCCTCTGTGTCTCTGTGTGCCCTCTTCTGCGTCGTAGGACACAGTCTTTGGATTTAGGGAATTTAATGGTTAATTTTATATGTTAACTTGACTGAGCCATGAGGTGCCCAGATATTTGGTTAAACATTATTTCTAAGTGTTTCTGTGAGGGTGTTTCTGGATGACAGTAACGTTTATTGTTGTTTTTTTCCAGTTTTTGTGGTTTTTTTTTGGCTGCACCACATGGCATGCAGAACTACCCTCCTGCTGACGGATCGAACTTGTGCCCCCTGCAGTGGAAGCATGAAATCTTAACCACTGGATCACCAGGGAAGTCGAGAATAACATTTAAATTGGTGGACTGAGTAAGGCAGATTGCCCTCTGCAGAGTGGGTGAGCCTGATCTAATCAGTCGAAGGCCTGACTAGGACAAAGAGTAACCTCCCCTAAGCAAGGGGGAATGCTGCCGGCAAGATGATCTTCAGACTTGGACTGCAAGGTCAGCTCTTCCCTGGGTCTCCAACCTGACAGCACACCCAGCAAATTTTGCACTTGCCAACCTCCATAATTGCATGAGCCAGTTCCTTAAAATAAAGCTCTCTGTCTTAGAGAGAGAGACAGAGAAGCGGGGGAAGGGTATATATAGATGTGTAGATATATCTTACTGATTCTCTTTCTCTGAAGAGCCCTAATAGTGGAGGAAATGGATAGATCTGGGATGTTCTTTCAACTCTGGGGGTTTGGGATGTTGGTGAATTGGAAAGCTCTTGCTTGAGCACTTGCCACTGTCCACCACCTTCTTCTTGAAGCTCCTTCCCACGAGCGTTGGTGTGTGCTGGCTGAGTTCTCTGTTCTTCTCATTCCTTTGCTGCTTCCCTTCCGGCTGCTCTCAAAGTGTGGGAATTTGGGTAAAGTCTTGCCCTGGCCCTCTGAGTTTCTTTTTAAACGTTTTCTCTACCATTCCATGAATCTTCTTTTCTCTTATGGTCTTGAACTTTCAACCTCCAAAGTTTAACTCTTACTAACTTATTAAATCATTAAATTAATGTATGGCATCTCTGAGCAGACGTCTGCTAAATAGCACATATCCTTCACACCTGGAGTGTGAGAACTTTGAGGAATAAAATAAGAGTAAAGCTGGAGACCAACATGGTATCTTTATTACTGGTAGAGGTTAGGTTGGAGGATGAGGCTTAGCAGGAGGGCCCACAGGGCCTGGGAATCAGAATATTCGCCCACTCAGTCTTGGGTAACTCAACCAAGGAAGGTCCCTCCACATGGAGAAGGTCTGCTCAGTTAAATGTGTAGCACAGAGAACAGAACACGTGCTCTGTGGGCAGAGCTGAGCAGGCCACGGCCAGTAAGTCTTTCCAAGTTACTAATCAGATGAGTCACTCTACATTAGCACAGAGGGGCTCAGAGAGGCCAAGAGTTACAATGAGTGCCCTTCAGAGGCAGAACATCAGGAGTGAGGAAGGACCATGTCCACCAATGCCTATGATGCCAGTCATCTGTCCAGACTGACATGGTTGTCCCTGCCTGCCCAGCTGCTGTCTCCAACAATCTCAGCTGTCATTGGTTAAAATTCCAGATCAATCCATAGACCGGCCACCCTAGTGGGAATTGTGAATGGATGGCATGATGGTAACTCTACTGCATCAATGTGACTGAGCCACAGGGTGCCCAGATGTTTGGTCAAACGTTATTCTGGGCGTATTTGTGAGGATCCTTTGGATGTGATTAACATTTGAATCGGTAGACTGAGTAAAGCAGATTGCCCTCCCCAATTTGGGTGGGCCTCATCCATCAGTTGAAGGCCTGAGTAGAACAAAAAGTCTGACCCTTCCCCTTGGAGGAGAGAATTGTTTCCTGCTTGCCTTTGACCTTGAAGTGAAATATCAGCTCCTCCTGGGTCTCAAGCCACCTGGCCCTTGGACTGGAACTACCATAGGCTCTCCCGGGTCTCCACCTTGAGGACTCACCTGTGGATCTTGGTACTTGTTCACCTGTGTAATGAAGAGAGCCAGTTCCATAGGCAGATGGTGCCTTGCTTATGATGGTTCAACTTAATGATTTTTCGACTTTACAACAGAGCAAAAGCAATTTGCATTCAGTAGAAACCATACTTCGAATTTTGAATTTTCATCTTTTCCCAGCCCCATAATATGCAGTGTCACGATGCAGTGGCTGCAGATCCGTCGGTCACATGATCACGAAGGTGAACAACTGATATACTTACAACCGTTCCGTACCCAGACAACCGTTCTGCTTTTCACTTCACTACAGTCTTCAATAAATTACTTGAGACAGTCAACACTTAACTATAAAGTAAGCTTTGTGTTGGGTGATTTTGCCCAATGGCAGGTTAATGTGAGTGTTCTGAGCATGTTTAAGGCAGGCTAGGCTAAGCTATAATGTTTGGTGGGTTAGGCGTATTAAATGCATTTTTGACTTACAATATTTTTAACTTACAATGGGTTTATCAGGAAGTAACCCCCACGGTAGGTCGAGGGAAATATGCGTATCTATCCTATTGGTTCTGTTTCTCTGGAGAACCCTAACAAATATGGATGTGCAAGCTATATCCATGAGGACTCATCTTGTTTCTGTCTTCTGAGTGACTCCTACTCATGCTTTAAGTCACAGCTGCAAAGTTATCTCCCTCTAGAGAGCTCTTCCTGGCTCCACAGGCTGACCCCGCTGCTGCTGTACTCACATCTTTCAATTGGTGTGAACAAAATGCTTGACTCCTAGACAGCATCCAGTTAATCCTTGTCGACCTCAAGCAAGCAACATGAGGATTCACCACTAGGTCCATGGGTCTTGTGTCCTGACGCGCCTCTACCGTTGCTGAACCCAATCTTAAACTTTATTGGGCTTATGGCAGAAAACTCAGCTTCCATGCTCTGTAGCATGAAATGCCTTGCAAAAATCAATCTGAATTCAGGAAAAAAGTACGGATGTGTGTTGGAGAGGAAGAGCTGGGAATATTAGTTTGGTAGAATCCCCTTTCTCCTGCTGAGGCCTTGAGCTCAAAGTGTGTAGATGCAGTTATTATTGTAATGATAGGGATTAAGCTGAAATCTTAATCTTAAATAGTCCACTGACCCAGAAAAAGATGAAAGCTGTCATCTTCTCCTTTTTAAACACTCTGAATTCTTTGGTCAACTATAGGACAACTGCCTCGGTAGGATGCCAATATAGAATAGCAATGACGATGTCTAGAATGCAGAACGAGAGCTAAGGGGTGCTGGACACCATGAGTCCTGGCCCAACGGTAGCTTCAAGGCTCCAGCTGAAAGAATGGATGGCATCATGGTGTCTTCAGTAAATTAACAAGCCCATGCACAACCCGGCTAGACAGAGGAGGCAGGAACCAGGGAGTACCAGGGCTGTGGCACCCTCTGCTTCCACATTTTCTGTTCTCTTGCTGGTTACCCTGGTCCCCAATCCTTTGTCTGTATTTCCTCAAATGTAAGCCCTTCTCACTACTGGTGCTCATCTCTCTGTCATGGGGTTAGTCAACTATTGGCTAATTTTCTTGTGCTCTCATTCTGGACCATCTGCTTTTTCTGTATTATTTGCCTGTCTGCAGGGATGAGTAGGGTCAACTCAAGTGCAGCCCACATCCTGGCCTGTTGCCAGGGGTGGAGAGAAGTGGCTTGTGCCTCCAGCAGGACATCTCTGTGACCATCTGGGTGTGTCCTGCACCGGGGGGGGGCTCTCATTCCCACCGTGCCACCTCCTGCGACACTGCCCCTCCCTGGTCTCCCTGCCCCAAGTTCCATAGGCTGGAATCTTGGACAGTCACACAAAAGAATATATTTATTTATATCCACTTTATTCCAAAAAGGTTTATAAAGTGGCTTACACAACACATACATTACCACTGGGTTATAAAATAAATAATAACTGATAATGTGAGGGAAACAGAATTCAAGCCCTATGAAAACTGCACCATTGGTCTATACAGTACTCTTGTACGAACTGGAAAAAGACGCCCCCCTCTAGACAGAGGTCAACCTATGTCTCAGGCACAAATCTTGTTTTGGTAAATAAAGTTTTATTGGAACGCAGTCACCCCCATTCATTGGTGCATTGTCTATTATTGCTTTCACACTGTGATGGTGGAGCTGAGCAATGAGACAAAGACCTTACGACCCACAAGCGTAAAATATTCACTCACTGGCCCTGTAGGTAAAACGTAAGCACAGTGAGCTAGCTGAGCACAGCCAGGGCTGGATTCCAGCTCCCCTCTCTCCTCTGCTGCCCTGCCTTGTTGTTGTCTTCATAATAACCTTGCGAGGGACTTAAGACAAGAGACAGGCTCAAGAATGACAAAAGCTTGGCTAAACCCCGGACAGGTTCCTCCGAGCCCCCTTTCTGATCAGACCTCATCTTGGGGTCTTGTCTTTGGCCTGCCAAGTTTGATTTTAGGAAGAACACTGCTGCCACGTCAGTTTAGTGAGAATTCCCCTACTCTTGATGTCTCCTTCTAGTAAGTTTTCATCTGCTGAACCTCCATTCTGCTCCTTGGCTAGAAATCTCCACTTGTCTTTGCTGTATTTGGACCTGAGCCTGATCTCTCTTCTCTATGGCAACAGTCTTGACCCCTTTGCAACAGTCCTGAATAAAGTCTTCCTTACCATTTTAGCGAGTGTCAGGATAATATTTTCTTTAACAGAGGTGACTATCTCGCCTGAAGTGCCACGGTCAGTCAGTGATGGCACCAGGGCTCCAATCCAGGCTCTGTGGCAGCCAGTCCAGCAACTCTGTTCTGTGGCACCTGCCTCTCCAGCTAGGCATCCAAGCTCAGACGCTGCTTGCACACGCTGAACTCTGGATTTGAGTTTGGGGACCCCTTTGCTTGAATAAAACATTTCTCACCCCAGAAGTATAAACAAACCTCTGATTCATAGTCTTGATCACCATCTTTACCCACTGATGCCATTAGTCACTCTTCAGGATTAAACTCTCTCAAAAGGGCTGTCAAAGAGTTCATTCATTCACTGGTTTGTTCATTCAAAAACATGGCGCTCCTGCAACATGGCAGGCACTGAGTCAGCCAGTGAGAATCCCACAGCGAACATGAAGACATCCACAAGAGCCTTACCACTGGTGAACTGCTTAAATCAACTCTGTTCAATGTACTTGCTCATAGCTTCCTGGACCACCTTGGCCCACAGCTGGGAAATGCACCTAACGGCCCACATCTGGGAAATGCATGCTGTGCCTCTCTGCCTGTTTCCTCATTTATAAATTGGGAATAATAATAGACCTAATTCAGGACACTGTTGTGAGCATTAAGTGAGTTATTGAATGCAAACCCCTTAGAACCAGACCCAGCAAGTGGTAAGTTTGCTGTGGTTTTATTCAGACATCTCCATGTAGAGAGCGTCCATGGCTGGTCAGCCAACAGCAAAAGGACTAACATGGCTGGTTATTCAAGTCCCTTTTTAATCTTCCTCTTCTTTGACCTGACACACCAGAGAAGTGAGAGACCCAGAAGAGGGGGGACTTGGGGGTGGGTATCTCCACATTCACATGCCAAGGGGAGAAACGGAAAAGGAAGGAGAAGGCAGATAAGCACCTCCCCACTCAGCGTCCGTAGCCACACCTGGACAGTGACTGGGGAGGGGAAAGCTCTGGATCTTATATGAGATTAGGGTTTTCAAGTGGACTAGATTGGACTTTTGGTTACCAGTTTCCTGGGATGTGATGGAATCTACCTCAAATGGGATCTGCTATCCAACACAGAGAGAACATTCACCACTGTACAACTGAACCAGAATTAGAGAAAAAATAAAGATGATTTGATTTAAATAGCCCAACAAGCAGAAATAACGTAATAAACTGGTTATGTTCACATTTCCTTCCTACAAGTTGACTTGTACTTGGCCAAGCGCAACAGCCCCATGGGTAGTTCAAGGGTGTTGCTATAGACAAGCCCGAGGAAGTTTCAGTGTTGGTGCAGGGGAGCTGCTAGCCCCCCGGCCTGGTGCTCTGTCCCTGTATGCGTCCTCTCTCCAGCATCCTGTTCAGTGGTCCTCCACTGAAATGGGCTCAGGGAAAGGCAACTACTCAGTGCCTGGTGAGACTGTTGGCCACGGGCTGGACAGCTCCAAATCCTTTATGTGGTGGAGAATCCAACCAGCCTCCCCATCACATCTGCCCCTTTGTGCCAATTCTGCCCTCTGGGGCCACACAACTTAAGTATCTTTCCTCTTCCATTTGACAAATCAAAAGGCATAAAGAGCTACCCCAGAGCTGCCCCACAGCATTTCTGCATCATGGTGGAGTGAATGGCCTTTCACTGGGCATTGACAAAGGAATCGTCAATGTCTTATAAAAAAAAAAAAAACAACCCATGTGTCACATTTCTCTTTTAGCTTAGTTCTAGGGAGAAATGTGAGTTCTTTCCATGTGATAAGGGTGTTTTCTTCTGAAGTTAAAAGCTAAACGTAGACTGGAGGAAAAGGGCAGGGACACTGAGATCTGCAGTTGCGGGTTTAAACGCCTTCCACCAATTCCTGTCCTCAAGATCTTCCACAGGCTATTTAACCTTTCTGGGCCTCAATGTTCATAGCCGCAAAATGGGAGGCGGGTGGTTCATAATGTCCAACAGACACGATGATTGTGAGGGTTAAATGAGATAGTGCATGTAACGCGCCTAATGGAACCCTATAACGCATTAGGCATGCAGTAAATGGCAGCGATCCTCAGGGCCACAATGGGTATTATTCACTCCAATTTGCCTTCTATACTTAGCAGTCTAGGAATCTGACACCAACTTCAACCGAGACAAGGTCAGGATTTGGACCCAAGTCTTTCTAGGTGAAATGTCTGGTGTTTCTGCTCAATGCAAAACATTACAAAGAGGCCACCAAGAATCCAGGTACATCTGATGCCACTTGCGTCATCACCTGGGACAGGTGACTGGGGCCATTCTCGCCTCTTGCCCTGCTCAGTAGGACTGATGTGCATGTTTCCTTTTCTCACACGTGCTTTGGTACCTCCCTGGCACTGAGCATCTTCTTCTGAGTGACATATACACTCCCCTCATTTTAAAGATGAAGGAAATGAGGAATCAAAGCGATTGATCAGCTTGTTCCTGGGACTCAGAGAACAAGTGGCAGCCTCCAAACTCAGTTTTTGTAAATAAATATTTCACTCTGTTTTAATGTACCTTGCTTGTCAAACCCTTTGGGAAGGTAAGAGATGGGGAGATGTGACAAGTTGAGTAAGTGACTGTGACAAGACACATCCAGGGCTTGGCCCTCTGGCACATTAACTCTTTAATCCTCACAGGACCCCTGTGGTTTGCATCCCCATCCCCATTCTGGAAGACGAGAAGTAGATCAAGGCTCAGGGGACTGAAGAAACTTTCCACAGAGAGCACAGCTAGGGATTCGGCCTCGGAACCTGGAATCTCTGCTTGTTGCCTTTCATGCTCTCCTTCCATTTAGGTCACCCCGGGTTCTTTTGGAAGTAGGTTCGGGGGATGCACACCTCTTACAGAAATAAATACTAGGGAGGAGGATCTGTCCAGCACCTGCACAACTGTGAGTTCTCCATACATTTTTCGTGCACATCTGTAAACGTGGATGAGCACAGCGGTGTGGAGTCCCAAGTTCTAAATCAGGTCCTGGAACACTGCCCTTTAAAATCCCAAGCCCTCAGCGGTCTGATTCTTGGCAGCACACCTTTGCAGGATACACACACACACACACACACACACACACACACACTCACTCAACTCTTGATAACATCCTCTTCCCAGTGACTCACTAATCAGTCTCTTTTGAAAAATGAGTAATATCAACATTGAAGGCAAGCTCCCAAGTTAACTTTTCAACATTCCACAGGAAAATGTGTGTTGCGACATCAGGAATATCGCCTGCTGCCAAACGCAATAGAAATTCTCTGCATTTTCAGGCAACTGGTGAGGTTGAAGGTTTTTTAAACGTGGAAGTCTCTTCTCCAGCCCAGAATCTAATTTCACTGCTGTAAAACCAAATGTGACTTGAGATGCAGCTTTTGAAGTATGCAGATAAACAAGATGGGTGGTAAAAACATGTAAGGAACTTTACAATGGGGATGAAATGGTATATTGAGGTTTAATATAGAGAAAAGTGAGAGGTTGCTTATTGATCACCTTATTCACTGCTTCTAGATATATCTGGAACCTACTGTGTGCTAGACACTGTATTAAACCCCAAAGGGAGCAAGATGCATAAAAAGATTCAAGGAGGGGGGGAAAGCTACATTTTAGAAGACTTTGGGAAGCCTTCTCAAAGGAGGAAGTATTTTTTTTTCCAGGAAGAGTTGATAGAAGAGGGGCATTCAGCCTGTGAACACATGGAGACCTAAAAGGATATTGTGGGTGTGGACTGGAGTAGCAAGTTCTTTTTCGGCTTAACATAGTTTCCTGCCTCTTCTTCTGGTTCCTTTCGGTAACCCCCCTCCCCTCATGGTGGTCCCAGAGGGGCTGTCCATGGGGCTTGGTTCAAGTATCTAAATTATAATATTCCATCATTCTGCCTACAGGGATTCAGTCAGGGATAGTCACGTGACTCAAGTAGAACCAATCAGAGGCTTTTCTGGGATAGTCATGTGACTCAGAAGACTCAATCATGCTTCTCTGGTGAAAGAGAAGACCAGCTTCCTCTGTGATGGTCCAGCTGGGGACATGGCAGCAGTGGGGTTGCGAGCAGCCGTGCTGCTGGCCCACTGGAGAGCTTATTTGCCAAATGAAGTTGGCAGACAGCTACAAAGCAAGATCTCTCTCTCTCTGCCCATGCCTCCCCCCGCTCACACACCCCACGCGAGACTGGGCTTCAACAATATCAGATATGCTAACTTCCAAACTTTTAAAATAAAAATTTCCTTTTTCTTAAACTGGTTTGAGCGTCTATCACTCTGAATTTATTAAAACAGCTATGACAACTTGCTGTAGCCCTAGTAGCATAAAGGGAAGAGTGGGCAAAATGAGAATTAAGGGTCCGATTATGAACAACAGGGCTAAGACACTCAGACTTCATTCTGTGGGCAATGGGGAGTCAGTGAGCATTTTTGAGAAGCAAAGTAACATGGTTCAGTTTTGTTTTAGAAAGATGTCTCCAGCAGGGGAATGAGTCAGGAGATCTTTCATTCATTGGTTCATGCAAATATTGTGAGAGTTTCCACTTACTCAGTGAGGGTGGAGAGAGAAGGATGCATGTTTTGAAACTGATAATTTCATCTGAATATGCTAGGAGGCAGTTTTCTCTTTTAGTAACTCAGATTATTCAATTAGCAATGAATATTGAATTTTTTCTGTGTTCAGTAATGGGAGTAAACACTTCACGGGAACATCTCTCATACAGCCAAAGCCCCATAGGTACAGGACATGTGTCACAATTAGCAAACACATCAATGCATAAAGGAAACAAAGGAACAGTCACAATAGGGAGGCTGGCCAAACAAATTTCTCCACATCTAATTCTTTGGTTAGAGCAGCTCTGCTCTGGATAACATCTTTGCATAACCCTGAACTAGAAGTCATTCTGTTTTGGTCTAAAAGCTTCAACTTTTGACTATCCTTATAAGATCTAAAAGAAGCAATGCCGGGCATAGTAACTGAGCAAAGGCCACAGAGCTAGCATCAAGGCTGGAGTCTGCCTTTAATGTGCAAAGGTTGCCCAGAACCCACAGGTGACACATCACCCAGGCCTTGGACTCTGATCCAGAACATGAGCAGCAGGACCTGCTTCCAGCCCTGACTAATCCTGCAGCCTTGACAAGTCATAGCCTCTCTCTGAACCTCCATTTTCTCCATCTATAAAATAAGCGAAATCATAAGATATAGCCCAAGCTAAAGAATTGTTGCGTGAATTATATGAAATAACCCAAGACTCTCTAAAGTTAAACTGTTTGAATTTCAAAATATTTATGTGAAAGATGTATTTATATAAAAGGTGTATAATCTTGTTTACAGGCATTCCATGGTCATCCATCAAACATTCTTGATAGGTACTCTGTTAGGCATTGGGTCTGTACTGATGATGAGAATATGCTTCCAAGCTTGTAGGGACTGAAACCAAATGGGAAAAATAGATTAAGACCACAGGGATGGTCATTATGATAGTGGGGGTCTGTATGAGGTACTTTGGTAGCAGGGAAGCATGGAACTGCAATGTGTTTCCCTTTGAAGTCACGGTAGCCATCATGGAGGGGACAATGCTGGAGTTGGTAGTGACATCGCACAAACGAAATTCTAGGGAGATCACCCAGGAAGTGTGGAGGCTGGATTGATGGAAAGCCAAGTATAACCAGCTAGACCAGGAGGTTGTGCTGGTCATGGGGCCAGCAACATGGTTTGATCCATTTCCTGTTCTTTTCTATATCACAGGGACCACATTTCCTGGGGATACTTGTCTTCTGGTTTCCAATTAGTTTTGCCCTATGGCGGAAGACTGGAGAGTGGGAGTTGGGGAGAAGCTAGGGTGTTTCTTTGGGCAGCACCCCTGGCAGGGCTGCATCTTCTCCATGTTGTTGTTCCAGCTTGTATCACACAGTCCCTGCCTCTGTGGGACTTCTCAGCTCCAGCTCTCACGGACCAGATCCTCTGAGGGTCTAGCTCTACTGCAGAAACCTGGCTCCAGGGGTCCAGGACACCACCCTCCCCATCCCCCGTCCCCCGTGTCCCTCCAGGGTATGTAGCAGCTGCCTGCTCTGGCTAATCTCTTTTGTTGCCTCATCAACCCCTGTTTGTTCCTCAATCCAGAAGACATACATCAATGTCACCAATTCCTTGTACTAAGTTCCCTCTGTTTGAAATACTAAGGGTGATTTCTATATTCTGCCAGCATCCTGACCTATATACAAAGGCCAATGAATTAGTCCGAGAGAGATGATGATGGATGGAGGCAGAGAGGTGAACCAGGAGGATTGTGAACTTCTGTGCACGTGGGAATAAGAGAGAGGAGAGCTGAGGGATGGTTCCCGAGATGACAGGATCTGCCAATTTTCAAACAGATCAGGAGTGCATAAGGGCTTAAATTTATTCCTTCCATTCCTGGGGTTTAGCTGACTGTCTGTGATTTGTTTGTGTCTTCATATCTGCAATTCCAAGCTGAAGTCAAGGAACAGATGTAAAATTTCTACTTTCAGCACTAAGGAGAGCTCCTCCCGCAATACGCAATTTTTATTGCCTTTTCAAAGAAATAAATAACAGTGCTCTATATATCTTGATGGAGATGAACTCTCTCACATTAAAGAAGGCTTGTTTACTTTTGCAGAGAGAAATCTTGTTTCTGCACCAAAACATTCAGAATTTGCAAATGCCTCCCATGATGGTGGAAAGGAAGCAATCTCAATTACTGTGAGTGCTAGAAGTTAATTCTAATGTCTAAGTTAATTCTAATATCCTCAGAACTGAAATACTGATTTCCATCTTTCCTTTTACATTAGTACGCCATGACATTAACATTTGTAGCCATCTCCTAATTGGCTGCCTTGGCCTAAACCTCTCTCTTAGAATGCTTGCTCTGTGTGGTTGCCAGGAAGAGTAGAGTACACTGTTCATCTCCCCATGGTCTACAGAACCAAGTCTGAATTCTTCAGTCCAGCAGTTGAAGTTCTTCAATATAAAACTCTAGCACAGGGAGCTTCTCAAAAAATTAAAAATAGAATTCCCATGTGATCCAGCAATTCCACTTCTAAGTATACGCCTCAAAGAATTGTTTACAACAGCACTAATCACAATTTCCAAAAGGTGGAAGCAAACCAAATGTCTATAAACAGATGAATGGATAAACAAAATGTATATACATACAATGGAACTTTAAAAATGAAGGCAATTCTGACACATGCTACAAATGGATGAACCTTGGACATGATGCTGAGTGGGAAAAAAGCCAGTCACAACAAGACAAACACTGTAGAAGTCCACTGATATGAAGTGCCTAGAGTTAAATTCAGAGACAGAAAGTACAACAGTGGATGCCAAGGGCCGGAGGGAGCGGGGCTGGGGCACTGCTGTTTAACGGGTTTATTCTGAGCTTCAGGGTGGGAAGATGGAAGAGTTCTGGCTGCACGACAATGTGAACTGCACACCTAAAAATAGTTACGATGGTAAATTTTATGTTATGTGTATTTCACCACAATAAAAAATAAACAACTCTAGCTCAGCTTTTCAGCTTCATCCTCTCTGCCAGCTGTGAGGCTATCTAGGTAATGCCCACCTCACACACCTGAGCCTCCTGCACATAGGATCACGCCATGCCCTGCATCAGTTATGCCCTCCCACACAATAGCTCCAGCAATCAGAAAATGGCCAGCCCCTCACAGCAGAGCACACCCCCCTCCTAAAGCATCAAAGGGTCACCTAATCTCACCTGGCACCCGCTTCCCTGGGCGGGCTTACAATGACATTGCCCTGACTTACGGCTTTATCTCTCCAAGAATGTGGGGCTCTCTGACCTGTTTTATTGTAGTTTGTGAGCATCCCTGATCTCCCCCCCCCACACTGGGCATGGAGTGCTCTGAAGATTGGCATGGTTCCAGCCCAATTCTGTCACCCCAGAATGTAGTGTTGGATCGGGCACCTCACAGCAGAATGTGTCAAACAAACAACAAATGGTCTTTGTGTCTCTCTTTCCTGGTAACTGAACTGTGGTTGGTTTGGCCAAATGAGGTATTAGGGCAGGATATCTGACCTCCTATCGAAATGTTTCTCTGCTCTCCAACAAGAGCCATGCCTTCTCTTCATCCGTAGGGAGGGGAGGCTGCTCTCCGCTCCTCCTGACTACAGTCCATCTTCAACACAGCAGCCAGAATGACCCTGTGAGAAGCAGCCAGCATGCCCTTCTACTGAAGCCATAGATCAAATCATGTCACTCCTCTGCTGAAAATGGGTGCTAGCTTTCCACTCTGTTAGGGTAGAAGCCCAAGCCAATGACTAATCCCCTCTATCTCACCTCTCCCCTGGCCTCACCTCCACCACTCTCCCTGATGCTCCAGCCACACTGCTCTGTTCGCTGTTCCCGACACATGCCAAGCACACTCCCATCTTGGCATCTCTACACCTGTACCTGGAAAGGTTACCCCAAGATTGCCACAATCCCAACCCTCACAACCTCCAGCCCATGCTCACATGGCCCTGTATGAGGTCTTTTTCTGACCACTCTCCTCCATAAAGCATCAGCAAGCCAGACCCCTGCTTGCGGTCCTCCCTATGTTGCCATAGAATTTAACAGCACTTATCATCTCCTGACATATTACATACACATTTGTTTGTTGTCTGCCTCCCTCCACAAGAACATATGCACCAAACAGGCAGAAACTTGATCAGCTGTTCACTGCTGCAGCCTTAGCCTGACATGATGTGGGTACCTGGTAAGTCACTGTTTAGTGGATGGATGCATGGATGGATACATGGATGGATGCATGCATGATTGGATGGACGAATGGACAAACAACTGAATGAACAAATGAATGAATGAATCAATGAATGAATGAGTACCTGTGAAGACTGCACAGGTTGTTGGGTCCAGCCCAAGGGAGATAATGCAGACTGGCACAGTAGGTATCACCAACCTGTAACTATGGAAAATCTACACCATCTTCCTCTCTTCTCTCTTTTTTTTTAAATTAATTTTTTATTCTTTTTGAACATCTTTATTGGAGTATAATTGCTTTACAATGGTATGTTAGTTTCTGCTTTATAACAAAGTGGATCAGCTGTACATATACATATATCCCCATATCTCCTCCCTCTTGCATCTCCCTCGCACCCTCCCAATCCCACCCCTCTAGGTGGACACAAAGCACTGAGCTGATCTCCTTGTGCTATGTGGCTGCTTCCCACTAGCTATCTATTTTACATTTGGTAGTGTATATATGTCCATGCCACTCTCTCACTTTGTCCCAGCTTATCTTTCCCCCTCCCTGTATCCTCAAGTCCATTCTCTACATCGGCATCTTTATTCCTGTCCTGCCCCTAGGTTCTTCAGAACTTTTTTTTATTCCATATATATGTGTTAGCATATGGTATTTGTTTTTCTCTTTCTAACATACTTCACTCTGTATGACAGTCTCTAGGTCCATCCACCTCACTACAAATAACTCAATTTCCTTTCTTTTTATGGCTGAGTAATATTCCATTGTATATATGTGCCACATCTTCTTTATCCATTCATCGGTCGATGGACACTTAGGTTGCTTCCATGTCCTGGCTATTGTAAATAGTGCTGCAATGAACATTGTGGTACATGACTCTTTTTGAATTATGGTTTTCTCAGGGTATATGCCCAGTAGTGGGATAGCTGGGTCATATGGTATTTCTATTTTTAGTTTTTTAAGGAACCTCTGTACTGTTCTCCATAGTGGCGGTATCAATTTACATTCCCACCAACAGTGCAAGAGGGTTCCCTTTTCTCCAAACCCTCTCCAGCATTTGTTGTTTGTAGATTTTTAAATGATGGCCATTCTGACCCATGTGAGGTGATACCTCATTGTAGTTTTGATTTGCATTTCTCTAATGATTAATGATGTTGAGCGTCCTTTCATGTGTTTGCTGGCAATTTGTATATATTCTTTGGAGAAATGTCTATTTAGGTCTTCTGCCCATTTTTGGATTGGGTTGTTTGTTTTTTTCATGTTGAGCTGCTTGTATATTTTGAAGATTAATCCTTTGACAGTTGCTTCGTTTGCAAATATTTTCTCCCATTCTGAGGACTGTCTTTTTGTCTTGTTTATGGTTTTCTTTGCTGTGCAAAAGCTTTGAAGTTTCATTAGGTCCCATTTGTTTATTTTTGTTTTTATTTCTATTTCTCTAGGAGGTGGGTCAAAAAGGATCTTGCTGTGATTTATGTCATAGAGTGTTCTGCCTATGTTTTCCTCTAAGAGTTTTACAGTGCCTGGCCTTACATTTAGGTCTTTAGTCCATTTTGAGTTTATTTTTGTTTATGGTGTTAGGAAGTGTTCTAATTTCATTCTTTTACGTGTAGCTGTCCAATTTTCCCAGCACCACATATTGATGAGGCTGTCTTTTCTCCATTGTATATTCTTGCCTCCTTTGTCAAAGATAACGTGAACATATGTGCGTGAGTTTATCTCTGGGCTTTCTATCCTGTTCCATTGATCTATATTTCTGTTTTTGTGCCAGTACCATACTGTCTTGATTATTGTAGCTTTGTTGTATAGTCTGAAGTTAGGAAGCCTGATTCCTCCAGCTCCGTTTTTCTTTCATTGCTTTGGCTATTTGTGGCAGTTTGTGTTTCCATACAAATTGTGAAATTTTTTATTCTAGTTCTGTGAAAAATGCCATTGGTAGTTTGATAGGGATTGCATTGAATCTGTAAATTGCTTTGGGTAGTAGAGTCATTTTCACAATGTTGATTCTTCCAATCCAAGAACATGGTATACCTCTCCATCTATTTGTACCGTCTTTAATTTCATTCATCAGTGTCTTATAATTTTCTGCATACAGGTCTTTTGTCTCCTTAGGTAGGTTTATTCCGAGATATTTTATTCTTTTTGTTGCAGTGGTAAATGGGAGTGTTTTCTTGATTTCACTTTCAGATTTTTTATCATTAGTGTATAGGAATGCCAGAGATTTCTGTGCATTAATTTTGTATCCTGCTACTTTACCAAATCCATTGATTAGCACTAGTAGTTTTCTGGTAGCATCTTTAGGATTCTCTATGTATAGTATCATGTCGTCTGCAAAGAGTGACAGTTTTACTTCTTCTTTTCCAATTTGGATTCCTTTTATTTCTTTTACTTCTCTGATTACTGTGGCTAAAACTTCCAAAACTATGTTGAATAAGAGTGGTGAGAGTGGGCAACCTTGTCTTGTTCCTGATCTTAGTGGAAATGGTTTCAGTTATTCACCATTGAAAACGATGTTGGCTGTGGGTTTGTCATATATGGCCTTTATTATGTTGAGGTAGGTTCCCTCTGTGCCTACTTTCTCAAGGGTTTTTATCATAAATGTGTGTTGAATTTTGTCGAAAGCTTTTTCTTCATCTATTGAGATGATCATATGGGTTTTCTCCTTCAATTTCTTAATATGGTGTACCACATTGATTGATTTGTGTATATTGAAGAATCCTGGCATTCCTGGGATAAACCCCACTTGATCGTGGTGTATGATCCTTTTAATGTGCTGTTGGATTCTGTTTGCTAGTATTTTGTTGAGGATTTTTGCACCTATGTTCATCAGTAATAGTCTTTCTTTGTGACATCTTTGTCTGGTTTTGCTATCAGGGTGATGGTGGCCTCGTAGAATGAGTTTGGGAGTGTTCCTCCCTCTGCTATATTTTGGAAGAGTTGGAGAAGGATAGGTGTTAGCTCTTCTCTAAATGTTTGACAGAATCCCCCTGTGAGGCCATCTTGTCCTGGGGTTTTGTTTGTTGGAATATTTTTAATCACAGTTTCAATTTCAGTGCTTGTGATTGGTCTGTTTATATTTTCTATTTCTTCCTGGTTCAGTATCAGAAGGTTGTGCTTTTCTAAGAATTTGTCCATTTCTTCCACATGGCCCATTTTATTGGCATATAGTTGCTTGTAGTAGTCTCTCATGTTCCTTTGTATTTCTGTGGTGTGTTTCTACTTCTCCTTTTTCATTTCTAATTTTGTTGATTTGAGTTTTCCCTTTTTTTCTTGATGAATCTGGCTAATGGTTTATCAATTTTGTTTATCTTCTCAAAAACCAGCTTGTAGTTTTATTGATCTTTGCTATTGCTTCCTTCATTTATTCCTGATCTGATCTTTATGATTTTTTTCCTTCTGCTAAATTTGGGTTTTGTTGTTGTTCTTCTTCTTTCTCTAGTTGCTTTAGGTGTAAGCTTAGGTTGTTTATTTGAGATGCTTCTTGTTTCTTGAGGTAGGATTGCATTGCTATAAACTTCCCTCTTAGAACTGCTCTTGCTGCATCCCATAAGTTTCGGTCATCGTGTTTTCATTGTCATTTGTATCTAGGTATTTTTTGATTTCCTCTCTGATTTCTTCAGTGATCTCTTGGTTATATAGTAGTGTATTGTTTAGCCTCCATGTGTTTGTATTTTTTACAGATCTTTTTTCTGTAACTGATATCTAGTCTCATAGCATTGTGGTCGGAAAAGATACTTGATACGATATCAATTTTCTTAAATTTACTAAGGGTTGATTTGTGATCCAGGATATGTTCTATCCTGGAGATCCATGAGCACTTGAGAAGAAAGTGCATTCTGTTGTTTTGGGATGGAATGTCATATAAATATCAGTTAAGTCCATCTTGTTTAATGTGTCATTTAAAGCTTGTGTTTCCTTATTTATTTTCATTTTGGATGATTTGTCCATTGGTGAAAGTGGGGTGTTTCAGTCCCCTACTATGAATGTGTTACTGTCGATTTCCCCTTTTACGGCTGTTAGCATTTTCCTTATGTACTGAGGTGCTCCTATGTTGGGTGCATAAATATTTACAATTGTTATATCTTCTTCTTGGATTGATCCCTTGATCATTATGTAGTGTCCTTCTTTGTCTCTTCTAATAGTGTTTATTTTAAAGTCTATTTTGTCTGATATGAGAATTGCTACTCCAGCTTTCTTTTGGTTTCCATTTGCATGAAATATATTTTTCCATCCCCTCACTTTCAGTCTGTATGTGTCCCTAGGTATGAAGTGGGTCTCTTGTACACAGCATATATATGGGTCTTGTTTTTGTATCCATTCAGCTAGTCTATGTCTTTTGGTTGGAGCATTTTATCCATTTACATTTAAGGCAGTTATCGATATGTATATTCCTAGTACCATTTTCTTAATCATTTTGGGTTTGTTATTATAGATCTTTTCCTTGTCTTATGTTTCCTGCCTAGAAAAATTCCTTTAGCATTTGTTGTAAAGCTGGTTTGGTGGTGCTGAATTCTCTTAACTTTCGCTTGTCTGTAAAGGTTTTAATATCTCCATCAAATCTGAATGAGATCCTTGCTGGGTAGAGTAATCTTGATTGTAGGTTTTCCCCTTTCATCATTTTAAATATGTCCTGCCAGTCCCTTCTGGCTTGCAGAGTTTCTGCTGAAAGATCAGCTGTTAACCTTATGGGGATTCCCTTATATGTTATTTGTTGCTTTTCCCTTGCTGCTTTTTATATGTTTTCTTTGTATTTAGTTTTTGACAGTTTGATTAATATGTGTCTTGGCATGTTTCTCCTTGGATTTATCCTGTGTGGGACTCTCTATGCTTCCTGGACTTGATTGACTATTTCCTTTCCCATATTAGGGAAGTTTTCAACTATAACCTTCAAATATTTTCTCAGCCCCTTTTTTTTTCTTTTCTTCTTCTGGGACCCCTATAATTCGTATGTTGGTGCGTTTAATGTTGTCCCAGAAGTCTCTGAGACTGTCCTCAATTCTTTTCATTCTTTTTTCTTTATTCTGCTCTGTGGTATTTATTTCCACTATTTTATCTTCCAGGTCACTTATCCGTTCTTCTGCCTCAGTTATTCTGCTCTTGATTCCTTCTAGGGAATTTTAAACTTCATTTATTGTGTTTTTCATCATTGTCTGTTTTCTCTTTAGTTCTTCTATGTCCTTGTTAAACGTTTCTTGTATTTTTCCATTCTATTTCCAAGATTTTTTAAATCATCTTTGCTATCATTACTCTGAATTCTTTTTCAGGTAGACTGCCTATTTCTTCTTCATTTGTTTGGTCCGGTGGGTTTTTACCTTGCTCCTTCATCTGCTGTATATTTCTCTGTCTTCTCATTTTGCTTAACTTACTGTGTTTGGGGTCTCCTTTTTGCAGGCTGCAGGTTCGTAGTTCCCATTGTTTTTGGTGTCTTCTACCAGTGGGTAAGGTTGGTTCAGTGGGTTGGGTAGCCTTCTTGGTGGAGGGGACTAGTGCCTGTGCTCTTGTGGATGAGGCTGGATCTTGTCTTTCCGGTGGGCAGGATCACATCCAGTGGTGTGTTTTGGGGTGTCTGTGAACTTATTATAATTTTAGGCTGCCTCTCTGCTAATTGGTAGGGTTGTGTTCCTGTCTTGCTAGTTATTTGACATAGGGTGTCCAGCACTGTAGATTGCTGCCGTCGTTGAATGGAGGTGGTCTTAGTGTTGCGATGGAGATCTGTGGGAGAGCTTTCGCCGTTTGATATTACGTGGGGCTGCGAGTTCAGGACTAATGCCCTGATCTGGCCTCTCCCACCTCAGAGGCTCAGGCCTGACACCCGGCCAGAGCACCAAGACCCCGTCAGCCACACGGCTCAGAAGAAAAGGGAGATAAAGAAAGAAAGAAAAATAATAAAGTTATTAAAATAAAAAAAATTATTAAAAATAAGAAAATTTAAAAGTAATCGAAAGAAAGAAGGAAGAGAGCAACCACACCAAAAAACAAATTTACCAATGATAACAAGTACTAAAAACTATACTAAAAATCAAAGCAAAACAAAACAAAACAAAAAAGGACAGAGAGAACCCTAGGACAAATGGCAAAAGCAAAGCTATACAGACAAAATCATACAAAGAAGCACACATACACACTCACAAAAAGAGAAAAAAATAATATATTATATTTATATAAAAAAACAAGGAAGAGAGCAACCAAATCAATAAAGAAAGCTACCAATGATAATAAGGTCTAAATACTAAACTAAGATAAACATAAAACCAGAAACAAATTAGATGCAGACTACAGTTGCTCCAAAGTCCACCATCTCAATTTTGGGATGATTCATTGTCTATTCAGGTATTCCAGAGATGCAGGGTACATCAAGTTGATTGTGGAGATTTAATCTGCTGCTCCTGGGGCTGCTGGGAGAAATTTCCTTTCTTTGTTCGCACAGCTCCTGGGGTTCAGCTTTGGATTTGACCCCACCTCTGTGTGTAGGTCTCCTGAGGGCATCTTTGGGAAGTCTGAGGTCTTCTGTCAGCAATCAGTAAGTGTTCTGTAGGAGTTGTTCCACATGTAGATTAGTTTTGAGGTATTTGTGGGAGGAAGGTGATCTCCATGTCTTATTCCTCCGCCATCTTGAAGGCACCTCCTCTGACTCTTTTTCATGAGCTAGACTTCACATTAGGGCACTAGTGGCCTTCCGTACACAGTGTTGGTGCTAGTCCACTGGGTGCCAATCAGCAGTCTACTCATTTAAGTGAAAGATCATTTTTTGCAGGTCATTTTCTCATCTTCCAAGCTCTGTGCTCCTCAGGAACAATCTCTTCTGTTTGAAAAGCAGTGCAATATAAATACATTGTGACTTTTAATTTTTTTAAAAAAGCCTGTTGACTTCCAATTGTTCTTTTTTTTTTTTGGTATGTGGGCCTCTCACTGCTGTGGCATCTCCCGCTGTGGAGCACAGGCTCCGGAAGCACAGGCCCAGCGGCCACAGCTCACGGGCCCAGCCGCTCCGCGGCATGCAGGATCCTCCTGGCCCAGGGCACGAACCCATGTCTCCTGCATCGGCAGGTGGACTCTCAACCACTGCGCCACCAGGGAAGCCCTGTTCTACTTTTTATTCATGTATTCTCTTTTCTTTCCAGAACTTCCATATGTTCACCAACCAGATGCTCTCCAAACCCTTGTACTTCAGGGATTTTTATGGAGGCTTCATTATGTAGGCATGGTTGATTAAATCATTGGCCGCTGGGGAGTCCTCTCTTCTTTCTTTATCTCAATCTTCATCTGACTTGAAGGATTATTTCAACAATCCTTATGGCAACTGTCACAAGATAAAGCCCATATTTAATAACCTTGTACTCAAGGTCCTGCACAAGAAGACCTAAAGTAAGCCAACCCCTTTCTCGTGTCAATTCCTCCTCCTGAAAAAATGTTCTCCACCATCTGTGCCTGTTAAAATGCTATTCAGACTTCAAAGTACAGCTCCTCCAGAAGCCCAGGCAAGGTATAAAATGTATGTGATCTCTCCCTTCTTGGAACTGTCAGAATATTTTGTCTTCACCTACCCCCTCTCATGATTCATATCCTTTCTAGCCCTGTATTTTCTTCACTTGCTAAAAGGGGGTGGGGAGGCTACAATGAATCATAATAATATATATATGATATGTATAATAAGATATGTATAAGATATATATATTGTAGTAAGGTATATATCTGTAACTGTGTGTGTATATATATATGGTTATATAGAGCACCATATATGGTAGCTAATATTATTAATAACCAATGTGCTCCTCCCACAAGGATTGAGGCTTCCTAGGGGTAGTTTTGCTTTCTCAATGCATCTCTCCTTAATGCCCAAGCTTTGAAACTTGTCCATTATTGTTTATTGAATGACTACATGAATGAATGAAGGCTTCTACTTGGGAAAGGGATTCAGAGCCATAGGGAACAGCATGTGATCAAAGTTCAGAAATCTTGTGTTCTCATTGCATGCTGGACGCTTCCAAAAATGCTGACCTGATTTCCTGACACTGCATTCATTGTCTTGCTTTTGAACATCTTCTGTAAAACAGCCTCTAATTTATTGGATTCTTTCAGAGGTTTATTCTCTGCTTTCAAATTCTGCTCCCAGATTTCATTCTAGTTTTTTTGACATTAAACTGAGACCCAGGTCCTTATTTCTAAAATTTATTATCTAACATAAATGCTTGCCACCTAATTGCAGGAGCAATTTATACCCCCAGAGATAGAGCAATCCCTTTAAGGAATAAATTCGATTCTCTTGTATCTCATTTTTTTTTTATCATCACAAGTCATAAATTCTCAAAATGCTGGCCTATAACAGAAGGGAAACCAAGCTTTGTGCTTAGAAATAACAGAGTTACTCCTGAATTGAATTGGAATTTCATCCTAAATGACATTTCTGCATGTCTTCAATTTTTTTCCCATCTCAAAATTTCTTTCTCTTTGCTCTGACCCTGGTCCCATAGGATAGTGAAGAAGAATTGATGAAGTGTTTCTTCTTTAATCTGATGAGAATTGGCAGTTTATTTTGGCACAGTGTCGCCAGAGGGGTGAGGAGGATATTTAGGACACAAAAATAGGTCATATCGGTTTTATTCTGTGCTTATTAATTATTATTATTTTACTATGGATCTCACTGAAGGCTTAGTATGTGTGAAGGCAGGCATTATGCTTTGAGAATTCATGGATAATTTCGTCCCATTCTCACATGAGCCCATTTTAAGGATGACGAAACTGAGGAATGATGAGATGAACTTTCTGAGCTCTCACATTTGGCTTAAGCAGTGGTGTTAGGATTCCAATCCAGGTATTCCAATCTCAAGCTCATGTTTGATAGACTAATTGTAAGTCTAAGTGTAAAGCACCAAAATTTAGGAGGATGTTAAAGTGATTTCAACAGCTCTGAATTTTTATCAAATGTATTTGCTTTTCTAAGGTACTCACCTCCCCACCCCAATTGTGTAGTTTTCAGTAAGGATCTAGAAAAAATATATAAGGGAAACATAAGATGATTTAATTGGTACTAAAATATGCTAATTTCTGTAGAAAAATACTAAACTGTGTATCTGAATATACATATGATTACTGATGCAGCCATAAATAAAACATTGCTATTATAAAAAATAAAAATTCATAAAAAACAAAGTTCATGTTTGATAAACACCTTCCTTTTAGAGAGAAAGCTATGCTTTGATTTCTTCATTAAAAGGATGACATGCTTATTAAAGAAAATTTCAAAATAAGAAAAAGAAAGAAAGAAAAATCTCCCTTCAACCTAGTGCATTGGAAAGCTGAGGGATTTTTTTGTTTGTTTAATAAGCAGACATTTCTTTACATAGTCATGTAAAGACTATGTAAAGAATTTTACATAGTCTATATAATTTTATAAGCTATAATTTTCTTTCAAGATCATAAAAACAACCCCTTTTAATATTGCAGGATTTTCATAGTAAGCCCTACATATGTGGGTGTATCATAGTCTCAAGTCTCTCAACAGTAGGTATACAGTTTACTAAGCTGATTTCCTTCCCTTGGGTTATTTCAAAATTATTGATTAACATAAGCAATGTTGTAATAAAGATCCTCACACTTAGAACTTTTTAGGCAGGCCAGTCTGGAGCCTTATAATATATTCCAAGATGTGAAATCAGTGGGTCAAAGTGTATAAATATTTTTTAAAGTACTTGATTCTTATTGCCAAATATCTTTTCAAAAGGGTTGTAACAATTTCTATTGCCACCAGCAAATACATATTCAGACTGCCCAGAAATTATTTTTCTAGAATGCTTTGTCTTAGGAAGCACTCCCTTCTCCTCCGAAAGTAAAATCCAACCTAGATGCCATCATCTCCCCAAAGCCTGAATGATCCTTGAAGCCAAATTTTATCCTGGCTCCTCTGTGTTCTGTAGTACTTTGAATGTGCTTGAACCAAGCACTTCCCACCCCAACTGAGATGGCCATTACATGTCTGTCTCCCTAGGCTGACTGTGAGCCCAGTGGTAGGCACACAGTAGGTGCTCAATGCATACTTAAGAAGATTTTGGGTTTTGAAGAAAGGGACCAAGTATTTATGTATCAGGGTTTCTGCTGTGCTGTCTGATACACAGTAAGTGCCAGTTAAACACTTACTAACTGAATGAATGTGATCCTGAGATTTGGTTTACTTCACAGCCTGCCAGGGCAGAAATATCTCACTACCTGGACAAATCCTTTCTATTTCTTAGGCCTCAATCATTCATTTAAGGCATAAACATTTACTTTTTTTCTTTTTTAAAAATTCTTTTCCATTATGGTTTACCATAGGATATTGAATATAGTTCCCTGTGCTATACAGTACGACCTTGTTGTTTATCCATTCTATATATAATAATTTGCATCTGCTCGTCCCAAACTCCCAATCCAACCCTCCCCTGCCCCCCACTTCCCCTTGGCAACCACAAGTCTGTTCTCTAGGTCTGTGAGTCTGTTTCTGTTTTGTAGATAATTTCATTTGTGTCATATTTTAGATTCCACATATAAGTGACATCATATATTTGTCTTTCTCTGTCTGGCTTACTTCCCTTAGTATGATAATCTCTAGGTCCATCCATGTTGCTGCAAATAGCATTACTTCATTCTTTTTTATGGCTGAGTAATATTCCATTGTATATATGTGCTACATCTACTTTATCCATTCATCTGTCGATGGACACGTAGGTGGTGTCCATGTCTTGGCTATTGTAAAAAGTGCTGGTAAGGCATAAACATTTATTAAACACTTACTATGTGCCAGGACCTAAAATAGGTAACCAGGAGATAGATAATTCTGAAAGCATCCTCTGGAAGAGCGTATAGTTTTTGGAGGTCTCCTGAACACAATAAACAAGTGGAGGGAAGTCCTCCTTGAACTGTGAAGAGGATGCCCAAAGGAGGAACCACCCAGTTCTTTGGAGCAGTCAGGAGTCTTCACACAGGAGTGACCTTGGAGCTGGAACATGATCGTAGTGAGTTACACTGTGTCCTCCAAAAAATATGTCTAAATCCTAACCCTCCATGTCTGTGAATGTGACCTTATTTGGGAATAGGGTCTTTGAAGATATAATGAAATTAAGTATCTAGAGATGAGCTCATCCTGGTTTAAGGTGGGCCCTAAATCCTAGTACTGGTGTCCTTTAAAGGGAAAGGAGAGGGGGATTTGAGACATGAGGCAGGATGAAAAGGTCACATGAAGATGGAGGCGGAGATTGGAGTGATGCTGCTATAAGCCAAGGAATGCCAGGAGCCATCAGAAGAAACTATCAGCAGATAAGGAAGGATCCTCCCCTAGAGACTTCAGAGAGAACCTGACCCTGCTGACACCTTGATTGTGGACTCCTAGCCCCCAGAACTGGGAGAGAATAAATTTCTGTTGCTTTAGGTTTCCAAGCTTTTCGTACTTTGTTGCAGCAGCCACAGGAAACTAATGTGATGATGTAGAAGATGCTCAACACCAACTCCTTATATCCCTCTTTTCCTCACTTCTCCTCAGACCATTATTCTGAGAGGTTGGATTCCAGGTATGGTTAGGGCCTCTTCTCTTAGGTGCTGGGCCACCGTGTGCTGAAAGGTGAGTGCAGGGGTGGGGCTCACTCCCTCCTGTTTCTCCCTTCCTTGTGGTCAGAGATGAAGCCCTACAGATGACCTCTTTGCTGACTGACCACCTCTTCCCGTCCAGGGGTGAGGCCGGTCCGGGCCCATGTGGGGTGTGAGTCTGCTCAGCACTTGCCACGGATCCAACCGTCCCTATTGCCCACCTATCTCTGAGGCATCCTCCTGGGCACTAGGGAGATGCAGCCTCCTGGCCTCTGGTTTGAAGGTGCTGAGTCCTAATTAGCTCAGTGGGATCATGCTCCATAGCGTCCGGCTCTGCCCCTAGAAATGCCTTATTTTGAGGTTTGGGGCCCAAGCCCAGCTATAAATAAAGCGGTACTCAGGTTTTCCATAGGGTTGCATTCTTCAGGGAAGCCGTGTGTTTGCAAAGCTGTTGGTTTGGGGCAGGGCTCAAGGATGATATCCCCTAATGCAGTAATTCTCATCCAGGGATGATGTTGCCTTCCAAGGCACATTTGACAATGCCTGGGGACATTTTTGATTGTCATAACTTGGCGGGGAAGGAGAGGTAGGGCTCTAGGCATTTAGCAGGTAGAAGACAGGGATGCAGCTAAATATCCTCCAGTACACAGGACAGTTCCCACCACAAAGAATCATCTGGACCAAAATATCAACAGTGTTGATATGGAGAAACCCTGCCCTGTGGCCTTCAGAATTCCATTGTGAGTTCTGACAGATGGGAATAAGCTAAACAGGTGGATAGGGTAAGTAAAAGCATTTCTTAAAGAGAGATCATCACGCAAAGGAAAAACAGAGGTGGAAGACAGCATGAACTTGGGAGAAAAGCAGAGTCTGGGACAAGTGGACTGCAAAGGTCTATGGGCGGAACCAGAGGAGGGGGATGCAAGAGATGAGGCTGGAGAGATGGGCAAGAGCAAGGCCCTCAAATATCATCATCATCTTCATCTTCATCATGACCTTCATCAACACACCATCATCATCACCACCATCATCATCAATATCATCACCACCATCATCATCATCACCATCACCAGTAACCTTTGTCACAGAAGATCACATTTATTGAACACTTACTAGGTACTAAATTTAAACATGCAACACACATTATTTCAGTTTGTTCTTTCAACACCCCAGGGTAGTAGAGTATTGGTTTCCTGCAGCTGCTGTAACAAATGGCCACAAACTTAGTGACTTAAAATGGCAAAATTTATTACCGTATATTTTGTATGCCGGTCAGAGGTCTGATGCAAAGTCAAGGTTTCAGCAGGGCTGCTTTCCTTCTGGAGGCTCTTGGGGAGAATCTGTTTCCTTCCTTTTCTCAGCTTCTAGAGGCCACCTGCCTTTCCTCGCTCATGGCCCCTTTCCCCATCATCAAGGCCAGAAAAGAATGTATTGAGGGTCGAGTCCTTCTCACACTGCATCCCTCTGACCTCTTCTTGTGCCTGCTCTTCCACTGTTAAAGAGCCTTGTGATTCCACTGGGCCACCTGGATAATCCAGGGCAATCTCCCCATCTCAGGGACAGCAGATGAGCAACTTTCATCCACTGGCATCCTTAATTCCCCTTTGCCATGGAACATAACATGTTCACAGGGTTCAGTAATTAGGATGTGGACATCTTGTGGGGAGGACATTTTTCTGTCCACCACCATTTTTGTCTACAGGTGATAAACCAGAGCTTCAGAGCAATCAGATGCTGTGCCTGAGCTCACAGCATGGAAGCCTCCTCTCTTAGCGGAATCCAGGTTTTTCACCACTGTGCTTTCCTGCTCTTTGCTCCCGAAAACAAGGAGCTACACTTGCTGAATACTTCATGTGTGCCTGACACAACACCTGCATCACGTCATCATTCTGTTGGCGATCGCTCCTCTTGTTAACAGAGAAGCAGACTCAAGTCAGAGACGTAATGGACTTACTAAGGTCTCCTGCGGCTGCACCACAACGTGAGAACGCTCTCAGCACTACTCCTTACAATGGGAGCGGTGGGCCAGGACCCTGCCTACATGCAGGAGATGCCCTTGACCCCTCCCCTACGGTCAGGTACGAAGTCTGGTTTCTCCTCTTCACAATCTCATTCCCTGTGTCCCACCACTGTGGTCAGAGGTTGGGACTGTTTGTTTACAAATTCCACTGGTCATCAAATGGGACCCAAACTGGGAGCCAGAGACAGCAGGCTACTGCGAAGACTCAGCCAAAGCCACTGAAGCCACAGGTTAGGAAATTGTTCACTTCCACTGCCATTACATGAGGGACAAGCCTTTGCCAAAGATGACATAGGATTAGCAGCCCGGTCATATTTCACCCCTTGGCACAATCCCTGTCCCTACCGCTTAGAGGCATTTGATTTTCCAATTAACTGATTTCGGCCACTGAAAACCAACACCCCACCTCACTCTGCACACAGTTCCCTGGGAAATGCATGTAGGCCATGTTGCCAAATTATCAGGAATTAAGACAGTTTCTCTTTCCAGAGTTCAGGAGGCACAAGCATAAGGGAGTGAGTCTATTTACCAAAAAAAATAAAAAATCATAAACACACAAGCATTCTAAAGTAAGGACAGGAACGCTAGCCCCACCAGTTCGTGCAACCCAAGCTGAAAACTGGTGCTTGCCCCACGAGATAATGAGCAACTCATCTGGCAATGCCAAGGGCTTCAGGACGGAGGAGGTTGAATATTGCCACAAAAAATAGAGTTATATTTGTATGTGAACACAACAACAAAAGGTATCACCTTTTCCTGAGAGTCAGTCCACATGATTTTCCTTCACAAAGGCTGGGTAATAGAAAGATTCTATGTGTAAATATGATGAGAGAACTTGACTTCCAATTATTATCAGTATAGAGCCAGTAAGAGCTTGGTGACTTGAGGCATCCACTTAGTGTTTGCTCCCAGGCAAGTTATTTATTCCCTATGAGATTCAATGTTCCCACCTGTAAAATGGGGCTGATAATAGGCTCCACCTCTGTTGGCTGGTGTTGGGATTAGGTGAGATCATACATGCAAAGTACTTAAAACAGAGCCTGGCACAAGCAAAGTGCTCAGCAAATTTTTATCTCCATCATGGGTGTAGCATCTTACAAACAATGATTTCTATTTTGTTACCTACCAATCCCAGGTTTCAAATATGGGGATGATCCACTGCATTTAAATTCTTACTGTACATAAATATGAACAAAGCTCAGTTCCAAGCCCTGCCCCAGTGAGTAATCTCCTTCTCTTCTCATACTATTCCCAACCAAAAGACACACAATGCCCAAAATCTCATGTGTGTGCGTGCGTATGCACGTTTCATTTACTTTTACCTGTTAAATTTTAAATTAAGTTGTCCACAGGGAATATGAATGGTGAATTCAAAGTGGAAGTTTGAAGCATATGCTGTAAATAAGTGAAAAGTCCTCAAATAATGGGAGAACTATTTTTCACTTGCACACTTTTTAATCTTTTGAACTTTATAACACGTACACATACTCTCTATTAAAAAATAAGGCCTGGACTTAACGCTAACAAAAACCCATAGCAAAAAAAATTTTTTACTTCTTTATTTTCTCAGTTTATTCAATAAAGTGACAAAAAACTGTAATAGGGAGAACTGTTGTATTCTACTACAGGTTACTCACTAAAGGGATGTTAAAGTATGCATAATGGTCCATCTCTGGGAACCCTGCCTCCCAGGTAACAGGCATTAAGCTAAAATACCTTGGTTTAGCTCACAGGAAACATCCTGACCAGGCCCACCTATGAATGATAGCAGCAAGGAGAAAATGAACACATCCCCTCCAGAGGCTGACCGGAACCAGGAAATGTTTGGCTTTATTCCCTCCTCTTTTAGTACAAAAGAAGTCTGAATTCTAACTCAGGCAAGATGGTTCTTTGGGACACGAGTCCACCATCTTCTCGTTCTGCTGGTTTTCCTAATAAAGTCACTCTTCCTTGCCTCCACAACTCATCTCTTGATTTATTGGCATGTTGTGTGGTGAGCAGTATGTGCTTGAACTTGGTAACAAAATGATAAACTTTATATAACTTAGCATTTGTATACTTATTTTCTAGACGATTTGTAGAAATGAGGAAGTGGCTTTGAAAAGCTTGATCATCTCAAAGATAATGCTAGTTTAAAGAAAGGTGCTTGCTAGTCTTCCAGGATTGAACTATTATTTTTCCTAAAGATAAAAAGGAAAAGAAAAAGATTTCTGACACAGCCCATAAAGAAGCCCTCAATAAAATTTATAATTAGCTTTAATGATAGAGAGGGCTTTCACAAATATTGGACTCATTAAGCAGATATTTTCTCAAGGCTGAATACTTTCAATAAACAACTCCAGAGGCTTCCCTGGTGGTGCAGTGGTTGACAGTCCCGCCTGCCGATGCAGGGGACACGGGTTCGTGCCCCGGTCCAGGAGGATCCCACATGCCGCGGAGCGGCTGGGCCCGTGAGCCATGGCCGCTGAGCCTGCGCGGCCGGAGCCTGTGCTCCGCAACGGGAGAGGCCACACAACAGTGAGAGGCCCGCGTACTGCAAAAAAACAAACAAACAAAAAAAAAAAAAAACAACTTCAAGGCGAAGCTGAAGATGCTTCTCATGTATCTGATGAGATTTCTGCCCTGGAAAGTAAGCCTGTGCGTCTGATGAAGTGAAGGACCACTGGGATTACAAACCTTTGAGACTGGTGAGTTAATTTTCATGTGATGCAGGTTCAGGGCTGGAAGCAAAATAAAATGCACTATATAAATAATCAGACTTCATCGAGAGATTTTCCCAAGGGAGTAAAGGACACTGCCCTAGGACTTTCAGGAATTTTCAGACCACAGTTTGGTAGAAGTAACCTCACTGGTGAAAATTTTTCTTCAAAAGAAGTTTGAAAATGTTGCCCCAAACCCACTTCGATTAGCATTTAGATCACTGCTCTGTTCAAAACAGTGAACAAGCTTGCTGTTTACGGGCTCATATTTATGAGTGGATTGGATCTAAAAACAAAAGACAAGGGAGAGAATTACTGGTGCCGTGAACCTCACCTGAACCATGAGCTCTCTTCAAATCTGCTCATTTCTCCCAAATTGATAGATAATGTAACAGCGCCTGCCACTGACCAAGGAGACTCCAAGAAGCCTTTATTGTTCATTTCCTTTATTTTTCTGATGAAACGTAGTTCTTCAAAGCACTATTTTATGTATCAAAAGAATTATGATTACATATTGCAGTGGAACTTGGAGAAATTTTTAACATCAAACATGAGATTTCAAAGGAATTTCATGCTTGTGCATGGCTACTTTGGGCCCCATCAGAAATTTTCAAAAGGCTGACTCCTCAGATATCAAGGGATATTTGGGCAGAAAAGTTACAGGAAGCACTGCAAGATTTGGGTAGTGACTTATTGAATTTGAACCTGTATTTTCAAGTAATTTCAAGTAAGGCGTGTCTTTCATTTCTTTCTTTAGTATTTCTTCCTTGATTCAATACGTAGTTATGGAGCACTTCCTCTGTGCCGGGCAATGAGTCAGGGGTGACCTCAGGCTAGGGGCGTCACCACCAGAATCCTTCCTTGCTTCATGGGCACTGCTGGAAGAGCCTTCCTTGGGGGCGCTTGGGAGGAGTCGATGAGATCCATCCATGCATATTTTTATGTTCAGATGTGCAAGCACCCTCACTCATATAAGGGTTTTATAAACAGTTCAATGCAGAAAGCCAGGATAGCATGTGCTCATCAGCATGGGATCTGGGGTCAGAGTGTCTTGGTTTGAAACCTGGTTCCATGACCTGCCAGCTGTGTGCCAGAGTGCAAATCACCCAATTGCTCTGAAAAATTAGGATAATCCTAGTACCTAGCCCATTTGATTGATGTGAGAATTAAATGAGATATTTGTATGTATATGAATATACACACATATGCATATATATGCACACACATATGTAAACACACACATGTGTGTATGTATGTGTGTGTGTGTGTGTATATATATATAGTTTAAAGTAGTGCTGACACACAGGAGCTTAACAAACTTGATTCACTGTCACTGTTGTTAGTCATCTGCCCTTCTGTATGACCTGGCCCTTCTGGGTAGCTAGTCCAGTAACCAGCTCTGGCTGAAGAGCACCCCGGGGAGGTGCCTTTGGTGAACGTCATTCTCGATTACCAGTTGGACCACATCACTCCCAAGCTTCAACCCATCAATGACTGACACCAGCCGGAGCCTCAGGAAGTGCTCCCTGCCGAGCTGACCAGCTCAGGCTCTGCCCACCCAGGCCTCTCAGTAGGAGCCTGTCTGCCCAGTGCCTCCAGTGTTCCTCTTCTCTGGGCTACTGTCTATTTGTGCCACAAATCATATTTGCGTGTCCCAGAGGAAGCCTTGCCAGCCTCCTCTGTGTCCCCTGCTCTGCCCCCCACCTTAGTCTGGGCTGGGTGCCCTCCTCAGAGGTTCCGCCCTCCACTGTGTGGTGTCCTGTCCTGGGTCCCCTCTCCCCCTCGGACTGCAGTAATTTGGCCCCTAGAGTGGTTGTCTCTTCCACACAGGGAATCTGCTCAAGTGCAGGCAAAGGGTCCCACCCATCATTTTCTTCCCGGGGCTGGCACACTTCTTGGCCCACAGTGTTTTGAAAGAACGAAGGGCCAACTCAAGTGCTCTAAAAAGTAAAACTCCTAATTGTTTTAAGACAATGATTTATTTTGAACCCACAATGGTATTTTCCTGCTTATGCACTTTCAAGCTCACTGGGTTATACTCTGAAATACCTTTTATTTTCTACAGATCTACATCATCCTCAAAGGATGGAGATTTGTCACCACTAAGTATAAATGAACACCTGGTTTCAAAATCAATTCCCTCAGATGAAAGAAAGAGGAAGGAGGCACCTAAAAGGTCCCAGGCACAGTTAAATCCTTTATGAACTTTTTCTCATGGAATTTGCATCTCACGGAATTTGTGAAGTAGGTGTCATCAGGCCCATTTTACAGATTAGGAAATGGAAGTCCAAAAAGCTAAGTCACATGTCCAAGTCCACCAAGATGGAAGATAGAAATTCTTGGCAATTCAACTCAGGCTTGCATTTGTGGAATGATTCTGCCACTTGCAAGTGTGGCTACTTGGAAAGAAGCAACATTCATCAGTCTGTATAAAATATGGCATTGACAGTGCCTTGTACATATGCAGTAGGGGACTTACATATTCAGCTGTTGAATGAATACAAAACATTGTACAACATTATCTTATATCCCTATGCACAATGTGTACAGACACACATAATTTCAAGTCTGTACATACATACACAATGAAAAAGAGATTTATTGAGCCATATGGGAGGGGGAAAAAACCCTGACTCAAATTTCTGCCAAGTCTGTAAGTTTAGAAATGGTAATTCCATTTACCATATGGGAGGGGGAAAAAAACCCTGACTCAAATTTCTGTCAAGTCTGTAAGCTTAGAAATGGTAAGGTAATTCCATTTACTTTTAGTGGATTGTTAAAATTTTCCTTACATTGTTGGATAGCTCCTTTTCTCTCAGGTAGATCTGGAATCTGAGGGCAGATGACCCCACATAGAGCAACATAAAAACATTTGTTGAAATACAATGAAATGGTTCCAAACCACCATGCTCTTATGTGACAGTTCCATTTTCCGCCTGGTCTATCGTCAGCTCTGCTCTGGGATGTTGGCATCTCTCACCAAGGTCCCCATGACTCAGTTTGTGGGGGTATGTAGGCAAATAGATCATCTATTACACACTAGCTGAGGAAGGACTGTGATAATGCGTGAATGACACTTGTACAATAGGTTGGTAAAGAACTTGCTCCTCTCATTGCCTTCAAAGAAGCCCAGCCAGCCCACAGAGGCTACTCTGGTATAGGGTGACCTTCCTTAACAAATATAGCACAGCGCTTATAAACCCAGATTCCACAGCCGGAATGCCTGCGGGCAAAAGCTAGTCAATGAGCGCTTATAAACCCAGATTCCACAGCCGGAATGCCTGCGGGCAAAAGCTAGTCAATGACTGTGAATGAACAATGGACCTCAGTAAGTACGCTGCATTACACTGAACAGTCCCTTTCCTCCTATTCGACCAGGGCTGCTGCTGCTACTATTACTACCACTACTGTTACGACTGGGACTACTACACTTCCTCCTCCTTCCCCCTTCCTCCTCTTTCTACCTCTCCTCCCCCTCCTTCCTCGTCTTCATTTGCATTTTGTTACGTTTGTTACTATTTGTGTCAAAATGATACAGAGGAGTAGTTCCAAGAATCAAATTGTGCTGAAAGTTTTGTTACAATATAGCGACTATCTCTGTCACTTTCTCTTGATTTCTCCCTCTCCGTCCATTTATCTCTCCCAGGCTATAATTTTGGTATTTAGCTCCTTATCTTGAAAAGACTGATGTACAGGACTCCTTGACTTGTCAATTTCCGGCTCTATCTGCTGGCTTCCCACTATGGAAGATGAGTATGTAGCAGTCTTTCCTTCGTGTGTCCCCGCGAGACACACTCATCTTCCCATTTCCTCACTTCCCTTAATGGGGTATTATTGTATTTTTGGTTAGGTCAATTTTTAGGGGTTAGGTGATTATGATTACGCATGCTACGCAGAGATGATTCATGTAGTAAATTGTATGATATGCAATGTCCTGTCCAACACTTTCATTCCCTGGAGTTAAAAATTATCTTCTATTTATTGCTGAGTTTTTTCCCTGAACTTCTCATTTATTCAACTTCAGATTCTTTGCCAAATAAATAAATATCTCAAGGCAGCCAGATGTCTTAGGAATTCTATCAGCTCACTCTTCCTGAAGAAGTCTCTCCCAGGGACTTCTGATCCAACTCCAATCAGAACTGGTCATGGTCTACACCGCAGGCACAGCTGACATCCTTGACCCACCCATCATCTGGAAGATTTCCTTTGCCTCTCTCTTCTTTGCTGGAGCTCCAGCTTTCCGTATTCCATTTCTTCCTCCTTGATTTAGTCATTCATTTTAGTGGAGTCCATGTCATTTTCTAACAGCTACTTGAGAAAAGGTACATGAGAAGTATATTTTTTGAGGCCTTGAACTTGTGAAAACGTACATCTCACATCTGATGGATAGCATGTTTCCACTGCCTTCTTGTGTTTGATAATCCCAGACTATTGTTCTACAGTGCAAGCTTATTGGATCCAAAGTTTGTTTTGATGTATGTTTCTAGTCACTGTATCCTTGATGGACCCTTCAGTCTGGAAATTCATATATTTCAGGTCCAGGAGATTTTCTTTATTTCATTGATGATTTCTTCCCCTATGTTTATGTTTTCTCACTTTTCTTTCTTCCCTCCCTCCCTCCCTCCCTCCCTTCCTTCCTTCCTTCCTTCCTTCCTTTCTCTCTCTCTCTCCCTCTTCCTTCCTTCTCTCTCTCTCTGATACTGAACTTACTGTACCGGTCCTCTAATTTTCTTATATTTTCTTTTTGTCTTTTTATTCTACTGTGCACAGGATATCTTCAAGCTTTATCTTCCAACACATTTATCTTTTGAATTTTTCATTTCTACATTCATATTTTTAATTTATAAGAGCTCTGATCTGATGTTTGTCCTTTGAATTTTAAATACACATAGTACTTCTTATTTTACGATTGCGAAAATCTTTTCATCCCGCTGAAAATACTGATCATAGCTCTTTTCATAGTGTCTTCTCCTGGCAGAGTCTCTGTTTATTCCAAGCCTTTTTTCTTTTTCCATTTGACTGCGTGGCTGTCACTCTTCATGTTAGAAGATTTCTCTGGATGTCTGATAATCTTTAGTTGTCACTAACTTAGTTGGGAGCTTATAACAAATGAGCAGGGCTTGCTGACCCTGAACTACACTCCAAGGGTCTCGGGGAACTTCTGATGTCTAAATCTCTTTCCTCTTGGCTCGGCCAAACCCCCACTGAAATCATTCAGGTGTCCATTGAGGAGGAGGAAGGCCTGAGCCCAGCTGGAAGTGGGGAGGGTGTGTTATCTGAGCATCTGGTATGGATGCATCTACTTAGTTGTGCTATTTTCAGTACCATATCCCAACTCAAGAGGCTTGATGTCTTTCAGTCCAGACACTATCTATTTTACTCTCCTGAGGGAACAAGCCTTCAGTCTTCTGCTTGGAAGAGGAAGGGACAGCCATCTAGTTATTCAGGATGGGTAAGCAGATTGGGGGTTCTCCATACATCCTAAAAGGCTTTCAAACAATGAACCTCATTTTAGCCTCTCTTTTACCCCCTCTTCCTCCTTCCATCGATATTGATGACTCCCCATTCCTGAGCCTTGCGGGGGATTCTTTAGTGCCTATCAATTCATGGTTCTTCCCAGGGACAACTCAAAATTCAGTTTCTGGCGTCCTAAGCCATTTACTACTCTACATCTTCTTTCTAATCCCCCGCCCCACCATGTTTTGCTATAGTCTCCTCTTTAGTTTTCCCCATCCTTGTGAATTTACCATTTTTCAAACCCTCCTTACTGTCAATTTATGGAGATTTTAGAAAGGAGAAACTGTAAGTGTGTGTGTGCACGTGTGTGTGCTTCATCTACCGTCTTTAGTCTCAAGCTCAAGTTCTTGTCTTTCCCAAGTCCTCCAAAACTGTATAAGTTAGAAGAAGATCCACTAGGCACAGTGCAAGACGATGGGTGAACAGATTTGGAGCTACTCACGCTGGCCCCCTCCTCTGTGGTCAGAGATAGGACTTTATTAATGAAACCATTGCTTTCTTTCTTTCTTTCTTTCTTTTTTGCGGTACGCGGGCCTCTCACTGTTGTGGCCTCTCCCGTTGCGGAGCACAGGCTCTGGACGTGCAGGCTCAGCGGCCATGGCTCACGGGCCCAGCCGCTCCGCGGCATGTGGGATCTTCCCGGACCAGGGCACGAACCCGTGTCCCCTGCATCGGCAGGTGGACTCTCAACCACTACGCCACCAGGGAAGCCCAAACCATTGCTTTCTGAAGCCTCTCGCTGGCCTCCTGCCTCTGCAGTCAAACTTGCCTTGCTCACCAGGTTGGATGTGGTGGTGCTGTGCACAGGCAGGGAGAAGCAAAGGCCCTGAGGAAGCAGCAGAAACTCAGAGCTTATATCCAAAGCCCAGAGCCAGCACTGAAGCTTCCCAAGAGGAAGAAATCCTCCATGATACACAGCACTGATTTCAAAGTAAGGAAAGGAATAGAGAAGAATCCCTCACATTCCCATCTCACGCCACTGTGATTTTTCTAACCTGACGCTAGAGGGACAGAACATTCCAGCCTCCCAAAGACACACCAGAATGGAGAAGCAAAGGCCGACCACCAGCCATGTCTCTAAGCAGTGGGGTACCAAGAGAGGAGGTTACACAGGCAGTGGGATTGTTCCACCTCGATGCACGTGACAAGGGAGTAGGTAGAGAAGGTAAAAGCAATAAAGCTGTTCTGCTTTTTATGATCTCCATGTACTGCCACTTCTAGAGAATGTCAGTGAGAAAATACTCTCGATGGTCGCAGACTCCTCCCATCACACCCTACCCCCCAGCATCCCTCCAGCAGCCTGGTTACCTGTGGATGATGTGATACCTCTGCAGATACTCCAGGGCCAGGGCCAGCTCGCAGATGTAGAGCTTCACGGCCCCCTCTGTGAAATGTACATTCTGTTGCAGGTGATAACGTAGATCCCCTCCCAGCAGTAGGTCCACCACCATGAACATGTCCTCCTCGTCCTGGAAGGAGTACCTAGGAGCACCGAGGGGCAGAGAAAGTTAGGGATGGAGATGACTCCAATGCCCTCAAGACCGATGCCCCCATTTTACAGAAGAGCAAACTGAGGCTCAGAGAGAGGCACTGATGCTGCCCAAGTTACAGTGTTCTATGACAGAGCACCAGTCCTCTGGCTGACAAATGGCACTTGAACCAATACTGGACTCCAACATGTTACTTTGTTTTTAGCATATGTTTTAATTAGATGTTGTCGGGACTTAAGTAGCTGGTCTCCAAAGCTGCAGCCCCTTCTCCACTCATTACCCTGTCCTCCCCACACATGCCGCTCCCCACAAGGATCTTGTTTCTGCAGCCCTTGAAGGCAGTGATGCTCTGGTAAGACACATCCAGGCTTTAAGGGAACTGGCACTTTCTACTCACATTGCTTCTCAGAACCCGGCCAGAGCCCAAGCCCTATGGAGAGGCCACGAGAAGGAAAACCAAGGCGCTCTGTTCAAGAGCCCCAGCTGAGCACTCAGTGACAGCCAGCGCCAACCAGTAGCCGTGACAGTGAGCCACCTTGGGAATTTGGATATTCTGCTGCAGTCCCAGCTGACATCACATGGAGCAGAAGAGCCGCCCCGATAAGCCCAGTCAACTTATAGAACATGAGATAATGAAATGGTTGTATTTTGAGCCACTAAGGTTTTGAGTGTATTTTCCCCACAAAGCAACAGAAGTTGCACTTAGTCCTTTTAAGGGCTGAAGCACCAACATAAAAAGCCTGAGAATGGCGTTAAACAATTGTAAACTAGAATCACGTCATAAAATGTCGTCACATTCCATACAGAACCATGAACTGTAATAAGGGCATCACAGGATGACAGGATGTTGTCTTGGATGCTTAGATCTGTGTCTCAGATCCTCGACTGTTAGACCTGGGCCAGCCAGGCCATTCCCCTCGTTCGACAGAAGAGGGAAGAAGGGCCTCAGTGAGCCACCGTCAGGGTGAAAATAAGACTCAGAACCCCCACTCTCATCGAGCTCTTACAACCACGCACTGCTGAGATGCTGCTGTAACATGTACTTGCTGTGTTTCTCTGACCTGGGCATGCAGCCCTGAGGAGGGAGCCCGACTTGGCCACAGGAGAGGTGACAGACCATGTGCTTACGGGATGAGGGATTCCAGCGGTGGAAGGAACCTTAAATGCCATCTAGTCCCACCCGCCCTGTATTACAGAGACTGGGATCCAGAGAGAGAAGAAATGGCTGCCCAAGTGTCACAGTTCTCCTTGTATGTCTCACCTGCTGTTTATACGGGTCAGGATCAAAGCAAGGAGGAGGGGGGTGATCTATTGTGACCCCAAACTGTAAATTTACCAGATGTTTACAGAGTACCTGTCCTGTGACAGGCATTGGGTGGTGTGCTGGGGACACTGGGACAAAGCAATTGTCCTCACTCTGAAGGGGCACACAGTCCCCTAGGAGAGAAGGGCTAAGTCAACAGTCAGTGGTCATGCAGGGGGGCAGGGGCTCTAGAAATCTCTCTGGGGTGCAGTGGGCATGTGGAGGGAGGAAGTCAGCTCTCCAGCAACTGAGGTGGGTGGAAAGGTCTTTGCAGATGAAGGGTACCCTGGGTCTGGGACACACAGGGACTGTGACCCAGAGAGAAGGATAGCATGAACCTTCTGGTGCTGGGAGTCCAGGACTCTGTAGGGTCTTGGGGACAGCACCTCCCATCCCCCCAGTTTCAGCATCTTAGCCACTGACAATCCAAGGGTGATAATGCAGACCAGCTTCTTCCATTCTCTTTCAGGCTCACTTCAGGGCTGGCGCCGTGGCTGCCTGCCCTGGCAGGAAAGAGGTGGTCCAGGGGCTTCTGGGGGTGTCCAGGGCCGCCTGGAGGGCACCAGCTGGACTTTATATTTGGTTCAGGACAAGTACGAGCTGTGTGGTGCGTGATCACTGCTCCAATTGATGCATCGCAGGAGTTGGATGCTCGTGAAGAGGTTAAAAAATAAAGCTTGCCCAGGAGCCTTGCCCAAGGTAGGCTCCCAGCCTGGAGGCACTGGCCTTTTCCAGACACTATTTTTTCTGGGTGGACTATCTGGGCCCATGCGAGGATGGAGAGAATCAAACAAAGATGCTCTTGACACACTGGAGCATGGAGCAGGTAACAAAGGGCCTCCTTAGCGAACACTGTAAAAGCCACGCTTCAATCTGTCTTTCAACATGGTCATAGCCATCTGTATTAATCTTTTCTCTTTCATGGCAATTTTAGAATAAATGTATCTGGTTTCTTGAAAAACTCTGACTTTTGTTGGAATTATGTTTAATTTACAAATTAAGGAGAATTAGCATTTTTACGATGCTGGAACTTTCCAACCTTTCCATGAACATGAAATATCTATTTATTCTGGTCTTCTTTTTATGTTTGTCAATTAAGTTTTATAATTTTCTACTTAAGGGCCTGGCATGTATGCATTTTTTTATGACTTTAACTTTTTATTCTATATTGGAGCATAGCTGATTTACAACGTTGTGATAGTTTCAGGTGCAGAGCAAAGCGACTCAGCCATACACGTACATGTATCCATTCTCCCCCAGACTCCCTTCCCATCCAGGCTGCCACATAACATTGAGCAGAGTATTCTGATATTTTAAAATAAATTTTATTGCTATTGTGAAGATAATCTTTTAAAGTAAGGTGCACTAAATGGTCATTGCTAGGGGAAAATACACTCCGGAACTGCTTATGTTTATCTTAAATCTAGCAGCTTGGCTGACTTCTTAGTTATTAGTTCTAATACCTTTCATATATTTTTTTCCACTTATTATATGAAGATGATTATGTATTCTACAAAAAACTGCCATGTTTATACTCTTGCGATCCTTATGCTGTTTACTTTTTCTTGTTTTATTTTACTACCCAGGACCTCCAGTAAAACATTGATTATAAGAGGTGATGCTGGGCATTTTTATCTTGTTCTGGAAGTTAGTAAACTGTTTCTCCATTAAGTAAACTGTTTGCTATAGATATTTGATGGATATCATTTATCCAGTTAATAAAGTTGCTTTCTAGACTACTAAGAATTTTTATCGGATGGGTTCAAAGGCTTTATTTTATTTTTTTTTACATTAAACTGTCTTTGCATTTCTAGTCTAAACCTTACTTGATAAACACACATATATATATGTATATCTATATACATGTGTATCTGTGTATTATATATAACATATATAATAATTAATAAATATATAAGTATATATTTTAATTTATAACATATATAATATGTATAATAAATATATATAAGTATATTATATATAACATATACTATATATATGTATATACATATATATATATATATTTTTTATTTTACTGGGTTCAGGTTTATTCATTTAGGATTTTTGCATCAAACGTTCCAAGTGACACTGGCCTATATTTTCCTACCTTTGTCCTGACCCTGTTTTGGTATCATGGTAATACTGGCTTTGTACGATGAAGTGATTTTGTTTTGTCTATGTTCAAGAAGAGTGGGGCTTCCCTGGTGGCGCAGTGGTTGCGAATCTGCCTGCCAATGCAGGGGACACGGGTTCGAGCCCTGGTCTGGGAGGATCCCACATGCCGCGGAGCAACTGGGCCCGTGAGCCACAACTACTGAGCCTGCGCGTCTGGAGCCTGTGCTCCGCAACAAGAGAGGCCGCCATAGTGAAAGGCCCGCGCACCGCGATGAAGAGCGGCCCCCGCTCACCTCAACTAGAGAAAGCCCTCGCACAGAAACGAAGACCCAACACAGCAAAAATAAATTAATTAATTAATAAACTCCTACCCACAACATCTTCTTTAAAAAAAAAAAAAAAAAAAAGAAGTGTACAAGAGACATCATTTGCTTGTAGCAAGTCTGGTGTCAAAACGCCCTCCACTCCCCCACTTAAGATTCACCTGGGACTCTCCCCCCTCACTTAAGGCACACCTGCTGGAGCCGTCTGACGATTCCTGCTCCCCACTCTCAACAAAAGATGACAACATGACTAGAAAGTTTATGCGCGTCCTCTGGCCACTGGTGCTGGTTCGTCAGGCCCCCTCAGAGTGCTCCTGGGGTCAGTGTGTGGATGAGGACCTTGCTCTAGGTGTGCTCAGCTAGAAGCTGTAACTGAGGCTGTCTAGATCCTGTGGCCCAAAATGAAGATAAGACCCATCTGTAGAGTGAAGCTGCAGAGAGTCAAGCAGGGCTGAAGGGCTGAAAACAGAGAGAGGCCCTGCTGGAGGTGAGGGCTCCAGCCTGGGCGGAAGAGCGGTCTGTCCCGGAACTTCCTATTTACACGGGCAGTGACTGTACTTTTGGATTTAAGCTACTTAACACTGTGTTTCTGTCACTTGGAATTGAAAGAGTCATCTGATGCATCTTTCCACGTATTTGCTACTGGAGATAAGGGTTTAGATGCTCAGAAAGAAATGACAGGAATCAGCTGTACTACGCTCCTACAGATGCTCAGTTTGCATTCTAATAGCTGATGGACTATTGAAACGCTGTGTTAATGACCAGTGGGTTCTTGCACCCTCAATTCACAGCTAAACTGTCAAAGGGAATCTCATTCAGTATTCCATCAGAACTTTTTGGAGGAGCAACATGAATTTTCAGGGGAGAAACTTGCAGACCAGAATGAATTCTAAAGAGAAAATCCCAAATGCAAAGACAGCGATAATTTAGGCAATAACTCAGATTATGGATTTTTCTCGCTGCAGATCCATCGTCACCCTGGACCATGGACCCTATATTCTCCAGGAGACTCAATGTTATTACCGGAGAACAGAGAGTGACCTTGCATTGATCTCTCTGTAGTTTTGTGCCGTTCCACAGCTCTGTGCCATTGCCTCTTTTGCTTCTTATTGGACTGGAATTATAATTACGTTCTCATGATGCCGTCGCATATTGTCATGGAAATGATGGAGATCACAAATGAAAAACCTGCACTTGACTGCAGTAATGCTGACCATGGAGAAATCTGGATAATTCGGCTCAATATGCAAGATCAAAGAAGGTCAGGAGCTGGGATGGCATCAGTCCTGGCCTGGACGTTGACATAGGCCAACATGAAGAATCCAACATCCTTTGGGTTTTTAAAAAAATGTATTAATTTCCTACCTTATTCCAAAACGGACAAAAAGTGACTTGCAAAATACATATAACATAACACAATTAACAATAAGTAAGCCACAGACCAAGTCAAAGAATAATAAAGGAATACAAGAAAATGGTTGCAGGCAAAAATACCCCAATCCATGCCCAAAGAACTTGCCTGCTTGCCTGAAGTAGGCCATCAATGCATTTCTAACCTTCCCAGCAACCAGAGCAAAGTGAGAATCATGACCAGCTTCATGATGCAAGGGTCAAGGTGAAAAAACAAATCACTTGTTTATTTTTATGTTTCATTGTTTATTGCTGGTGCAGAAGCCAGAGGGAACTCTCTCCCACTGGATTCTTAGAAAGACGACATTCTGTAACGTGGTGATCAATGAGCTATCTAAAATAGCTCTGAACAGAGTTGCAAGTTTAACGGGATTTTTGTATGATGTTCCTCAAGATAGACTGAATGCATCCAAATCCAATTCCGTTAAAGCAGTGCTACATGGGGCGACAGCAAAGTGGTCTGGGCGTCATGCTCACAGGTGAGCTTTCTTAATAAAAGAGATGCTGGTGAATGGCCTCAGGGACTACTTCACAAATACGAGCTCATGCACACACCAACAAACACCCAGTAGGCGTCTACTACGCATCCAGCCCTGTGCCAGAAGCTGGGATTCAGTGGGAGGAGTTGCCCCAATAGGTCACCTGAGTTTGCGATAATCATAAGGGGTCTGGAGTTTGATGTCCTGTGCCAGGACAGGTGCCCCCTGATGATCCATTGCTGCATTTCCATTTTTTGCCCTTGGCCATGGACTTAACAGTCCCAGAGACACTCATTGTTGTCACTCTCTCATCCCTACCTGCTCCCTCACAATGCTCCCTAATCCCACCTCTCTACTCTTATCCATCATCCCCTTGCCAGTTTAGAGCAGTGGTTTCCAACCAGTGTTCCAGTGGGGACATCTGATGACATCCGGAGACATTTTTGGTTGTCACACTGGAAGGGATGCTACTGGCGTCTAGTGATTAGAGGCCAAGGACACTGCTAAACATCCTACAATGAACAGGATGGCCCCATGACAGAGAATGATCTGCCTCGAATGTCCAGTTAGAGCATCTCCAGCGCTCCCTCTCACTTCATCTCACCTTGCCCAGTACCTGGTCTCTTCAACCCATGGTGTGTTATTAATGGCTGGGGAGGCACGGAAAGGAAAGGGACCTTCATGCAGGAAATCCTAAACCTTCTTAGTCTTCCAGCAGCGCAATGCCACCCGACCACTGGAAACAAATGCCTTTCTCTACTTTTCCTGAGGCAAAAGGAGTCAACTGCCCAGAGGTAACTCCATGGGATGGTCATTCTGGAAGCCCTGGCAGCAGGACAAGCCACGTGTCTCCAACATTCATCTCCTCTGTCCTTAATCTGTCCACCCACAGGGACGAGGAGCCGAGAGTCTCCTAAGACCATTTTCTGTCCAATTTTATCTTCGAGGGGGAGCAGATAGAGAGGGGGGCTCACCCACCATGCTCACTTCCAGCGATTCTCAGAGACTTAATATCCAGCAAGAGAGGAACTAGAAATACCCTCTAGACTAAGAAATCCAATAATGGGATGCTGGGCCTTCTGTTAGCTCATACAGACAAATAAAAAGGAGCTTATCAAACCTGAACTGTGCTTGATACATATGCCTTTAATAACGTTCACAGTAATAAGCTGTTTTTAAATTTTTTAATTTGACTTCAGCCACAAAAGTCATCAAGCCATTCGAACACGCTAGCCCTCACTGTTCTCACACTAGGCTGATTCTGGCCCTGTCTCTGTCCCAGGAGATTACTGGTTAGTTTCCATCTGCTGCCTGTAAGCCAAGTGCCATCAACGGGAGACTCTCAAATGCCATCCAGCTCCCCGGGCTAAGGTAGTTTAGGGCAGGAGAAATTGTGGGATGATGCAAAGGCAAGATGCAAGTCCACGGTCCTCCCCACCTGCCAGCTACACAGTGGGATTTGCAGACCCTAAAGTGTCATCTCTTTGTGACAGTGCAGGACACTGTTCTTGTGGCTTAATGGTTTAATTTATAGATTAAATCTGTGCTCGCTTCTGCTTACTTCTAAAAGTTTTGCAGTGTCTAACAAAGTAAGACTGATGGATGCGGTGGAGAGGAAAAATGTGGAACAAGGGAGAGGTGAATGTTTTGTTCCCATGGACAAACTGATTGTGAGCATGGTTCAACCTCCTTCACAGGACAGAGCAACAAAGGCAATGCAGAACAGACAACCCACTCTCACCGTCTGATTGAATGAGATGGAGCCAAACATCTCCCCTTGGGCTAAATTCCAAAAGAAATGTATAATTTGCATTCTTTACAAAGAGGAGGCATGGAGTAAGAGATCGGAAGCAAATAATGGTAACTCACACTTGTGGAGTGTTTCCTATGCAGATTCCAATATTTATGAGAGATATTGGTCTGCAGTTTTCTTTCACTGCACTGTCTTTGAAAAAATTATTTATTTATACAGTAGGTCTTTGTTGGTTATCTGTTTTAAATATAGCAGTGTGTACATGTCAATCCCAAACTGCCAATCTATCCCACCCTTCCACCCTTCCCCCCGGTAACCATAAATTCAGCCTCTAAGTCTGTGAGTCTGTTTTTCTTTTGTAAATAAGGTCGCTTGTATCATCATATTTTTTTTAGATTCCTCATATAAGTGATATCATATGATATTTGCCTTTGTCTGACTTACTTCACTTAGTATGATAATATCCAGGTCCATCCATGTTTCTGCAAATGGCATTATTTCATTCTTTTTAATGGCTGAGTAATATTCCATTGTATATATGTACCACATCTTGGTGGACATTTAGGTTGCTTCCATGTCTTGGCTATTGTAAACAGTGCTGCAATGAATACTGGAGTGCATGTATCCTTTTGAACCATGTTTTTCTCTATATATATGCTTAGGAGTGGGATTGCTGGATCATATGGTAGCTCTATTTTTAGTTTTTGAGGAGCCTCCATATTATTCTCCATAGTGGCTGTATCAGTTTACATTCCCATCAACAATGTAGGAGGGTTCCCTTTTCTCCACACCCTCTTCAGCATTTATTTTTTGTACACTTTTTAGTGATGGCCATTCTGACTGATATGAGGTGATATCTCATTGTAGTTTTGATTTGTATTTCTCTAATAATTAGCGATGTTGAGAAACTTTTCATGTGCCTCTTGGCCATCTGTATATCTTCTTTGGAGAAATGTCTATTTAGGTTTTCTGCCAATTTTTTGATTGGGTTGCTTGGTTTTTGGATATTGAGCCACATGAGCTGGTTGTAAATTTTGGAGACTAATCCCTTGTTGGTCGCATTGTTTGCAAATATTTTCTCCCATTCTGTGGGTTGTCCGCAAATCAATCAGTGTGATACACCACATCAACATATTGAAGAATAAAAACCATTTGTTCATCTCAATAGAAGCAGAAAAACCTTTTGACAAAATTCAATACCCATTTATGATAGAAACTCTCCAGACAGTGGGCATAGAGGGAACATATCTCAACATAATAAAGATATATGACAAACCTACAGCTAACATCATACGCAATTGTGAAAAGCTGAAAGGATTTCCTCTAATATCAAGAACAAGACAAGGATTTCCACTTTTGTCATTTTTATTCAACATAGTTTTGGAAGTCCTAGCCACAGCAATCAGAGAAAAAAAAAGAAATAAAAGGAATACTAATATGAAAAGAACAAGTAAAACTGTCACTGTTTGCAGATGACATGATATGATACATAGAGAATCCTAAAGATGCTACCAGAAAACTATTGGAGCTCATCAATTAATTTGGTAAAGTTGCAGGATACAAAATTAATACACAGAAATCTGTTGCATTTCTATACACTAACAAAGAAAGATCAGAAAGAGAAATTAAAGAAACAACCCCATTTACCATCATATCAAGAAGAACAAAATAACTAGGAATAAATTTAACTAAGGAGACGAAAGACCTGTACTCCAAAAACTATAAGACGCTGATGAAAGAAATTGAAGACAACACAAACAGTTGGAAAGATATACCATGTTCTTGTATTGGAAGAATCAATATTGTTAAAATGACTATTCTACCCAAGGTAATCTACAGATTCAGTACAATCCCTATCAAATTACCAATGGCATTTCTCACAGAACTAGATCAAAAAATCTTAAAATTTGTATGGAGACACAAAAGAACTCGAATAGCCAAAGCAATCTATTTTTTTAAATACATTTATTTATTTATTTTTGGCTGTGTTGGGTCTTCGTCACTGCGTGTGGGATTTCTCTAGTTGCGGGGAGCAGGGGCTACTCTTTGTTGCAGTGCACGGTCTTCTCATTGCAGTGCCTTCTCTTGTTGCAGATCACGGGCTCTAGGTGCGTGGGCTTCAGTAGTTGTGGCACAAGAGCTCAGGAGTTGTAGCTCACGGGCTCTATAGAGTGCAGGCTCAGTAGTTGTGGCACATGGGCTTAGCTACTCCGTGGCATGTGGGATCTTCCTGGACAAGGGCTCAAAACCATGTCCCCTGCATTGGCAGGTGGATTCTTAACCACTGCACCACCAGGGAAATCCCCCAAAGCAATCTTGAGAAAGCAAAACGGAGCTGGAGGAATCAGGATCCCTGACTTCAGACTATACTACAAAGCTACAGTAATCAAAACAGTATGGAGGTGGGTCAAAAAGGATCTGGCTGTGCTTTATGTCATAGAGTGTTCTGCTTATGTTTTCCTCTAAGATCCTTTTTGACCCATCTCCTAGAGAAACGAAAATAAAAACAAAAATAAACAAATGGGAACTAATGAAACTTCAAAGCTTTTGCACAGCAAAGGAAATCATAAACAAGACCAAAAGACCAATCTCCAAAATTTACAAGCAGCTCATGCAGCTCAATAACAAAAAAGCAAACAATCCAATCCAAAAATGGGCAGAAGACCTAAATAGACATTTCTCCAAAGAAGATATACAGATTGCCAACAAACACATGAAAGAATGCTCAACATCATTAATCATTAGAGAAATGCAAATCAAAAGAACAATGAGATGTCATCTCACGCTGGTCAGAATGGCCATCATCAAAAAATCTAGAAACAATAAATGCTGGAGAGGGTGTGGAGAAAAGGGAACACTCCTGCACTGCTGGTGGGAATGTGAATTGGTACAGCCACTATGGAGAACAGTATAGAGGTTCCTTAAAAAACTACAAATAGAACTACCATATGACCCAGCAATCCCACTACTGGGCATATACCCTGAGAAAACCAAAATTCAAAAAGAGTCATGTACCAAAATGTTAATTGCAGCTCTATTTACAATAGCCAGAAGATTGAAGCAACCTAAGTGTCCATCATCAGATGAATGGATTAAGAAGATGTGGCACATATATACAATGGAATATTACTCAGCCATAAAAAGAAACGAAATTGAGTTATTTGTAGTGAGGTGGATGGACCTAGAGTCCGTCATACAGAGTGAAGTAAGTCAGAAAGAGAAAGACAAATACCATATGGTAACACATATATATGGAATCTAAGAAAAAAAAAATGTCATGAAGAACCTAGGGGCAAGACGGGAATAAAGGCACCGACCTACTAGAGAATGGACTTGAGGATATAGGGAGGGGGAAGGGTAAACTGTGACACAGTGTGAGAGTGGCATGGACATATATACACTACCAAACGTAAAATAGATAGCTAGTGGAAAGCAGCTGCATAGCACAGGGAGATCAGCTCTGTGCTTTGTGACCACCTAGAGGGGTGGGATAGGGAGTGTGGGAGGGAGGGAGATACAAGAGTGAAGAGATATGGGAACATATGTATATGTATAACTGATTCAGTTTGTTATAAAGCAGAGGCTGACACACCATTGTAAAGCAATTATACTCCAATAAAGATGTTAAAAATATTAATTAATTAATTAAAAAAAACTTGGAAACTGTAACTTTGCTAAATTCATTTGTTCTAGTCGTTATTTTTCAGATTATGAGTGATTTTTCATATAAACAATCATGCCATTTAAAAAAGAAAAAAAACAGTATGGTACTGGCACAAAAAACCATAAATATAGATCAGTGGAAAAGGATAGAAAGCCCAGAAATAAACCCATGCACCTATGGTCAATTAATCTACGACAAAGGAGGCAAGACTATACAATGGAGAAAACAGTCTGTTCAATAAATGGTTCTGGAAAATCTGGACAGCTGCATGTAAAAAAATGAAACTAGGACATTTATTAACACCATACACAAAAATAAACTTAAAATGGATTAAAGACCTAAATGTAAGACTGGATACTATAAAACTCTTAAAGGAAAACATAAGGCAGAACACTCTTTGACATAAATCGCAGCAATATCATTTTTGATCTGTCTCCCAGAGTAATGGAAATAAAAACAAAAATAAACAAATGGGACCTAATTAAACTCAAAAGCTTTTGCACAGCAAAGGAAACCACAAACAAAACGAAAAGACAATGCACTGCCTTTATCTGCCTTTGGTATCAGGGTAATACAAGTTCACAAATTGAATTGGGAAGTGTTCACTTCTCTTCTGTTTCCTGGAAGAGACTGTATAAAATTCTTTAAATTTAATTTTTAAAATATTTGTTAGAAGTCTCCTGTGAAACTATCTGGACATGGAACTTCATTTTTCAGGAGCTTTTAAATTATAAATTCAATTTATATAAAAACGATAGAATTAAGTTAATTTTTTCTTGGTTAAGTTTTGGTAGTTTGTGGATTTTGAGGAATTGGTCCATTTCTTCTAAGTTGTCAAATTTATGAGTATAAAGTTGTTCCCAGTATTCCTTTATTATCCTTTTAATGGCTGCAGAGCCTGTAGTGATAGCTTCTGTTTCATTCCTGATTTTCTTAATTTGTATCTTCTCTCAGTTTATAGTTTTCAGTCTTGCTAGAGTTTTATCAATTTTTTTTTGAAGAACCAGCTTGTTGTTCCAATTGTTTTTTTTCTATTGCTTTCCTCTTTTCAATTTCATTGATTCTACTCTATTGTTTCCTTCTTTTTGTTTGCTTCAGGTTTATTTTTCTCTTTGTTTTTTAGTTTTTTGAGATCAGGACTAGATTAATTTGAGACCTTTCCCCTTTTCTAATGTAAGCATTAAGAGCTATAAATTTCCCTCTCATCACAGCTTTAGCTGTATCCTACAAATTTTGATATGCTGTTTTCATTTTCATTCACTTGTATGTATTTTTATTTCTTTTGAGGCTTCTTTTTTAACCCAAGGATTATTAGAAATTTGTGTTTAATTTACAAGAATCTGGAGGTTTTCCTGTTGTCCTTCTGTTATTGAGGTCTAGTTTGGGTCCATTATGGTCATAGCACATACTCTGTCATGATTTCATTTTTAAAACTTTGTTGAGGTTTGTTTTATGAACCAGGAGCCAGGCAAATCTTTGTGACTGTTCCATGGAAACTTGAAAAAAAAAAGTACTTTCTGTGTTATTTGGTGAAATGTTCTGTAAATGTCAGTTAGGTACTCTTGGTTATGGTGGTGTTCATTCTTTTATATCTTCACTGACTTACTGTCTAGAAGTTCCATCAATTGCTAAGAAGTCCCCAACTGTAATTGTGGGTTTTTCTATGTCTCCTTTCAGCACTATCAAATTTTGTTTCATGTATTTGGAAACTGATGATTGACCCATTTATAACACATTATTTGAATCATTTTAATATAGTATACTATATATTACCATGTATATATTTTATATTTATAAAGTTTATTTATGTATTTCCTACTGAGAGATAAATTTCAGCACAATTGTTTTTACTTTTCCCTTGTTACAAGTGATGCTGCAATGAGGCTATTTACATATTTCTTCTTGTGCTCACATGCACAAGATAATTTATTAAACAAGCATGTATTGAGCACCAGCCATAGGTTGGACACTGGTCTAGGTGCTTTGGATACGTAAGTAAACAACAGAAATCACGTCCCTCTCTATGTGGGATTACGTAAAGTGAACTAAGCAACTAGCACAGTGGGTAGCCCATAGGAGGCCTTAGGGGGAGCTGGTTATAAGAATGAGTGGCTAAATGAATAAAGCTAACATCCTGATGTTAAACATACTGAGTGATAAAGGTGTATCACATCTTTACTCTTATAATCCTTACAGTAACTACAGAGGAATACACAATTATACCTATTTTACTAAGGTCCAAACAGGCACCTTGAGGGTGTAGCTTACTTAACATCATACACTTGATTTATTTTTTAAAAGAAAGAGGGACATTTTAACCAGTGGCAAATGGAAAGTTTTTCAGTAAATGTTTCTGCATCAGTTGTATATCTATGTGGAGAAAAATGAATTCTGACAAAGACCACATATCATACACATCTATCAATTTAAGATGGATTGCAGATCTCAATGTGTAATGTTAACTGAAACTTCTAGAAAAAAACATGGGAGAAGATCTTCATGACTTTAGGATAGACAGAGACTTCTAAACAGGATATTAAAAGCACTGATAAAAAGAATGCATTGATAAATTGGATCTGATTAAAATCAAGAACTTCAGTTCTCAAAAAACACATGGAATAAAAATGGGGCATAATGTTAACAACTGGGGATATGTTTAAAGCATATAAGTATCTTGGTAATATTTTTGCAATTTTTGTAATTTTGAAATTATATCAAAATAAGACTTGCCAACACACACACACACACACCAACATCCAAATGAGATTGTTTTAACTTAAAATATTGTTATCCTCAGGGCAACAAGTAAGAAAATAACTCAAAGATATGTTAAAAGAAACAAGGAAATTAAAAGAGTATGCCAGAAAATATTTGTTTTACACAAAGGACAGCAGTAGCGGAGGAATAGGAGGGAAAAAAAACATAAGACATGTAGAAAAAAATAGGAAAGTGGTACATGTAAAATACCACCTTATCGAAAATTACATTAACGTAAACACTCTAAACAATACAATTAAATTGCAGAGATTGGCGGAATGTATTGTCTTTAAAAAATGATCCAATTATATGCTATTTACAAGAGACACATTTTAGATTCAAAGGAATAATTAGGCTTAAAGTAAAATAAACATACAAACAGTAAAAGATAGCTGTAGTGACTATACCATATCAGACAAAATAAACTTTAAGATAAAAACTGTTCCTAGGGCTTCCCTGGTGGCGCAGTGGTTGAGAGTCCGCCTGCCGATGCAGGGGACACGGGTTCGTGCCCCGGTCTGGGAAGATACCACATGCCGCGGAGTGGCTAGGCCCGTGAGCCATGGCCGCTGAGCCTGTGCGTCCGGAGCCTGTGCTCCGCAAGGGGAGAGGCCACAACAGTGAGAGGCCCGCGTACAGCAAAAAACAAAAAAACAAAAAAAAAACCACCTGTTTCTAGAGACAAAGAAACATATTTTAAAATGATAAAGTGTCAGTCATTCAGGCAGATATATATATATAGATAGATAGATAGATAGATATACACACACATATATATATCTTGTTACATATATATCATTATATATATAACATTATAAATTACAATATATCTTGTTATACATGTATATATAGGTATATACATATATATACACACATAACAAGTTTTTATATATATAACAATTATGGTAGAATTGTAATGTTGGCTTAATATACAAAAATCAATGTTAATACCATATGAATGGAGTAAAAGACAAAACCTATATGATCAGGTCAATAGCTGCAGAAGAAGAATTTGACAAAATTCAGTGCCCTTTCATGATAAAAATAGTCAACAATCTAGGAAGAGAAGGGAAATTCCTCAACCTGATTAGGGTCATTTATGAAAAAAACACAGTCAAATCAGGCTTAATAGGGAAAGACTGAACGCCTTCCCCTTAAGATCAGGAATATGACAAGGATCAGCTCTCACCACTGCAACTGAATGTTGTCTTGGAAGCTCTAGTCAGGACAATTAGAAAAGAAAAAGAAATAAAAGGTAACTAGATTAGAAAGGAAGTAAAACTATCTCCATTCAAAAATTACCTGATATTGTATATAGAAAATTTTAAGAAATCTATTTAAAAAAACTTTTTAGAACTAATAAATACATTCAGTAAGGTCACAGGAAGGAGAATCAATCGACCAAAAAAAAAAAAATCAAATGCATTTCTGTATATACTAGCAATAAACAACCTGAAAATGAAGTTAAGAATACAATTCCATTTAAAATAAAAATTATTAAAACATTTAGGGATAAACTCAACAAAATAAGTACAAGACTTTTACATAGAATACTACAAAACGTCAGTGAAAGAAATTAAACAAGACATAAAGAAGTGAAAATGTTCATGGATCAAAAAACTAAATAGCAATATTCCCCAAGTTCATCTACAAATTCAATGCAATCTCTATCAATATTCCAAATGCAGCTTTTGCAGAAATTGCAAGCTGACACTAAAATTCACATGGAAACAAAAAACATGTAATAACCAAAACAATCTTTAAAAAGAAGAACAAAGTGAAGGGATTTACTCTAACGTTTTCAAACTTATTACAAAGCTATAGTAACCAAGACAGTACAGTACTGGCATAAGGAGAGACACATAGATCAATGTAACAGAACTGAGAGTCCAGAAATAAGCCTTTACTTTTATGATCAATTGATTTTGATAAGAATGCCAAGATAATTCAATAGGGGAAAGAGGTCTTTTCAACAAATGGTGCTGGAACAACTGAATATCCGCATGCAAAAGAATGAGGCTGAACCCTTACCTGCCACCACACACAAAAATTAACTCAAACTAGATCACAGACCTAAATGTAAAGCTAAAAACTTAAAACTCATGAAAAATAACACAGGTGTAGAGCTCCATAGCTTGATTATTGAATTAGGCAAAGATTTCTTAGATATCACACCAAAAGCACAAGTAACAAGAACAGCAACAAAATAGATAAATTGGATGTCATGAAAATTAAAAACTTCAAAGCACACTATCAAGAAAGTGAAAAGACAGCCCACAGAATAGAAATTATTTGCAAATCATGTATATTATAAAGAACATTTATTTAGAATAAAGAACTCTTTCAACTCAACAATAAAAAGACAATCCAATTTGAAACTGGGCAAAATATCTGAATAGACATATCTCCTATAAGAAGATACACAAATGGCCAATAAGTAGACTAAATGACGTCCAACATCATTAGTTATTGGGGCATTTAAGTCAAAATCACAACAAGATACAATTTCACGCTCTTTAGAGTGGCTCAAAAAAAGATGGACAATAGCACGTACTGACAAGGATATGGAGAACCTTCATACGTTGCTGCTGGGAATGCAAAATGGTATATCCGCTGGGAATAACAGTCTGGCAGTTCTTCAAAATGTTAAATAAAGAATAACCACATAACCCAGCACTTCCACTCCTAGATATATACCCAAGAGAACTGAAAACATATGTCCGTCCACACAGAAACTTGTGCACGAATGTTCATAGTAGCATTATTTATGATAGGCAAAAACTGAAACAACCGAAACGTTCAACAGCGGATGAATGGATAAGCTAAATGCAGTAAATCTACACAGTGGAAGATTAATCAGCCATCAAAAGGAATGAAGTACTGATACATGTTACAATATGGGTGAAACTTGACGTATTATCCTAAATGAAAGAAATTAGTCACAAAGGCCATACATTGCATGGATTCCATTTTTACAGAATAGGCAAGTCCACAGAGACAAAAAGTAGATTAGTAGTTTCTAGGGACTGGGGGGTATAGGAAATAAAGACTGACTGCTAATGGGTATAAGACTTCTTTGAGGGGGTGATGGAAATGTCCTGAAATTAGATGGTGGTGATGGTCATACAACTCTGAATGAATTAAAAACTACTTAATTGTGCATTTAAAAAGGGTGACTTTTATAGCATGTGAATTTATATCTCAATGAAACTGTAACCCAAATAGCAATATACACAACCATGTCTCGTGTACTAAACCATTTGTGTAAAAAGTGGAAGAACAGTTTATAAATAACACATATATTTTCATAAAATATATGTGTTATTTATACACACTTAAAATATCTCTGGAATTATATTTATAAGACTGACAACTGTGATCTGGGCAGGATCACTAGATGGCCTGGTTTCAGAACTAGAAGAGGGAATTTTCACTATATACCCTTTTGTATTATGAATCATATGAATATACCTATTCAAAAGTGAATACATTGGATTAGGTTCATCCATTTAAAGTGAAAGAAAAATGTGCAAGAGACTTGAAGAGGTGCTTCAACAAAAGGGGGGATATACAACTGGTATATATACAAAATATACAAAGAGTTCAGCATCATTAGAGAAGTGCAAATCAAAATGAAAATGTGGTTTCTCATCACACTCAACAAAGTGGCTAAAATAAGAACTACGGACGATAACCATGAGTTGCTGGCTGTGTATCAGCCCTGACTCTCATACACTACTGATGGGAGTGTAAACTGGCCAAACACTTTGGAAAACTATTTGGTAGTATCTACACAGGCTGAACATAATCCAGCAATTTCTTTCCTCTGTATATACCCAGCAAAAATGTTCACCTATATACACCAAAATACATGCACCAAAATGTTCTTACCAACAGTATTTGATTGAGTGTGTTAGTTTTCAGGGATACCATAACAAATTTACTCTCTGACAATTCAGCAGGGTTGGAAGTCTGAGATCAAAGTGTCAACCTGAGGCCCCTCTCTCTTGGGCTTGAAGATGGCTGTCTTCTCCATGTGTCCTCACATGACTGTCCCTCTGTGTGTGTCTGTGTCCAAATTTCTTCTTCTTATAAGAACATCAGTCAGATGGATTAGGGTCCACACTGATGACCTCATTTAACTTTAATTACTTCTTCAAAGACCCTATCTTCAAATACAGTCACATGCTGAGGCTCTGGGAGCTTCAACACATTAATTGTGAGTGGACACAATTCAGCCCAAAACAATGAGTCTGATATTTAACCACAGATTCATTTGCCACTTGGGCCTTCCCCTCTATGCACTGCCTGTTGTTGTTCATCGTCCACTTATCTATATGGCTGTTTGATCTTTCATTAGTTATTTGTAGATACTGCTTACATATTGGAGACTAATCTTTTGACATGTGTCTAGGCTGACAATACCTTCTCTCAGCCAGTGCTCTGACTGACTGTTCACTTTGTTCCCTGGTATTTCTATGCATTAGCTTAAACTTATTAATTGTGTCTTACTAACTGTTCCTTTGATCTATCTCCCCATGAGACAGGTGAGTTAAAAGTCTCTCACCAAATATTTGACTTCTTATTTTTCCTTACAATTCCAGCAATTTTTTTTTTTTTTTTTTTTTGCGGTTTGCGGGCCTCTCACTGTTGTGGCCTCTCCCCCCCGTTGCGGAGCACAGGCTCCGGACGCGCAGGCTCAGCGGCCATGGCTCACGGGCCCAGCCGCTAGGCGGCATGTGGGATCTTCCCGGACCGGGGCACAAACCCGTGTCCCCTGCATCGGCAGGCGGACTCTCAACCACTGCGCCACCAGGGAAGCCCAATTCCAGCAATTTTTGCTTCACGTACTTCTCAGTTTTATATCAGCATACAAGTTAAGAGACGTGAATTTTCCTTCTTATCATTTTGTAGTTTATCCTCATTATCCTGAAAAAAAAAAAGGTTTTTTTGCTGTGACATCAATTTTGACCTATATTCTTTTCCTGCCCTATCTTTTTCCATCTCATTATGTACAGTTTTTCACTACCTTCATGTTTTTTGCTGTGACTCTTGTAAATAGGCCATGCATAGATTTTTAAAATATCCGAACTGAGAGTCTGAGTATTATTTAGTGAGTTCAGTATGTTTATATTTATTATAGTGACTGACTTTTTGAATTACAGTTATCTTTGTGTTTAGTGCTTTCTGTCTACCATACTTTTTGCTTACATTTTTCCCCTTCATATCTGCCTTCAAGTTCATTGACTGAGTTTCTTTAGTTCCCCTCTTTGCTATGTATCCTATTTCTAAACTTTTAGCGCTTACATTTAAACTTTAACGTCTGTACCTTACTTAACATGGTATTGAATTAAACAATATTTCTACTTTCTTTTTAAAAAACATACAAGTAATATGTTTTACTATGATCACCTCTTCTTCCATATCTGTTATGTTACTGTTACCTAGTCTTCTTTAAACCTAGTTTTTAGAATTAAATTTTATTTATCTTAACCTTGTTCTATTTTTGGTCACTTAAATGTATTTCAGACAAAGAATATATATATGTATATTTATATATATGTATAAAACACATGTACCTGTGGTTTGTAAATAAGAATTAAATAAACTCTATAGCTTAATAAACAGACCTGATTCTGGGAAGATGGTGGAGAAGGAAGCACCAGGAATCTCTATTCCAACCTTGACAACAATTGCACTGGTAGAATCTGTGTGATGTAATTATCTTGGAACTCTGGAGTCTGATGAAGGTTTGCAACTTTCAGGGAAAGGCTTGGATTGAAGTTAATTATGGTCAATTTCAGCTCTTAGTAGGGTAGTAGCTACCCATCCCTCACCTCCAAGCCCCAGAGCAGGCAGCTGTGCCTGTATTGCAGGAGCAGCTTGCACACAGCTTGCAGAAGCCTGGGTGGGTAAAGAGGACCCTGTTCTTCAAATTTTGGAGATCTGTGACCTGACTGCTAATTGTTGCTTCTGATCACAGAAGTGCAGACAAAGAGGTGGGTGACCATTGTTGTTGCACCTCCCCCCATTGTTGCGAACCCTGCCCCCACTGGCCGCAGTGACTTTTAGGAGACTTAAAGGGCGTGTGCCCTTTCTACCCCACTTTCGTTTTACTCTTTTTCTCTTTTGGGAACCAGATATTAATGACTAGTACATTTAAAACCACATACATGGGAAAAATTAGAAATTCACCATGCATGCACAGGGAAAAGCACAGGCTCAGAAAAAAATTGAGAAGATCTAAAGGATACACCTCAGACTTATCCTTGGCACAGACACAATATACAACAATCAAAAACAAAAGCAAAAACAAAAAAATCCTGAGGAAGGGAAAGAATCTGATTCCTGAGTTACCAAATTATTAGATTCAAATGTCCAGTTTTCAACAAAAAAAGCCACAAGACATAAAAAAGAAATAGGATAGTATGGCCATTTGAAGGAAAAAATAAACCAACAGAAACTGTCCCTGTAACAAGATCTGATGACAGATTTACTAGACATTGAAATAATGGCTCTAAAGATGCTCAAAGAAGTAAAGGAAGCTGTGGAGACAGTCAAGAAAATGATACACAAATAGCATGGAAATATCAAAAAAGAGACAGAAAACTTAAAAGAAACCAAAATGAAATTCTGGAGATGAAAAGTACAGTAACTAAAATGAAAAAATCACTAGAGGGATTCAAAGGCAGATTTCAATGAGCAGAAGAAAGAATCAACAAACTTGATGATAGGACAATGGAAATTATTGAGGCTGAGGAACAGAAGAAAAGAGACTGAAGAAAAGCAAACAGTGCATAAGGGTCCTGTGAGACACCATCAAGTGGACCAACATACACATCGTAGCAGTCTTAAGAGGAAAAGAGGGAAAGAGCAGAGAAAATACATGAAGATATAATGGCGGAAAACTTCCCAAATTTGAGGAAACACAGTAATATAAACATCTAAGAAGCTCACGAACTCCATAGGATCAACTCAAAAAGACCCACACTGAGAACCATTGTAAACTGTGGAAAACCAAAGACAAAATCTTGAAAGCAGTAAGAGAGAGGCAACATGCCACATAAAAGGGAACCTCAATAAGATTATCTGCAGATTTCTCATCAGAAACTTTGGAGGCCAGAAGTCAGGAGGCTGATATGTCCAAAGTCCCCAAAAAAAAACCCTGTCAACCAAGAATCCTATATCCAGCAAACAGTCCTTCAAAAGTGAGGGAGAAAATAAGACATCCCAGATAAGCAAAAGCTGAGGAAGTTCATTACCCCTAGACCTGCCCTGTAAGAAATTCTCAGGGAGTGCTGCAGGCTGAAAACAAAAGGATACTAGACAGTAACTTGAAGCCACAGGAAGAAATAAAGGTCTCAATGAAGGTAAATACATGGGCAAGTATAAAAGCTAGTTATTATTGTAACAACAGCTTGTAACCCCACTTTTCATCTTCTCCTGATTAAGAGATTAGTACTTTTTTAAAAAAGCAATTATTAGTCTAAAAGTTAGTACTATTATAACTTTAGTTTGTAACCCCATATTTTATTTTCTACATAATTTAAGAGACTAATGTATTTTTTAAAATATTAGTTTATGTTTTTAGATGCACAATGGTTAAAGATGTAATTTTGGGACATCAAGCACTGAAAGGAGTGGGGATGGAGGGGTAAAGGAGCAGAGTTTGTGTATGTTATTTAAGTTAAACTAGTGTAAATCCAAATTAGAATGTTATAATCTTAGGATGTTAAATTTAACCCCCATGGTAACCACAAAGAAAATAGATATAGAATATATACAAAAGGAAAGAGATGGGAGCTTGAGCATTTTACTACAAAAAAAAATAACTAAACACAAAAGAAGACAATAATGAAGGAAACGAGAGGCAAAAAGCTATAAGGTATACAAAAAACAAATAGCGAAGTGACAGAATGAAGTACCACCTTGTTAGCCCTAAAATGGAAGAAATTCTGACATGCTACAACACAGATGAACCTTGAAGACATCATGCTAAGTGAAATAAACCAGTCACCAGAAGTCAAATACTATATGATTCCACTTTTGTGAGATACTTACAGTAGTCAAAATCATAGAGACAGAAAGAAGAATGGTGGTTCCAGGGATGGGGGAGTTGGTAATGGGGAGTTATTATTTAATGGGTATAGATTTTCAGTTTTGCAGGACAAAAAGAGTTCTGGAGATGGATGGGGGTGACGACTACACAACAATACGAGTGTACTTAATACCACTGAACTGTACACTTAAAATGGTTACAATGGCAAATTTTATATATGTATTTTGTCAGAATAAAAAAATAAAACAAAAAACAGAATCTGACTGATAGCATCTAAGTCTTTGCAGATGTCTCTTCAATTACATCTTCCTCTATCTTCCAGATGGAACTACTTAATCTTTAAAAAAAAATTATCCTTGTCTTACTGTTTTATAGATATACGGTCGTACATGTATCTAAAATGTATTGCTTGGTTTAGCATAATTTAAAATGTATACAATGATATTTATTATACAGCAGTACTTCTCTGTAATAATATAGGTAATATATATTCAAGCTCTGGTACTTGTGAGGTGTACACTTGGGGTCTCACATTCACATGTGAAATAATTTTTTTTTTCTTTCCAGAGCCCATTAGAGACTTCCTGGTTCTCTCCTTTGCTGATGAACATTTTTTCCTGGTTGACTTTTCAATGAAGGCACAGCCTTCGGAGGTTCCCAGTTTACGTGGAGGTCTCAGTTCATACTCTCTGTCTTACCTTCGCCCAAAGTCTAATCTACCTCTTGGGTGCTGAACCCTAAGTCCCCGTGTAACTGAGATCAGCACCCTCACCTGTTCCTGGGCAGCCATAGTGTCAGCTCACATCCTTCATGCTCTGGTTTTTGGTGGCCGCCTTACTTTTGGCACATGAAGATGTTCCTTTCTTTCAAGCTAAGTTCTGTACTTAATTTTAAAAAGTACGTTTTGTCCCATGTGTCTTGGTGCTCTTACTGGGAGGCTTTTCATGTCCTATACTAGAGCACTGCTTTGCCGGAAGTAGAAACTGCCATGCAATCTCAAACGGCAGCTCTTTTATTCAAGCCTCACCACCCCTGGGACTCTTCATCAATCACTCCATTCACCTCGCCGCTGGCCAGCAGCTATGGGCACAGCAAGAGTATGGCTTCTTGATCAATCGCTCTCATTTAGGACATCTTAAAGATGTGGATATGCGGTAGAGTGTCACATCAAGCATTAGAAACAGTTCCTAGGACACTCACTTATTAATTCATTTGCACAAATAATTAAAGAATACCTGCTGAGTGATAGGCAAGGATTAGTATAGCCAGAAATACTTTTATTGATGGTCAAAGAAATGTTTAAAAGATCCAGATTACAGGTTGTCAGTAACATACAATTTTTATACAATTTAAAAAAAATCTGTGTATCCTTTTCAAATATGAAAGGAAAAATACTATTTAAAGGCTCCTGAAAATGTTGGCCATCTGAACACTAAAAAGACCATATATGGGTGAGCCACAGAGATATAAACTTTGAGGTGCAGCTCTTTATAACATCTTTTTTTTTCTTTGAGTAAAACACCTCCCGTTAATTTTCACATCACAGCCAGGTAGGCAGGTGAAAACGGATTTATCCACTTGTTATAAATGGAGAAAAAATGGGTTTGAGAGTTTACTCATAAGCAAACGAAGCTTCATGCTTCAATTTCTTGACTTCTGTGTTAGCTGATCCATAGGCACCCCACTAAAATTGCTACTGATTGTAATGTTCTAAGGTGTCTAAGGTAATTTAAAAAAAGAATGAATTGGCTGAGTTAAAAAATAATACTCCAAACAGCTTTCTTGTCCCAGAAATGACCTGTTCTCTAATAGTTCTTCCATTGCCCTGTACTGAAAATTAAAAGTGAGATACACACTTGCACAAATAATGGTTCAAACTAAGCGTATTCAAGTCAATCCTAGAATGGGCATTGATTCTCTCTGCACTCTACCATCTACAACACAACCATCCTACAATGCCAAATGGAACATGCTTGCTATACTCGATCTTAAAAAAAAAAATCCACAATAAACAGGAACAAAAACAAACAAACTTGTTTGGCTTTCAAAGGCTCCATGTTTATCACAAGGATTTGGAGTTGGAGAGAACAAACTCAGTGAGATAAAAGATCATCTGGAGCCATCCATCTTGGTTCCAAAGTCTGGCACTCATATTTAGTGGGAACTAGTCCAAATGAATGGCAATTAAACAAGTATTTACAGAGTGCCCTCTATACGCGTCAGTCAGTCCAGTGAGGAGATTGGAAAACCCCGCAGGCTCCTGTTCTCACTGTGAGGCAATTTGGTGCTGCAGAAAAGCACCAGAGCTGGGCATTTGGACAGCGCAAGAGGTGGAGACCATGTATTACCATTTGCCAGCTGTGCCTCTCTGGGCAAGTACCCTCAAGTCATTGAGCTGCATTTCCTTTCTTTCTAATATGATTATTGTAAAAATAATAAATCACGGGTTGTTATGAGAAACACATGAGAAGACGCATGTGGAAGCAGTTTGAAAATAGATGTAATTACTATTCCATTAAAATAATAAACGAAAGAAAAAGAATCTGCTTGTGTTTTAAGTCTTTTGGTTTTCTTCTCAGCCAAGAAGTTGCTACATGATGTACAACAACGCTTTCAGCGAATTCCTTCAAGATTCGATATCGGAGACTCAGAAATATCAAATTCTCTATCTTCACTCAGCAGCCTGTGGGAAGATGGAACCTTGGAAGATGGTTCCTTGGAATGGAACCTTTGCATGGCAAGGATGGCATAATAAGAGAGGGCCCCTGAACTCCCCAAAATAGGATGCGCATTCTAATAAGTCTGTATACTTTTTAAAAGCATCAAAACTTGATAAAATTTCCTTTAAAATGTGGGCTGTGTTCTCACTTTGTTCTTAGGCGAAATGAGGTGCTTTGGGGCATCTACAACAGAAGATAGAAGTGATGTGCTGGAGCACCTGGAAGAGTTGGGGTGACTGATGCATGGCTGAAAAACTGGTTCTGTTTAAAATGCTAAAAATTCCTCATGAGGCCCTCCTTGACTTCTCAAACGTGGGCCCTGTCTCTACTTCGAGCCCACCATCCTCCTCACCCCACCAGTGACCTGGGCCCCAGCCATACTCAATGTGAATGACTCAATGGTGGTTCTTCCTACAGGGGACCCTCCCAGAACTTCTCAACTCAGCCCTAAAGCCCCATTCATCCCTCCATCTATTCATCCAATGTTTCCAAAGCACCCAGTGGACACCAGCCATTGCAGAAATTGATGGGGATACAATGGTGACAGTCATGGATACAACATCTGAGCTACAATGTGAAGGGTGGACATGAGATAGCAAGCAAAGGATTCATGGGGTTCAGAGGTATGGCAAAGGCGTAAAGCAATCCTGGAAGACAGTGTACCTCCTCTGAGAAACCTTCTTCTTATTCCCCTCACAAACTGGGTGAGAGAGCAACCAGACATGAACCACAATAAGATGTTTGCATTGAAATTGATTTGTGGCAGTTTTAAATAAAACAAAAACAACAGACTCTTGAAATCATGACTGAAAAATAATTGTTTACTATAAAATATGATGACAAATTGGAACAGAATCAACTCACTCTCATTGTGATAATGAAAGGACACGAAGGCTAGACAGGCAGTGACTAAGTTGAAACTACATCACTGCTTAATATTATATAATTGGTTTACTTGTTTTATCTGAATATAGTCTGTGCCCCCCATTAGAAGAGGACTGTCCTTAGAGGACAGAGGTCTTGTCAAAACTCAATTGACCATATATCTGTGGATCTATCCCTGGACTCTCTATTGTGTTCCATTGATCTGTCTGTGTTGATACCAATACAACACTGTCTTGATTACTGTATATTTATGTCTTGAAATTAGTTTTGTAACTATATTCTTAATTTTTAAAGTTGTTTTGGCTATTCTAGGTGCTTTCCATTTCCACATATATTTTAGAACCAGTTTGTCAATTTCTACATAAGAGCCTGCTGGGATTTTGACTGAGATTGTCTTGAATCTGTGGATCAATTTGGGGAGAACTGACATCATAGCAATATTGAATTTTAAGACCCATGAGCAAGGGATATCTCACCATTTATTCACGTCTTCTCTCAACAATGTTTTGTAGTATTCCATGTATAGGTCTTATACATGTTTATTCAGATTCGTCTCTAAGTATTTCATATTTTTATGTTACTATAAATCGTATTTTTTAAAAATTCAATTTCCAAATGTTTATTGCTAATACACAGAAATGCGATAAATTTTTTATATATTGACCTTGTCTGGAACCCTACTAAGTTTGCTTATTGGTTCTAATATTTTTTATGCAGATTCTATCAGATTTTCTACATAAACAACATCATCATATCATTTGCAAATAAAGAGGGTTGTATCCATCCTTTCCAATCTGAATGCTTTTTTTTTTTCTTTCATTGCCTTATTGCACTGGCTAAAACCTCCACTATAATGTTTAATGGAAGTAGTGAGAGTGGATATTCTTGTCTTGTTCCAGATTTTAGGGGGAAAGCTTTCAATTATTCTCCATTAAATATAATGATATCTACAGGTTTTCTGTAGATATCCTTTATTGGGTCGAGGAAGTTCCTTTCTACTCCAAGTTTGTTAAAAGTTTTTACCAGGAATGGATGTTGGATTTTGTCAAATGATGTTTTTGCACTGATGGAAATGATCATATGTTTCTTCTTTTTTAGCATGTTTATATGGTGAATTACATTGATTGCTTTTCAAATGTTAAACCAATTTTGAATTTCTGGAATAAATTTCACTTGGAAATGATGTATTATCCTTTTTATATATTATTAGATTTGATTTTCTAGAATTTTGTGAATAATTTTTGAATCAATGTTCCTGAGGGTTATTAGTCTGCAGGTTTCTTTTCTTCTTTCCTGCAGGTTTCTATTAATGCCTTTGTCTGGTTTTCATAACAGGGTAATGTTGGACTCAAAGAATAAACTAGGGAGTATTCCCTCTATTGGTATGTCTTCAAGTTCACTAACCACTTCTCCTGCAATGTTTAACCTGCTATTGATCCCATCCAGTATATCTTCAACACAAACATTTAGTTTTCAACTCTAGAAGTTCAATTTAGGTCTTTTTTATATCTTCCATGTTTCTACTTAACTTTTTGAACTTATGAAATACAGTTGTAATAACTTTTAATGTCCTGTATGTTTCATACAATTTTTCCCTTCTTTGGTTGTTTCAGGAGGGAGGATAAATCTGGTCTCCCTTTCTCCACCTTGGTCAGAAGTGGAAGCCCTTAGCCTACATTCTGTTACAGAGTAGATTTTGCAAAAGAAATGCTGATGGAATTAATGACTATGGAATGTTCTAGGTGCAAAGAATGCACAGTGAACAGGACAAAAAGACCTCTGTGCTCATGAGCTTACAGTCTAGTGGAGGATGACAGTCAACTAACATAATGCAAAAAATAAATATATAAACGAGACAATTTTAGATAGCGTTAGGCAAGTGAGGGTGATCACTAGGGACTGGAAGACAGTGGGAAAACAACCTTATAGATATTGGTCGGGAACGCATCTCTGAGGAGGAGGTGACCATGTAGCAGTCATGGGGAAGGGTACTGCAGGTAGAGAGATCCACAGGTACAAAAGTCATGAGTGGGAAGTGAGCTCAGGACACTGCAGTGCAGAATGAGGGCTAGAGTGGCTCATGTAGTGAGAGAGAGAAGTGGAAGGCAGGGGCCAGATCTGACAGGGTCTTACACATCAGGGGCAAGGTGTGGAGCAGAGTGGGAAAACTGCACCCAAATACACAAAGAAATATTAAAGTGAAACTTTCTTTACATCCCTCCCTCTAGAAGGATGAACAACAAACATCAGAGAAATTGGCTCACCTTTCCTTGTATCTGCAGAGTGTGTTCAGCCCACAGGCTGCTGGCAATCAGGATGGAATGGTTCCTAAACCTACTGCTGTCCTGCACCTCATCCAAGGCATCCTCCCACAGCACCACCCTAAGCATTGCCGGCAAACAATTCCTGCGGAGCCCATAGCCATCCTCCTCACTCTCTGGCCCCAAAAAGGAGACAACAGAGCTGCAAGTTGTCTGGCAGCTGCCACATTTCCTTCCAGACATGACAGAGCATAGAAATGGATGAAGTATTCAAGTGTTCTCTTTGCATGAGAAAAAGTGGTACAAACAGTATCTCTTTAGAGTGGGTTGCCATTTACAATAATAAGCGGAACCATTTTTCAGATTCCTTCCCCCACATTCTGGTATAATTTGTTCTCTCCATATTTGGCTTCGAGAAATACATAACCAGAATATCTGAAAAACTTGATTTATGTCCCAGCTGTGTGACTTACTCACTGTGTGACCTTGGGCAAGTCATTTAATCTCCCTGAGATTTTGTTTCCTTTCCTGAGATACGAGGATGCTCCCATCTTCCCATCCTCTCCCAGGGGAGCTGCTATTAACCATATTAATGATACAGGAGTCCTTCCCTACCCAGACATGAGGTTTAGCCACACACAGTCCCCCAAGTAAGAAGAGAATTTGGCGCTAAGCTGAGAAACCTAGGGGAAATGGGGAGAGGGAAAGAATCAAGATCACAGTCTGTAATAAATACTTTTACTCAATTTTAAAAATTAAAGACTGAACTGAGTTTAAGAGAATGTCAAAGTCAGCATAACTATTACCCCCCCATGTATAGACAGAAACCTGAACCCCAGAGAGATCAAGGGGAATTGGTGACGATCACAAAGATGGTGGAAAGGAACTCACACCCAAATTGCCTATCCAAACTCAAGGCTCCTGAGAAGCATCTAAGTCATGCTAGAAGAGAGCTATGACTGGGGCAAAATACTATTAATATGAGACCAAATAATTTTGATTCAGACTACTGCAAATTTTCACTTTCATTCTGCGTTCCTTGGCGATTGCAACAGAGTTTTTTATCTAATTTCTTCACCTTTTCCCAGAGTTCACGCCACCTCCCAACTGAGACCCATCTGTGAATTTAATTAACCAGCTGCTGTCCTGGTCTTTCAGATCATTAATTAAAATTTTCTTTGAAACCAGACCTAACCCTTTTACCCTCAGACACTCCCTGGAGACTTTCATTTGGCTCTGAAGATAACTGTTTATTTTAATCTCACATTATATGCTCCGTTTGCAAAGAGAGTTTTAGAACTGTACTATCTCAAAAAGTTAGTTTCTCCAGGGACAGATTGTGAGCCAGCTCCGAATATGTTTTGTCAAAATCCATACACAATAAACTGCTTCCAAATGTTGTTGATGCTTTTGTTATTATTAATGTTAGGTAATCAGAAAAAAATATCGATAAAATTCACCGTTGCATCTTTGGTTTAAATCCCAAACCTGCTGAATGCATACGTGTTATCAGGGGACTACATGTATATCAGCAGACTAGAAATACCCATCCATTTATCCCTTTCGTGCAGGAATCCAAGACTTAGGAAGTTGCCTTAAAGAACTAAATTAATATAAGAAAAAAATGTTTATGTATAAAGATGCTCATCATTTCATATATTACCAAACACTGGAGTTGATCTTATTATCTAACAATAAAAGAAGGGGTAAGTACATTTTGGTACCATATTATGGGATATTACACTGTTACTAAAATCAACACTATGTAATTACAGGGAAGGCACTTGGGATATAACAACATCAAGCGGAAAATAAAGAAGACAAATATGCAAAATCTATAATTACTTTATATAGAAGTAAGTCTGTATGGGCAAACACTGAAATGACCAGGAGTGAAAATTAAGAACAGTCAATTTGGAGTGACAAGATTGTGGAAAGTTTTATTTGCATGTTTATTTTTAAGTTAATATGTATGCAACAAATAAAAGTTAGACTGACTTAACTCAAAATATCTTAGAAACATCTCAATGATCATGGTGCGATTCAGGATGTTCGCACTATAGTTCTCTACAGCAAATGTGTCAAAGCCCGCCCATAAACTTTGGACCCTACCATTTCAATTAGCCATGAAGTACTTCTAATTGCCAGTATCTGTATTTCTATACGCAAGGACGTTTACCTGGACCTGCAGGAGGCTATGTACACAGCAGATTAGAAGATCCAAAGAATTAACACTTTCTTAGAAGGAGCCTTCAACTATTCTTAGGAGTCAAACAAACATCCAACATTCTCACTTTTCAGGTGGTATAATTCTGAGATGGCTGTTTTGCACCATTTCCCAGATTCTAACAAAGGACCAGAGTCACTGGAGAAAGGAAAGTTTTTCTAACAGTTAGGACTAGAAAAACTGGTCATCCATATGGGATAAAAGAAATAGCTATCACTACCTCACACCATACACAAAATATAACTTGGGACAGATAACAGATCTACAAGTTGAATATATTTTCTAGAAGAAACACAGAAAACTCTCTTTGTGTTCTGGGGTAAGTAAGAATTCTTAGGGGATAAAAAGCAATGAACCTAAAGAAGATTGATCAACTCCCCTGGCAGTCCAGTGTTTAAGACTCAGCACTTCCAATGCAAGGGGTGTGGGTTTGATCCCTGGTTAGGGAACAAATATCCTGCATACTGCACGGTGTGGCCAAAAGAAAAAAAAGTAAAACCACCACAAGGAAAAAATGAAGCCATACATATGATAAGAAGATTGATCAATTGCAGTTCATCCAAACTAAAATCTTACTCATCAACGATATCACAAAGAAAACGGAAAGCAATTCACGGACTGTGATACGATATCCACAGTGTATAATTGACCAAGAACTTTCATCCAGAATTTATAAAGGACATCTATAGTTCAATAATTTTTTTAAAAAACCTAATTTTAAAAATACAAAAGACTTGGGCTGGCACTTCACAGAAAAGATATATAAATGCTAATAAAAAGTTCCTAACATCATTAGTTATCAGAGAAAAGGAAATTAAAACCACAGAGAAATGCCTGTACACACTGACTAGAATGGCTATAAGTAACAAGTCTGATGGCTCCGAATGCTGAAAACATGGAGAAAGCAGAATTCTCATAAGCTGCCATAAGTGAGCATCAAATTTTATGATAACTTTGGAAAATTCTTTGGCAGTTTCTTATAAAGTTGAACAATTCAACTCTTTCCTAAATGTTTACGCAATAGAAACGAAAGCAACTGTTCACAAAAAGACCTATACAAGAATATTCACAGTAGCCTTACTCATAATAGTCCCAAACTGGAAAGAGCGAATGTCTATCAACAGGAGAACGGATAATCAAGTGGGGTATTTTTCATACAGTAGAACTCTACACAACAAGAAAAAGGAAGGAACTACATACACACAATGAATGATATGACTGAATCTCAAAAACATGTTGCTTGAAAGAAATCAGGCACTAACTTTCCATTCATATGAAATTCTAATAGGCAAAATGAAACTATGGTGAAGGAGATAAGAACAGTGATTTCCTGGAATGCAGTGATGGAGATTGACAAGGAAGGTGCATAAAAGAAATCTGGTGTCTCTGTGTCTTGATGAGAGCTCTGTGTCCGGCGAGAGCCAAAACCAAGTCTGAGATACTCCCTGATGATATATACAAAATATATGAGCCTGTATTGATCCAAATGGACTGTCCCCCAGTGAGACATCCCTCTTTCTCCACCACCTTAGTGAACACCAGTTCACACCAGCAAACATTTTCTGAGCCCCTAATGGTGCTGACACTGCCCTTCAGGAGCTCACGGTCTAGTAGAAAGAGCTCCACAAACCAATTTAATAAAATAAAGTGCTAAAATGGAGGGGTGGGTAGGAGATCATCAACTCTTTGGGGCAGGTGGGGAGTGAGTGGTCAGGGAAGGTTTCAGAGTGGAGCTGATATCTGTGCTAAGTCTTCACAAGGGAGTAACTCAATGGCTTTACTCTGATTATTAAAGTAACAGAGATTCGTTGTGAAAAAAAATTAGAAAAGCACTGAGTATTAAGTGAACCTCAGTCTACATCCTATCATTCAGAGATAAGCTCTGTCAGTATTATGACTGTGTCTTTCCTGCCAGACCTTTCCATGCTAAGTGCTCTTTATTTCTTTAACATGAAGATGGGATCTTATTATCCATGTTGTTTTATAGGCCGTTTTCTTTAATACTTCACCATATATTGTTGCTAGCTCTTCATGCCTGTATGAATCCACGTAGCCATTTTTAATGGCTGTGTAGAATTCTACCCCACAAGCTGTGCCCTGCATTTAACCAACCTTCTCTGGATCATCCACAGTGGTTTTCAGTTGTTTACAATTGTTACAAGTGTTTAACTAGGTCTTAGAGAGGGAGGAGCTTCCATGAAGATGTGGGAGGGGAAAAGGAAGAGATGACTGCAGACATGAAGCCAAAACCATGCAAAGGGGCATGGAGAATTTGGAGAACGCAAGCCATTCTGTGAGGCTGGGGCACAGGCTGTGTGCGGAGCCAAGATGGGAGAGGGGAATATGGTCAAACAGAAAGGGTCTTAATGGCCAGTCTAAGGATTTGCACCTGAGTCCAAAAGTCTGGGGGAGCAAATCAAAAGTCTGAATCAACAGAGTGACACCAGCAGATCTGTGTTTTTGAAAGGCCACTCTTTTCTTCCGGAGTACTTTGTTGCCTTATGCATTACAGTCTTGGGTATCTATTCTAATCAGTTCAGGAAATAACGCCCCACCCCTCTAGACCATAGGGACTGAATATAAGCCAGAGGCAGCCAATAATTCCTTTCTTTGAGTTTTTATCCCTGTGGATACTTTGGCCTTGAATAGCTATTCTTTGAGGTTGGCTCAGGCTAATTCTTCTCTCAGGTCTGAGCACATGGCTTCTGGATGGATTACCTGACTTAGGGACACATTGAAGGTTTGGACATATGTGGTTTTGGCTGACACTCTCTAGTTTAGGGGACAAGAGGCTCCAGTAAGAAGTATATCAATAGGAAGAGAGTCGGGACACAGAGGTGAAGTGGGGTGAACGCTCTCCCACTCCAAGGGTCTGGACATTCTGAATAAAAGATAACCAAAAGGTCGGCGGGAAGATGGCGGAAGAGTAAGACGTGGAGATCGCCTTCCTCCCCACGGATACACCAGAAATACATCCACACGTGGAACAACTCCTACAGAACACCTACTGAAGGCTGGCAGAAGACCTCAGAGCTCCCAAAAGGCAAGAAACTCCCCACGTACCTGGGTAGGGCAAAAGAAAAAAGAAAAAACAGAGACAAAAGAATAAGGACGGCACCTGCATCAGTGGGAGGGAGCTGTGAAGGAGGAAAAGTTTCCACACACTAGGAAGCCCCTCCGCGGGCGGAGACTGCGGGAGGCGGAGGGGGAAGCTTCGGGACCGCGGAGTGGTGCACAGCGACGGGTGCGGAGGGCAAAACGGGGAGATTCCTGCACAGACGATCGGTGCCGACCGGCACTCACCAACCCGAGAGGCTTGTCTGCTCACCCGCCGGGGCGGGCGGGGCTGCGAGCTGAGGCTCGGGTTTCGGTTTTGGACGGAGCGCAGGGAGAGGACTGGAGTTGGCGGCTTGAGCATAGCCTGAAGGGGTTGGTGCAAGAGACTTTTTCTTCCCTCTTTGTTTCCTGGTGCGCGAGGAGAGGGGTTTAAGAGCGCTGCTTAAAGGAACTCCAGAGACGGGCGCGAGCCGCGGCTAAAAGCGCGAACCCCAGAGACGGGCGCGAGCCCCCGAGACGGGCGCGAGCCGTGGCGGGAAGCGCGAGCCCCAGAGACGGGCGCGAGCCGCGGCTGAAACAGCGGAGCGCAGAGACGGGCGGGAGACGCTGGGGCTGCTGCTGCCGCCACCAGGGGGGCTGTGTGCGAGCACAGGTCACTCTCCGCGCCCCTCTTCCGCGGAGCCTGTGCAGGCCGCCACTGCCAGGTTCCCGGGATCCAGGGACAACTTCCCCGGGAGTACGCACGGCGGGTCTCAGGCCGCTGCAGCGTCACGCCGGCCTCTGCCGCAGCGTCACGCCGCCTCTGCCGCCGCAGGCCCGCCCCGCACGCAGTGCCCCGCCTTCCCCCATCCCCCAACCCCCGGCCTGAGTGAGTCGGAGCTCCCGAATCAGCGGCTCCTTTAACCCCGTCCTGTCTGAGCAAAAAAACAGACGCCCTCCAGCGATCTGTGCGCGGGGGCAGGGCCGGGTACAAAGCTGAGCTCCTGTGAGCTGTGAGAGCAGGGAGGAGAGGGGGAGGTCTCTCCCGGCAGCCGCGGAGGCGGCGGATTGAAGCTCCACAATCAACTTGATGTGCCCTGCATTGTGGAATACCTGAATAGACAGGGAGTGATCCCAAATTGAAGAGGGGGAATTTAGGAGCGAGATCTGTGATTTTTTTCCCTTTTCCTCTTTTTGTGAATGTGTGCGTGTATGCTTCTGTGTGAGATCTTGTCTGTATACTCTTGCTTCCACCATTTGTCCTAGGGCTCTATCCGTCCATGGTTTTTTTTTTTTTTTTTTTTAAATTTTTTTTTAATAATTAATTTTAATTGTAATAACTTTATTGAACTTTACCTTCGTTCTTTCTTTCTTTCTTTCCTTCCCTCCTTCCCTCCTTTAGACAGCGAATCACCCCAGGTTGAGGGGGTGGTCTCTGGGAGCAGGATTTATGATTTTTCCCCCTTTGCCTCTCTTTGTGAACGTGTATGTGTATGCTTCTGTGTAAGATTTTCTCTGTATAGCTTTGCTTCCAACAGTTGTCCTAGGGCTCTATCCGTCCATGGTTTTTTTAAAAAAAATTTTTTTTTTCTTAATAATTAATTTTAATTGTAATAACTTTATTGTACTTTACCTTCGTTCTTTCTTTCTTTCTTTCCTTCCTTCCTTCCCTCCTTTAGACAACAAATCACCCCAAATTGAGGAGGTGGTCTCTGGGAGCAGGATTTATGATTTTTCCCCCTTTGCCTCTCTTTGTGAACGTGTATGTGTATGCTTCTGTGTAAGATTTTCTCTGTATAGCTTTGCTTCCAACATTTGTCCTAGGGCTCTATCCGTCCATGGTTTTTTAAAAAAAAAAAATTTTTTTTTTCTTAATAATTAATTTTAATTGTAATAACTTTATTGTACTTTACCTTCGTTCTTTCTTTCTTTCTTTCCTTCCCTCCTTCCCTCCTTTAGACAGCGAATCACCCCAGGTTGAGGGGGTGGTCTCTGGGAGCAGGATTTATGATTTTTCCCCCTTTGCCTCTCTTTGTGAATGTGTATGTGTATGCTTCTGTGTAAGATTTTCTCTGTATAGCTTTGCTTCCAACATTTGTCCTAGGGCTCTATCCGTCCATGGTTTTTTTTTTTTTTAAAAAAAATTTTTTTTTTCTTAATAATTAATTTTAATTGTAATAACTTTATTGTACTTTACCTTCGTTCTTTCTTTCTTTCCTTCCTTCCTTCCCTCCTTTAGACAGCGAATCACCCCAGGTTGAGGAGGTGGTCTCTGGGAGCAGGATTTATGATTTTTCCCCCTTTGCCTCTCTTTGTGAACACGTATGTGTATGCTTCTGTGTAAGATTTTCTCTGTATAGCTTTGTTTCCAACATTTGTCCTAGGGTTCTATCTGTTCTTTTTTTTTTTTCTTTCTAAATATTTTTTAGTACAATAACTATATTATACTTTATTTTATTTTTACTGTATCTTCTTTCTTTCTGTCTTTTTTCCTTCTTTCCCTCCTCCCTCCCTCCCTCCCTCCCTCCTTTCTTTCCTTCTTTGCTTCTTTCTTCCTTCCTTCCTTTCCTCCTTTCCTCCTTTCCTTCTTTCTTTCCTCAAACTTCTACTAATTCTCTCTACATTTTCTCCTTCTTTCCCTCCTTCCTTCCTTCCTTCCCCCCTCCCTCCCTTTCTTTCCTTCTTTGCTTCTTTCTTCCTTCCTTCCTTTCCTCCTTTCCTTCTTTCTTTCCTCATACTTCTACTAATTCTCTCTACATTTTCTCCTTCTTTCCCTCCTACCTTCCTTTCTTCCTCCCTCCCTCCCTCCTTTCTTTCCTTCTTTGCTTCTTTCTTCCTTCCTTCCTTTCCTCCTTTCCTTCTCTCTTTCCTCAAACTTCTACTAATTCTCTCTACATTTTCTCCTTCTTTCCCTCCTTCTTTCCTTCCTTCCTCCCTCCCTCCCTCCCTCCCTCCTTTCTTTCCTTCTTTGCTTCTTTCTTCCTTCCTTCCTTTCCTCCTTTCCCTCTTTCTTTCCTCATACTTCCACTAATTCTCTCTACATTTTCTCCTTCTTTCCCTCCTTCCTTCCTTCCTTCCTCCCTCCCTCCCTCCTTTCTTTCCTTCTTTGCTTCTTTCTTCCTTCCTTCCTTTCCTCCTTTCCTTCTTTCTTTCCTCATACTTCTAATAATTCTCTCTACTTTTCCTCCCTTTTATTCTGAGCCGTGTGGATGAAAGGCTCTTGGTGCTCCAGCCCAGGAGGCAGGGCTCTGCCTCTGAGGTAGGAGAGCCAACTTCAGGACACTGATCAACAAGAGACCTCCCAGCTCCACATAATATTAAACGGTGGAAATCTCCCAGAGACCTCCATCTTAACACCAGCACCCAGCTTCACTCAACGACCAGCAAGCCACAGTGCTGGACAACCTATGCCAAACAACTAGCAAAACAGGAACACAACCCCACCCATTAGCAGAGAGGCTGCCGAAAATCATAACAAGGCCACAGACACCCCAAAACACACCACCAGACGTGAACCTGCCCACTAGAGAGACAAGATCCAGCCTCATCCAGCACAACACAGGCACTAGTCCCCTCCACCAGGAAGCCTACACAACCCGCTGAAACAACCTTAGCCACTGGAGACAGACATCAAAAACAATGGGAACTACGAACGTGCAGCCTGCAAAAAGGAGACCCCAAACACAGTAAGATAAGCAAAATGAGAAGACAGAAAAACACACAGCAGATGAAGGAGCAAGGTAAAAACCCACCAGACCTAACTAATGAAGAGGAAATAGGCAATCTACCTGAAAAAGAATTCAGAATAATGATAGTAAGGATGATCCGAAATCTTGGAAGTAGAATGGACAAAATGCAAGAAACAGTTAACAAGGACCTAGAAGAACTAAAGATGAAACAAGCAACGATGAACAACACAATAAATGAAATTAAAAGTACTCTAGATAGGATCAATAGCAGAATAACTGAGGCAGAAGAACGGATAAGTGACCTGGAAGATAAAGTAGTGGAAATAACTACTGCACAGCAGAATAAAGAAAAAAGAATGAAAAGAACTGAGGACAGTCTCAGAGAGCTCTGGGACAACATTAAACGCACCAACATTCGAATTATAGGGGTTCCAGAAGAAGAAGAAAAAAAGAAAGGGACTGAGAAAATATTTGAAGAGATTATAGTTGAAAACTTCCCTAATATGGGAAAGGAAATAGTTAATCAAGTCCAGGAAGCACAGAGAGTCCCATACAGGATAAATACAAGGAGAAATACGCCAAGACACATATTAATCAAACTATCAAAAATTAAATACAAAGAAAGCATATTAAAAGCAGCAAGGGAAAAACAACAAATAACACACAAGGGAATCCCCATAAGGTTAACAGCTGATCTCTCAGCAGAAACCCTACAAGCCAGAAGGGAGTGGCAGGACATACTGAAAGTGATGAAGGAGAAAAACCTGCAACCAAGACTACTCTACCCAGCAAGGATCTCATTCAGATTTGATGGAGAAATTAAAACCTTTACAGACAAGCAAAAGCTGAGAGAGCTCAGCACCACCAAACCAGCTTTACAACAAATGCTAAAGGAACTTCTCTAGATAAGAAATGCAAAAGAAGGAAACGACCTATAATAACGAACCCAAAACAATATAGAAAATGGGAATAGGAACATACATATCGATAATTACCTTAAATGTAAATGGACTAAATGCTCCCACCAAAAGACACAGATTGGCTGAATGGATACAAAAACAAGACCCTTATATATGCTGTCTACAAGAGACCCACCTCAGACCTAGAGACACATACAGACTGAAAGTAAGGGGATGGAAAAAGATATTCCATGCAAATGGAAACCAAAAGAAAGCTGGAGTAGCAATTCTCATATCAGACAAAATAGACTTTAAAATAAGGACTATTAAAAGGGATAAAGGGGCTTCCCTGGTGGCGCAGTGGTTGGGAGTCCGCCTGCCGATGCAGGGGACACGGGTTCGTGCCCCGGTCCGGGAGGATCCCACATGCCGCGGAGCGGCTGGGCCCGTGAGCCATGGCCGCTGGGCCTGCGCGTCCGGAGCCTGTGCTCCACAACGGGAGAGGCCACAACAGTGAGAGGCCCGCGTACCGCAAAAAAAAAAAAAAAAAAAAAAGGGATAAAGAAGGACACTACATAATGATCAAGGGATTGATCCAAGAAGAAGATATAACAATTGTAAATATTTATGCACCCAACATAGGAGCACCTCAATACGTAAGGCAAATACTAACAGCCATAAAAGGGGAAATTGACAGTAACACATTCATAGTAGGGGACTTTAACACCCCACTTTCACCCATGGACGGATCATCCAAAATGAAAATAAATAAGGAAACACAAGCTTTAAATGATACATTAAACAAGATGGACTTAATTGATATTTATAGGACACTCCATCCAAAAACAACAGAATACACATTTTTCTCAAGTGCTCATGGAACATTCTCCAGGATAGATCATATCTTGGGTCACAAATCAAGCCTTGGTAAATTTAAGAAAATTGAAATTGTATCAAGTATCTTTTCTGACCACAACGCCATGAGACTAGATATCAATTACAGGAAAAGATCTGTAAAATATACAAACACATGGAGGCTAAACAATACACTACTTAATAATGAAGTGATCACTGAAGAAATCAAAGAGGAAATAAAAAAATACCTAGAAACAAATGACAATGGAGACACAACGACCCAAAACCTATGGGATGCAGCAAAAGCAGTTCTAAGGGGGAAGTTTATAGCAATACAAGCCCACCTTAAGAAGCAGGAAACATCTCGAATAAACAACCTAACCTTGCACCTCAAGCAATTAGAGAAAGAAGAACAAAAAAGCCCCAAAGCTAGCAGAAGGAAAGAAATCATAAAAATCAGATCAGAAATAAATGAAAAAGAAATGAAGGAAACAATAGCAAAGATCAATAAAACTAAAAGCTGGTTCTTTGAGAAGATAAACAAAATAGATAAACCACTAGCCAGACTCATCAAGAAAAAAAGGGAGAAGACTCAAATCAATAGAATTAGAAATGAGAAAGGAGAAATAACAACTGACACTGCAGAAATAAAAAAAATCATGAGAGATTACTACAAGCAACTCTATGCCAATAAAATGGACAATCTGGAAGAAATGGACAAATTCTTAGAAATGCACAACCTGCCAAGACTGAATCAGGAAGAAATAGAAAATATGAACAGACCAATCACAAGCACTGAAATTGAAACTGTGATTAAAAATCTTCCAACAAACAAAAGCCCAGGACCAGATGGCTTCACAGGTGAATTCTATCAAACATTTAGAGAGGACCTAACACCTATCCTTCTCGAACTCTTCCAAAATATAGCAGAGGGAGGAACACTCCCAAATTCCTTCTACGAGGCCACCATCACCTTGATACCAAAACCAGACAAGGATGTCACAAAGAAAGAAAACTACAGGCCAATATCACTGATGAACATAGATGCAAAAATCCTCAACAAAATACTAGCAAACAGAATCCAACAGCACATTAAAAGGATCATACAACATGATCAAGTGGGGTTTATTCCAGGAATGCAAGGATTCTTCAATATACGCAAATCTATCAATGTGATAAACCATATTAACAAATTGAAGGAGAAAAACCATATGATCATCTCAATAGATGCAGAGAAAGCTTTTGACAAAATTCAACACCCATTTATGATAAAAACCCTCCAGAAAGTAGGCATAGAGGGAACTTTCCTCAACATAATAAAGGCCATATATGACAAGCCCACAGCAAACATCATCCTCAATGGTGAAAAACTGAAAGCATTTCCACTAAGATCAGGAACAAGACAAGGTTGCCCACTCTCACCACTCTTATTCAACATAGTTTTGGAAGTTTTAGCCACAGCAATCAGAGAAGAAAAGGAAATAAAAGGAATCCACATCGGAAAAGAAGAAGTAAAGCTGTCACTGTTTGCAGATGACATGATACTATACATAGAGAATCCTAAAGATGCTACCAGAAAACTACTAGAGCTAATCAATGAATTTGGTAAAGTAGCAGGATACAAAATTAATGCACAGAAATCTCTGGCATTCCTATATACTAATGATGAAAAATCTGAAAGTGAAATCAAGAAAACGCTCCCATTTACCATTGCAACAAAAAGAATAAAATATCTAGGAATAAACCTACCTAAGGATATGAAAGACCTGTATGCAGAAAATTATAAGACACTGATGAAAGAAATTAAAGATGATACAAATAGATGGAGAGATATACCATGTTCTTGGATGGGAAGAATCAACATTGTGAAAATGACTCTACTACCCAAAGCAATCTACAGATTCAATGCAATCCCTATCAAACTACCACTGGCATTTTTCACAGAACTAGAACAAAAAATTTCGCAATTTGTATGGAAACACAAAAGACCCCAAATAGCCAAAGCAATCTTGAGAACGAAAAAAGGAGCTGGAGGAATCAGGCTCCCTGACTTCAGACTATACTACAAAGCAACAGTAATCAAGACAGTATGGTACTGGCACAAAAACAGAAAGATAGATCAGTGGAACAGGATAGAAAGCCCAGAGATAAACCCACGCACATATGGACACCTTATCTTTGATAAAGGAGGCAGGAATGTACAGTGGAGAAAGGACAGCCTCTTCAATAAATGGTGCTGGGAAAACTGGACAGGTACATGTAAAAGTATGAGATTAGATCACTCCCTAACACCATACACAAAAATAAGCTCAAAATGGATTAAAGACCTAAATGTAAGGCCAGAAACTATCAAACTCTTAGAGGAAAACATAGGAAGAACACTCTATGACATAAATCACAGCAAGATCCTTTCTGACCCACCTCCTAGAGTAATGGAAATAAAAACAAAAATAAACAAATGGGACCTAATGAAACTTCAAACCTTTTGCACAGCAAAGGAAACCATAATCAAGACCAAAAGACAACCCTCAGAATGGGAGAAAACATTTGCAAATGAAGCAACTGACAAAGGATTAATCTCCAAAATTTACAAGCAGCTCATGCAGCTCAATAACAAAAAAACAAACAACCCCATCCAAAAATGGGCAGAAGACCTAAACAGACATTTCTCCAAAGAAGATATACAGAATGCCAACAAACACATGAAAGAATGCTCAACATCATTAATCATTAGAGAAATGCAAATCAAAACTACAATGAGATATCATCTCACACCAGTCAGAATGGCCATCATCAAAAAATCTAGAAACAATAAATGCTGGAGAGGGTGTGGAGAAAAGGGGACACTCTTGCACTGCTGGTGGGAATGTGAATTGGTTCAGCCACTGTGGAGAACAGTATGGAGGTTCCTTAAAAAACTACAAATAGAATTACCATATGACCCAGCAATCCCACTACTGGGCATATACCCTGAGAAAACCAAAATTCAAAAAGAGTCATGTACCAAAATGTTCATTGCAGCTCTATTTACAATAGCCCGGAGATGGAAAGAACCTAAGCGCCCATCATCGGACGAATGGATAAAGAACATGTGGCACATATACACAATGGAATATTACTCAGCCTTAAAAAGAAATGAAATTGAATTATTTGTAATGAGATGGATAGACCTAGAGTCTGTCATACAGAGTGAAGTAAGTCAGAAAGACAAAGACAAATACCGTATGCTAACACATATATATGGAATTTAAGGGGAAAATATGTCATGAAGAACCTAGGGATAAGACAGGAATAGAGGCGCAGACCTACTGGAGAACGGACTTGAGGATATGGGGAGGGGGAAGGGTGAGTTTTGACAGGGCGAGAAAGAGTCATGGACATATACACACTAACAAACGTAGTAAGGTAGATAGCTAGGGGGAAGCAGCCGCAAGGCACAGGGATATTAGCTCGGGGCTTTGGGACAGCCTGGAGGGGTGGGAGGGGGAGAGTGGGAGGGAGGGAGACGCAAGAGGGAAGACACATGGGAGCACATGTATATGTATAGCTGATTCACTTTGTTATAAATCAGAAACTAACACACTATTGTAAAGCAATTATACCCCAATAAAGATGTTAAAAAAAAAAAAAAAAGATAACCAAAAGATCTAAATAATCTGTTCAAGGTCAAGAGTGAGAAAGTTAAAGAAGGCCGATGCGGAGACCAGGTGGTATCTCTAAGTTAGGGAGGTGAGATGAAGCCAGACACTCACAAAGTCAGCAACAGGCCTTAAAGGTGGGGAGGAGTCAGCCCATGTGGGGAAAGGAGATGGAGGTTGGGCCCAAGATAAATGGGAGAAAAGGGAATTGAGGGCTCAATGAAGCAGGGAGCATTGAAGGGCTTACATGATCAGTGGAAAATACACTTAAAGCACCTCCTGCACAACCAGGGAAATACAAGAAAACCTTGCCATCCACTCTGGGAAATGGTGGGAAAAATAACCTGCAAGAAATAAAAATTGCAAGTCTGCATCAAATGTGGTTGGAAGGTGAAATTCATACCACCCATCTGGTAGGCACTTAACATAAAAACTGGCCTTGAACTAGTGGAAACTGAGACCCCAGCAGAAGAAAATGTGAAACACTTCTGCAACCAATGCAACACAGATAATTGGCTGAAGATGAATTCTCTGACAAAAACTTTAACCACACATCAGATTTTTTAAAAAGAATTAACCTCCCAATAAACGGACTTAAAGGAACAATCTGAAAGGGAGCTGTAGATAAGTATTTTCAAATTATTTAAAGAAAAAAAATAAGGAATAGAAGCCATGAGTCAAAAATAAGAACTTGAGAACAACAACCAAAAAAAAAAAAAAAAAAAAACAGGAAAATTGAAAAATAATGAAATAGTCCAAACTATGTGCTGGTCACAGTTCTGGATGATGGGAATATATCATTAAGGAAAACGGACAAAGCCCTGTCTTCCGGAGCCTTCATTCAGGAGGGGGAGACGGCAAATAAATAAACATAGAAGATAATCTCAGCAGTGATCAGTGCAATCAGATTGTGTCAAGACCAAGTGAACACATACACTGACCAAACATATAATGAACAAAGTGATGCATGTATAGCTGATGAAAGAAAGCAGAGAGGACATTTGGTGTCATGGGTATGACACAGGGCAGTTGTATTAAATAGGCATGAAAAAAAAAGTGCTCATTTCACCATAATTTCATTAAGACTAAGAAGGACCTAAGATAAAATCAGACCTTCTTAAGCAAAGCTCAGTCCTTGATGTCCCAACCTCCAAATCTTTTGAATTCATATAGCTCTTCCTCAGTATAATGCAAACCCAGGAGGAGTCTTCTCCAGAGAATTCCATTTCTAACATTAGTTGACTTCTGCCATTTTTAATTGAAAGTTTTATTGAAATAATTTGACTTACATGAAGTTCTAAGGAATAATTCAGAGAGAGCCCATGTACCCTTAACCCAGTTTCCCCCAAACAGTAATATTTTGCAAAACTATAGTACAATATTACAACCTGGTATTGACACTGTTGCAAGCCACCCATCTTATTCATATTTCCCCAGCTTTACTTTTACTCAAAGGTGTGTGCATTTAGTTCTACACAATTTTATCGCACGGGTGGGTTCCTGCAACCACCACCGTGGTCAAGATACTGATCAGTTCCATCACTGCTAGGAGACCTGGCATTGTCCTTTAAAGACCACACTCACCTCCATCTTCCTTTGCTCCACCACTATGCAGCCCCCCCGACTAACCTTTGTCATTCACTAATCTGCTCCCCACTTCTAAAAATTTGTTATTTCAAAAAAGTTATATTAGTGGAATCATAATGCAAACTTTTGGGATTGGCTTTTCTCATTACCCATAATTCTACAGAGATTTATCCAAGTTGTATACATCAATAGTTCCTTTTGATTGCTAAGTAATATTCTATGGTATGCATGTACAACAGTTTATTTAACCATTCACCCACTGAAGGACGCTTTTTTTTGTATCAATAGATATGATCAACAACCGGGCTGTTTTTTAGCATTTGGCTATTACCAATTAAGTTGTTATGATTAGGTTTTGTGTGAACATTAAGTTTTCATTTCTCTGGGATACATTCCAGAGAGTGCAATTGCTGGGTCTTATGGTAGTTCAATATTTAGTTTTATCAGAAACTATAATACTGCAAAAGTTTTACAGAGCAGCTGTATCATTTCACATTCCCACCAGCAAAGAATGAATGATTCAATTTCTCCACATTCTCACCAGCATTTGGTGTTGTCACAGTTTTTAAAATCTTAGCCATTCTGATAGATGTAGAGTGATTTGTCATTGCAGTTTTAGTTTGCATTTCCCTCATGGTTAACAGTGTTGAACAACTTTTCATGTGCTTATTTGCCATCTGTGTATCCTCTTCAGTGAAATGACTACTCTTGTCTCTTGCTCATTTTTTAACTGGCTTTTTTTCACTGTTCTTTATCTATTCTAGATACTTGTTCTTTGTCAAATGTGTGAGTTGCAAATACTTTCTCCTACTCTGTAGCCTGTATTTTCATAGGAGTTTTTGCATAACAAACATTTCAAATCTCAGTGAAGTCTATTTTACCAAATGTTTTGATCATGCTTTTGATATCAAGTCTAGGAATACTCACTAAGCCCTTGATCCCCAAGATTTTCTCCTACACATTTTTTCCTATAAATTTTAGAGTTTTACATTTAAATCCATGATCCATTTTCAGTTAGTTTTCATATAAGGTGTAAGGTTTAGGTTTTTTTTTTTTCTCTTGCCTATGAATGTCCAATTGCTCCGCACTATTTGTTGAAAAGTCTATCTTTCCTCCATTGAAATGCCTTTTGATCTTTGTCAAAAATCAGTGAGCACACACATTTGTGGTTCTATTTCTGGGGGTTTCATTCTGTTTCACTGATTTACAGTTCTACCCTTCCGCCAATACCATGTGGTCTTGATAAGCATAACTGAATAATAAGCTTTATTATCAGGTAGAATAACTTATTTTTTCTTTTTCAGGATTGTTTTAGCTAATTTTAGGCCTGTGCCTTCCATATAAATTTTAGAATAGTCTTGTTCAGGTCAACAAAACTCCTTGGTGGGATTAATGCTAGGGATTGTTTTAAACCTATAGGTCAATTGGCAAGAATTTATCTATTTGCTATGTTGAGTTTACCAGTCCATGAAGAGGGTATGCTGCTCCATGTACTTAGGTCTTTCTTGGTTTTCTTCATCAGCACTTGCAATTTTCAGGACACAGAGCCTGTAAATGTTTTGTTATGTGTACACTTACGTATTTCATTATCTTTAGAGTGATTATAAATGATACTGTGTTTTTAATTTTGGTTTCTGCATGTTCATTGTTAGAATATAGAAATGAAATGGAGTTTGGTGTGATGGTTTTGTATTCTGCAACCTTGCTGAACTCATTTATTAGTTACAGGAATTTTTTCTGGTAAATTCTTTTAGGTTTTTTATATAGACAAACATGATATCTGAAAATAGAATAGTTTCATTTCTCTTTCCACTACATATACATTTTTATTTTCTTTACTTGCCCTATTACATTGACTAGAACTTCTAGTAGTACGTTGAATAAAAATGGTGAAAGTGAATTTTCTTGCTTTGTTCCCAATCTTAGGGGAAAAAAGTTCAGTCTTTCATCATAAGTATGATCTTAGCTGTTGGTTTTTGTAAATGTTCTTATCAAGTTGAGTGGTTTCCCTCTATTCCTAACTTGTTGATAGTTTTTATTATGAATGAGTATGGGATTTTATCAGATGTTCTTTTTTGTATCAATAGATATGATCATATGATTTTTTTTCTCTAGATTGTGGATATGGTAGATTACATTGACTAACAATGCTGAAGGCTGAACTTGGCATAGCTGGGATAAATCCTACTTGTTCATGGTGTATGACTCTTTCTATACATTGTTGGATTCAATTTGTTAATATTTTGTTGTGGATTTTCAAGTGTATGTTCATGAAAGATATTTGTCTATAGTTTTTTGGGTGCAGGTTGGTACTATCTTTGTCTGGTTTGGGTATCAGGTAATAATGGCTTTGTAAGATGAGTTGGGAATGTTCTACCCTCTTCTGTTTTCTGGAAGAGATTATATAAAGTTGGTGTTAATTCTTCTTTAAATTTTGGTAGAATTCTCCAATAAAACTCTCTGGGCATGAAGATTTCTTTTTCAAGAACATTTAAATTACAAATTCCATTTCTTTAATGGTTGTAGGAATATTCAGATAATCTATATCATATTAGTTACATTTTGATGGTTTGTGGTCTTCAAGGAATTGTTCCATATCTTCTAAGATATTGAATTTATTTTGACTGTAAACTTGACTGAAATATTCCCTTATTAACCTCTTAATGCTGCAAGATCTGTACTAACAGCCTCTGTTTTATTCCTGATATTCATGGTTTGTATCTTCTCTCTTTTTATCTTTGTCAGTCTTTCTGGAGGTTCTTCCATTTTATTGATCACGTCAAAAAATCACCTTAAAAATTTTTTTCTACTGTTTTCTTTTTTATTTCCCCCCACTCCGGCTGTGCCATGCAGCTTGCTGGACCTTAGTTTCCAGACTAGGAATTGAACCTGAGCCATGGAAGTGAAAGCGCTGAATCCTAACCACTAGACCACCAGGGAACTCCCTCTACTGTTTTCTTATTTTCAATATTGTTGATTTCTATTCTTATCTCTAATATTTCCTTCCTCTGTTTGTTTTGGGTTTAGTTTGCTTTTCTTTCTCTAGTTTCTTGAAGTAGGTACTTAGATTATTAATTTGAGTTTTTTCTTGTTTTCTAATGTAAGCATTTAATGTTATACATTTACCTCTCAACACTGTTTTGTTTCCCACATATTCTGATGTATTGTATTTCCACTTCCATTCAGTTAAACGTATTTTAAATTTTTTTGATACCTCTCAATTGATCCTGTATTATATAGGAGTTTGTTGTTTCAGTTCCAAGTGTTTGAGCATCTTTCTGATATTGATTTCTGGTTTTGATTCCATTACAGTCAGATTATACTCTGAATGATTGTAACTCTTTAATATTTGTTGAGGCTTGTTTTATTTTTATTTTAATCTTTTTCAGGCTGTGACTCCTGACAATTTAGTCATCAGCCACTTAGGAGCAATTATGAACTCCATCCAGCTCTTTCAGGCCTCAGCTTCTTCATGTGTAAAATTGTTGTGGATTCAGGCAGACTTACTGAGAGTCTGCTCTGTGCCAAGCACTGTTCTGGGTGTTTCATGCACAGTGCTAGTCCTCATAGCAGCCTTGCGACAAAGATACAGTTGATTCTCACTGCTCATGGTAGCTTTGTTGGATGAAGTTGCTATGAACACTGGATTAGTGAATAGCAAACCAGGGCTAGGCTCCCAAGAGCCTCTGGTCCCAACGTTTTACCAACCAATCAATATACAACCTTGCTTTGTGTGTGTTTCTGTTTAAAGACAGCTTATTTGATGTATATTACTGATTAATATACAGTGAACTCACAGCCAACAGCCCTATAATTCATGTCTGAATGAAACTTACCTAAGTACACCTAAGTACACGTATTTTCTCCATAAGGTGCATCACAGCCTTGAGATTAGGAACACTAGACAGCACTTCAGCACTAGGCTTGGGGACCACTTAAAACACCAACAGCAACGACAAAAAGCATAAGAATGCAAATAGGACACTTGTCACAATATGAGAGCTGAAACAAGGCAGACTTGTCCAACCTCAGCTGGAAACATGCACATCTGGTGACTCAGGTTTTTTTTGCTGCTCTGTGCATGTCCACAAATGACCATGAAAGTGCCACAAGTATTGATTTTGGGGTTTCAAATAAATTTTAGTGAGTAGGCAAATTTGCAAATATGGGATCCACAAATAGTGAGGATTGACTGTATTCTTATCTACACTTTCTAGATGCAAGAACTGAGGCTCAAAGAGGTGACGGCATCGTCCAGTAAGAGGCTGAGTGTGTCCCTTCCACAATACAAGCTCAATTTAACACCTTCCCCCAGACTTTCTTTTGCTCTTCCTGAACTCGGTAACTCCCAGGGCAGAAGTGCAGCCCGTCCCTCCTCTGAGTTCCAAGAGCAGAGATAAGGATGTGACCACAGCTCACATTCCCCAAGCATCTGCCGTGTGTGCTGTGTACTGGGCTAAGTGCTTGGCGAGAACCGATTCGTCTTCACAACCACCTTTGTGAGTCTGTGTTAATATTATCACTGTAAAAATGCACAGAGCGGTCAGGTGACGTGGCCACTGTCACCCAGCTTGTAAGAGGAGGATCGAGGATGCAATTGCAGGCAGCCCAAACCCTTGGCAGGTGCACTGCACACATGGCCCTGGACCGAACCCTAACCTCTACTGCACACACAGCATGCTGTGTGGAAATTACCTATTTGCTTCTCTGTTTTTCTCCAAAAGATTGTGAGTTCCCAAAGGGCATCAGCCTTGTTTTATTCCTCTCCACCTCCTAACTGCCTGGCCCAGACGCTGACATGGAGCAGGTGGTCAGCAAATGATTGGCAGATAAATAAAGGAAGGCGTGAACCGATGCACCTCTGTCCTCCTGGTGCCCGGCACAGGGCCTGGCACACAGTGGCTGCTTAGTAAGTGTTCGCTGGAGAAGATGATTAACATTTTCCATGAGCAGCATCATTTGTCAGCAAAAGAGAGAGGACACAAAGTTCTCTGATGGCTCCTGCCCACTGGCCCCGGGCAGCCTGTGAAGCTAGCTCCTTCTCTGAGCCACAGCTAGATGCATCCTGGCTCCGAGACAGTCCAGCTAATTAGACTCTTGTCTGCCAACAGAGAGCGTGGACAAACATGGAGCGGAAATTGTTAGCAGCAAAGAGAAGGGAAACGCGGGAGGGGAAAGGCAAGGCATCAGCAATTTGTTAGAGGCGATGAAATGGAGCAAGTTATGCCTCCCACTAAATTACCATGTGTGCTAACTGCGTATGCACCAGGAATTGCTGGCTCCGGCTCATTTACATTCGATTATTATATTTGCTGTTTTTAATTGCATTTGAATACGTCTGCCCCTAATACTGTCAAGATCATCAGAGCTGTCAGCAATCCTCAGTGCTTTTTCTGCTAATAAAATGCAGATCTGCTACCCGGGCCTGCATTTTATCCAGAAAATGATGGCAAAAGGCGTAATAAGTAATACTAATGGCGACTGGTGTTCTGAGCACCCACTGTGTTTCAGAAGCTGTCCTAAGTGCAGAATTTCAAGTTTGATAAAATTGGGTTTCATTCCTGGCTCTGTTCTTTACCACTGTGTGATTTTAGGCAAGTTATTTAACTTCTCTGATCCTCAACTTTATTCTGTGTAAAAACGCATACTTTGCATAACTGTTGTGAAGGTTGATAACATTAGGTTAAAGGGCCCGCTGTGGGGCAGGGGCTTAATAAATGATGACTGTCATTACTCTCCTTGACCCAGAAATCTTACACGGCCCCACTGCCACAGTCTTTGCTAAGGGCCTCATCACCACTCACCTGCACTGAAGCAATAACTTACCCCACGGGTCCCTCTCCCTCCCTCCCCTCTCCTCCAGTGCTGCCCATATATACACATCTGAATACACGTCTTCTCCTTGTGCACAGACTGTTGATGACTCTTTGCAGCCTGCAGGACAAGTTCCAAGCCTCAAAAAGACACACAAATCTTCATGTAGAGGGTCAGGCTGCCGTGATGGAGGCTGCGAGCCACGCCCTAGACCCTTAATAAGATGGCAGGCTCGTCACCCAGCTGCTGGGAGAGCTGAGGGTAGACAGCCCTCAGACATCAGCTGCTTTTAGAACTGCCTCAGCTTAAGAGAGCTGCCTTAGCCAAGGTCACTCGCGCCTTCCTGGGGCAGCCCACAGCCACTGCCTGGCCACCCTGGGGGTAGAAAAAGCCTGGCCCGTCACCCTGACTCAGGATAACTTGAAAGAGCTGGCCAGTTTCAGAACGCCCCATGGGGTCATCCGAGGCTTCACTGAAACCCCACCAGGACCAACCGCTCCCCTGCTCAACCCTGTCTCCCCCCTTCTCCTCCTTCCCCAGATGCTGATACCCAGGGCACTCCCTAATTAGACACTCCCTACCAATCCCCTGCTTGATCATTTCTACCCCAGAATCTGCTGCCCAGGAAACCAACTTGCAACCCAGGCAACCTCTCTAGATGGGTGACCCACCTCTCACATGTGTCACATGTGTGACATGTGTCAGCTGTCTTTCCTTCCCACTGGCCACTCACTGTCCCGCCTTCCTACCGTTACCCACACTTCTCTCTCTTTCTAGAAGGACCTTTCAAACTCAGCAGCCTAGAGAGCCCCTTCTCCTCCAGCAGGTGCATATTGAATGGCATCTCCTTCAGGAAGCCTCTCCTGAATGTCCAGGCAGAATTCAGGTGTGGGTCCTCTGGGCCCTGCCTGAGAGGCCTGATTTTCTCTGTAAAGTACGGGTTGCTCAAAACCTACAAGGTGCGAACTAAGATTCTCCCAATGCACTACGGGGAAGCTGAGACTTAGAAAGGTTCTATAACCTGCCCAAGGTCACACGGCTCGTAAGTGGCAGACCAGGACTTGAGACCAGCATTGTATGCGGCCTGCACTTTTACCCCAGTGCTGTGTCACTTTACAGTACCATCACCATTTTTGTTTCTATTCTCTGATTTGATCCTCACCACACTATACTGACCTTATTCAGTCCTGACTATGCTCCGGCACTGTCCTTAGTGCTTCTTATGAACTGACTCACTCAGTATTCTCCACAAACCCATCAGTAGGCACAGAGGGGTGAAGCAACGGAACAGAGTCACGTAGCCAATACCGAGGAGCCGGGATTTGGACTCAAGAAGTCTGACCCCATGGCCCACACACTTCCCCACCGTAGTGTTTAAATGAGACGAGAGTCACTGAAGGATTCTGAGCAGAGTGACGTGATAAGAGGTCAAAGGGTCCCCCTGACTGTTGTGTTGTGAAGAGACTGCAGGGGGCCAAGGATGGGAGGAAGAGACCACTAAGGGTTGAGACCCTGGTGGTCAGAGAAGGGTCATGGTGAAGTGGAGAGGAGCTGCCATGTTCTGGGCAGAAGTCTGCATTCATTTGCCCATTCATTCATTTACTTATTCCTGGGGTGCCTGCTTTGCACTTTTCATAGCTCCATCCTCCCCTGTGTGAGGCCCTGTGCGAGGTGCCAAGGATAGTGGGCTCGAGGCGGACACAATCGCCACCCTCACAGAGCTCAGAACCTCACCAGGAAAGGAGCCAGGAAGCACATGACTGCACAAGGCATTCTAGAAGGTCAGGGCTCCACGGGGCATGTAGGGCTTATCTCAGAGGAGCCGATCCATTGTGAGCCGAGGCCGACTTTAGCTCATACAAAGCTGCAGGAACCCAACAAGAGAGTCAGTCTCTCTGGGCACAGGATGTCTGACCTGGGCCTTAAAGTTAGAAAAGTAGTTAAAGGGTGCTCAGACACTACAGAGAGAAAAGCTGAAGCATAAGCTTGGCTGAGCATTCAGAGAACAGAGGTGCTCTAAGTCTGTACCGAAGGATACAGCTGGGTTATTCCATGGGGAAGCGGGAAAGGGCTGGGAGGGCTGGGGCTGGGGAGGGAGGGCCTTTGACGGATGCTCACCTTGGGTCTGCTCTTTTATGTATACCAAACTCCACCCCGCTCTGTGCTCCTGTCCCTTAGAAAACCTCAGGTCCCCCTCCTGAGATTCCAGGCTTGGACACCCTGTCAATATGCCTACACTCTGTCTACGACAGAACATTCTGTCAACTGAATTTCACACATGTTTATGAAAGACCGTCTCTGGCTTAAAAGACATTAAGTTTGGGTGCTTCCCTGGTGGCGCAGTGGTTGAGAGTCCGCCTGCCGATGCAGGGGACATGGGTTCGTGCCCCGGTCCGGGAAGATCCCACGTGCCACGGAGCGGCTGGGTCCGTGAGCCATGGCCGCTGAGCCTGTGCGTCCGGAGCCTGTGCTCCGCAATGGGAGAGGTCACAACAGTGAGAGGCCCGCGTACCGCAAAAAACAAAAAAACAAACAAAAAGAAGACATTAAGTTTGTGAGATGAACCATCTGTAAATTCCAGGTGTGGTCCCAGGAATGTCACGTCTTCCCTTTGGGTTCAGTGTCTGCATCTATAACAGACGGGAAGGCCTGATGAGATCAAACATCAACTCCAGAGCACAAAGCCCACAATTTCCTTCTTCTAAATTCAGAGTAATAAATAACCAAAGCAACCACTTACATGCAGTATGGCACTGGGACTTGCAATATCCTCGCACCTACTATATACTTTGCATATTATACTTCCTTCAACAATACTCCATGAGGTGTAAATTGCCCAAGAGACATGAGTACATATGTTCACCATGGACAAGAAAATTCACATCAGTCTTATTAATAACAGCCTCAAATTATAAGCAACCCAATTGTCCATCAGTAGGAAAATGATTAAATAAACTATAGTAAATTCATATCGTAGAATAGTATACAGAAGTGGAAAAGAACTTCCAAGATACAACACACAAATCTCAAAGACATCGTTCAGTGAGAGAAGCCAAACGTGAAAGAGTATTTATTTCATTATTCCACTCATATAAGGTAGAAAGAGACCACATAATCCTCTAGAGATAGAGACTGGAAGGGAAGTAACCTCTTAGTAGGGGTATTGACCAAGAAGGAACATGAGGGAATCTTCCAGGATGCTGACGAAGTTCCACATCTTGATTCAGATCATTGTCAACTAAGGTACATACATATGTAAAAATTTGTTTAACTGTATAGCTAAGATTAATGCACTCTGTATATGTGTGTTAAACCTCATTTAAAAAATAAATTTAAAAAATTCTGGGAATTCCCTGGTGTTTCAGTGGTTAGGTCTCTGCGCTATCACTGCCGAAGGCATGGGTTTGATCCCTGGTAGGGGAACTAAGATCCCGCAAGCCGTGTGTTACGGCCAAAAAAAAAGAAAAAAATCCTATGAGGTAAGTATTAATTAACAGAAGGCGAAAGTCAGATGGCTGAGTATTAATTAACAAAAGGGGAAAGTCAGATGGCTGTGATGCTCTCAAAATAATACAAGAACGTTGAGATGTTAGGCACCAAACCCTATTAGTTTTTCTACAACTTGGTGTGTGAATAATAGACCTGCCCCTCTCCAACCCTGAACAAGCAAGATTCCTTAAGTATATGGTCTCAGAGAACGTGTTCATTTTCCTCAGAACACTTATCTCAGTTTAAAAGAGCACATTATTACACTGATTATTTGATTAATGTCAGTCTGCCCCATTGGGCTGTGAAATCTGGGATGCTGTCTGATTTTTCTCGCTGTGGAATCTCCAACATTTAGGTAAATGCCTAGTGTGAAAAAGGTTCTCAATAAATATTTTTTTAGTGAATGCTGGCTGCTAGTAATAAACTAAGAGTTTTATGTATGGAATGTTTATTGAGGCTTGAGGATAATTCAAAAGAAAACCCAAGATCATAACATCCACTTCATCTCATGAATCTTTTCCTTTACCTTTATTTTTGGTAATCTTTAAAAAAAGTATGTGCAAAATTTGAAGAACTGCATCTAAGAACGCAGCACGTGTGAGGTCAGAAGGCAAAACCTGACAGAAGATTACATTCTGGTTACAGTTCAATTAAGCTAGATCTTAATAACAAAATGTTAATTAGAAAACCTCCAGATGTTTGGAAATTTTAAAATACACTTCTCAAAAACGAATGAGTCAAAGCAAAAATTACCATTGAAATTAGAAAATAATTCAAAATGAATGATAATGGAAATATGATATACTAAACTCGTGTGATTCAGATACAGCAATGTTTTGAAGAAAATTACAGCCTTAAGTGCATTGTTAGACAGAAAAAATAATGCTGAAAGTTAATGATGCATGTATATATCTAAAGAAATTAGAAAAAAATTAAAAGTTGCAAGCTAGGATATAATTTTTTTAAAGTGCATAATCAATGAAATAGAAACAAATGTACAATTAGAAGACCAAAAGTTACTTCTTGGAACCCATTAATAAAATTAATAAACCCCTGGTAACATGGATGAAGAAAATAAGGAAAAGACACAAACACCATCAGGTGTGAAGAAAGAGGCATCATTCTGGATCCTAGAGACATTAAAAACATAAGAGGTATGGTAAATTAATTTATGACTATAAATTTGAAAATTTAGATGAAATGAAAATCTCTAGAAAGACATAGCTTACTAAAACTAGCACATGAAGAAATAGAAAATCTGAGTGGTCCTGTATCTATGAAATAAATTATAAACACTTGCCAGGTTCTGGGGATTCCAGATGAATAAGCCATCACCCTTGCCCCGGAGAAACACTCAGTCTCAAAAATATGTCTAGTTGCAGGAGCAGGCTTGGTTTTATATAGGCTTTCTTTAGGCAGAGGTAGAGGGGAGCTCCCTCTAGGCAGAGAGAACAACATAACTATCCAAGAAACAACAGGGCAAGTGGATGAACCCTGTGCTACTGGATGGACTGCTGTAACCCCCAGGGGCTTTCCAGGAAGCAGCTTTGGAAAGGGATGATAAGGCCAAATTATCATCCTGAAAAGCCAGAGAGAAGAGTTGTCCTGGTAGGTGTTCAGAAGCCAATGAGAAGAACAAGGATAGGTCCTCGGGAAGCCAAATGTGGCAGTGGTGGTAGAAGGATTAAAAGGGACAAATAATTACAGAGAGTAGAGCAATGGTGATCAGTTACAGGTTACAACCAATCCTGATGAGAGAGGAAGAAGTTCGCATTTACTCAGCCCCCAATGAATGCCAAGCAATGCACCAGGCACTTTATAAGTCATTGCATGTAGCTCTGACACTGATTCGATGATTTTACTGCCTTTGTTTTGCAGATGGGGAAACCAAGGCATGGGCTAAATAGTCTGCCTCAGATCACACAGGTTAGAAGTGGTACTGCTGGGATTTATATCCAGGTGTGACTCCAGCTCAGGTTCTTTCTCTTCACTCTTTTCTCTCCTAAAAATGAGTGACAATGACCGCCTAAAGTAGAGGGAATAGGTAAGTGTAATAGAGTGGACAGGATAGCTAAAGGGCAAGGGACAAAGGAGAACACAGGGCTGAAGAAGATGTGCAGATGGGGCTGCTCACCATCTACCCACCCAGCATCACTCTCTGAGATGAGGTACTGTAGCACAGGTGGTCGTTATCATGGATACGGAAGATGTTTCAGCTTCTTCCACTGCCCATGAGCTTCAGTTTTATTTCCTATAAAATGGGGATACTGAAACTGATGTCATAGTATTCTTGTAAGAATTAGAGATTCCTTGTCCAGTGCATGCAGCACAGGTCCTGGCACTGGTACATACTCACGAAACGGTTCTCTTACGGTCAATCGTAGTAAATGTCCAACAGGAATTTATGCGACGGGGTGGAGATAGAAAGAAGTGGCTTTGAGTATAGAAAAGGTATCGCATCACAGAAACTCCTCCTTTCCCACTCTTTTCCTGGAAGTGCCTCAATTAAGTCCACTGGCTGGGTTTTGCCATAGACTAAGCCTTCTGGGTTAGAGAAGTTCAAAGAATATGAACTTCATAATGTAAGCCTTACACATATCCATTTATAACTTGTACCTTCTCAGGGAGCTTTCATAAGCATCATCCAATTTCGACATAACTCACTGAGAAGCAGCGAGGGTAGCATTATCAGTCATATATCTCAGATAAGGAAACTGGTACCCACACAGGGTCTGACATCTTATCAAATGTCACAAAACGAGTTAGGGGAAGAGCGAGCCTGAGAACTTCGGCATTCACACCTTGGGAAAAAAGGCTTTTAACCTACCTCTATGCTTGATATCTAGATCAAGGAAGAGGGAAACCACTGGGGAGAAAATTATTTTAATAAACATTAAACCTATGTTTTATTATGAATTTTATGTGCTTTGGGCCTTTGCTAGCCCTTGAAGATACATATAGATAAATATACTTCCCCTTACTTCAGTAGATCCATTGTTGTCTTAGCTCCTCACAATTGTATAATTTGTTTTTATTCCTTTCCCCCCACTACGCTGTAAACTCCTTAAGAGCAAGAATCACATTTAATTGGATACCACTGTGTCCCTGGCACACAGTAGCCAATGAATAGTTTTGGAGAAAGGAAAGGGGGGGAGGGAGGGGAGACAAAGGGAGGAAGGGAGGGAGGGAGGGAGTGAGGGAGGGAGGAAGGAAGGAAGGAAGGAAGGAAGGAAGGATGGAAGGAAGGAAGGAAGGAAGGAAGGAAAGGTGGAGAAATGGAGGGAGGAAAGAATGGAGGGAGGGAAGAAGATGGAAAGTGGAGAGAGAGAGCTCGGGCTCTAGAATCAGAACGCCTGAGTCTGGATCCCATCTCTCACCAATGGGAACTTCGGGCAAGTCACTTAACCTGCTTAAACAATCCAGACACCAGGGACCAATCTCCAAGAGCACTGTGCATGTGCTCTACTGAGCTCACTTTGCAGATGAAGACACAGGCTCATGGCTTTAGTGACTTGCTGAGGTTTCATGGTGAGGAAGTGATGCAGCCTGGCTCCAAAGCCTAGACTGCCCCATCTCAGCCCACAGCCTCCCCAGTCGTGGGAGAAAACGGAGACCCTTTCCCTCTTAATGGCACTTAGGGCAGGAGGGCTTTCCCTGCATGGTGACTGACCCTCCAGTGAGCGGAGCCAAGCTCAGAATATTTGGCATGCTGTGAAGGCACCACACATTTCAACATGAGAGTCTCCAGTGACTCATTTTAGCTAAGAAGGCAAAGCGCTTCCTTCTATCAGCTGGGATTAGGACAAGGAATCAGAGTAGGACAGTGCACAGAAGATGAGTGACTTTATTCCTGACCATGAACGGAAACTCAGTATTATTTCAGATTCGCCCTTTGAAATCTGGTAATGAGGCTGAGGGAGTCTTCACTCATGACAATGGCACTTGCTTCTTCCACCCCGTTCCATCAACATACAAAGGACTCCTACAAATCAACAAAAGCTAAAGACAACTTCACAAGTCATGATAGAATGCTAAGTAAAACAGCAACAACAAAGTTTCACACTATCAGATAGCCAAAAATTTAAAATTTGACAATATCATGTGTTGGCAAGAATGTGGAGCAACAGGAACTATCAGCATCTTAGAAGTGATACAAACTGATAAAACCACTTCGGGGGACAACTGACTTTATCTGGTTGCTGTATCATGTGACCCAGCAATCTTACTACCCGTCATAAACATGGAGAAACACTAACATAAACACGGACAAACATACAGCATGTATAAGAAGGCACGTAATGGCATTATTTGTAATAATAGAAAACTGGAAACACAAATATTCTCCAGCAGAAGAATGGATAAATATGTTGTGATAGTTTCCTATGACAAAATCTTTATAGCAGTAAAAATGAATGAACTTCCAAACACAAAACAACAACTAAGCGAGTTGGATAACTTTCATACATGGTATCATTTATAACATGATAACATTTACAAACATGCAAACGATATCACATGTTGCTTATTGATACATCCATATGGAGAAAAGTAATGTAAACTTTACCATTAGGTAGTGTCTGTGGTCGTGTTTTACTGTACTTTCACTCCTCAATGGTTTCTTAAGAAAGGTGATGGGTACACTGGTGTATTTTTTTTTGTAAGTCTGAATTGGAATAAGGATACATTTCTTGCAGTATTTGTTTTTAAGTTTAAGTGAGAGAGTATATGAAAAAGCACATGGCACACGTAAGAAGTCAATAAATACTTGTTGATTTAGTAATTGACTGCTCAGAAATAACTAAAAATTCAGACTTTCAGGATAAATGTTTCTGCAATCCATCTTTTAATAAGGTTAATATGTTAAAATCTATGATAAATATTAAAAAGATGGATTGCTTACTTAAGAGAGATAAAATCACAAGGTAGGAATTAATGTGATTATTTGGTCCAGGAGATGTTTAATAGCTAGGCAAAATTTCTCCACTTCATTTTTCTATGTTTCTTGATGGATATAGTTACAGATTCACTTTTCTTGATCTCATTATTTGTAAACCTCAATGAAGTGTCATCCCTACAAATTATAACCCAATTTCAGGCTTGACATTTCTGAATAGCATAGAGAGTTTACAGTTAAAATGGAAGTTGGCAGTCTTGCTAACCAGCCTCCCACTCAAGGCATAAATTCACTGTCTGAGTGAGGGTCATCCAGCCGAGAGTTACATCCTCCAGATAAGAGCACCCACTCCCACCCCAAGCAGCCTATCCCTTCCCTAAGCGGAGGTACCTGTGAGAAGGTTCTTTCTTAATCTGAGACCAAAGATGCCTCCTGATATCAGAATGCCATTATTGTTTTTAGTTTTATTTATTCAATTATATCCTTACTTGCTCACTCCCTCATTCACCCACATATTCAAAAACATTTACTGAGAGCTTAGGTTTGAATCACTGCTTCAGTCACAAAAGTAAGTAAGTCACGGTCCCAGTCTCCAGCCAACTTCTAGTCTAGGGGGTTACGGAGAAGTAGACGACATCAATTTCATCTGCTAAGTGCTGCGATGGAGAGAAGCACAGATCAAGATGGGAGCACAACTCAAATGTCTAGGGCAGCCTGGGGTGTCAGGGAAAGCAAGCTTCCAGGAGGAAGCAAGAGTGGGTAGGAGTTAACCTGGCAGAAGACGGGGTGTCCAGGCACAGGCAACAGCCAAGAAAAAGGTATGGGGGTATGAAAGAGAATGATTCATTTGTAGCAAATCATGTTGTTCATATTGCCGGGAACAGACGTGCTGTTGGGGAATGAAGTTGGAGGCAAAAAGAGACCACAGTCTAACCTTCAACATCATTCAGATAAAAGAAAAAGCTTCATTTTATTTAATATAGCCATAATAATAATTACAGCTGATAGTCAACACTTATCTTTTTATCTTGCCTTTGAGTCTTTTAAGCACCTGCCTCAACCCTCTGGACTTCCTGAGAATGGGCGCCACCTGCAGGCTCAGCCCTGTCTGGCACCTGAGCGGGCAGGAAGTCCCCGTCCACGCGCACTTCCATGCGCATGCGCAGCACCTCCATCTGGGGAGCATTAAGATCAGTTTCACTCTTCAGACCTCGCATCTCTGGCATGGTCAGCAGGACTCAGAGCCTCATACTTCACTCTGGCCACCCCTCCCCACAGGGGCTGAGTCCCGTTACCCGAACCAACCCCCTCAACCCCAGGCCACGAGCCCAGTTCTGCCTGTATGGGACACATCATCTGGAAAGCTGTGATCCTGCCTTCCTCCCTCCAGTTCTGCTGGTCACTTGACATCTGTCCCCCAGCAACCTCACTCCTTAACCCCAACCCACTCCAATTCATTGTTCACCCAGCAGCTAGAGAAATCTTTTAAAAGAAAATATGATCTCTTTGCTAGTTAAAACACCTCACCGACTTCCTGGAATAACACCCAGACACCGGCCCCCGCTCACCTCTCCCGTCTCTGCCTCTGTCTTCATGCCTTCGGTGCTTGGCTCCGGTAACATCAGCGCTTCACTGTGCTCTCACGCTGGGTCTTCCACATGCTGCTCTTGCAAGCTTGGAAACCTCCCCCACCCCAAAAATGCTTCCTTTGATTAATCCCATTTTTCATCTGCAAGATTTAGGATAAACATCATCCCTTCTAGACACCACCAAAGTCTCTTCAAAAGCATTAAGCACTTCCTGCTCTAATTTCCATAGTATCTTGCTTATTCTCTGTTACAGCACTGAGTTTATTGCCTTGTAATTATCTACTCATCCATATTCCCCACCAGGCTTTGAACTCCTTGAGATCAGGGTTGCTGGAATGTGCTTATCTGTGTCCCATGATGCCGGCACAGTCCTTGGCATACGTTTGATGCTGAGCACGCAGTTACGGAGTGGATGAATGAATTAATAATTTATCATGGCCCGCCTTCTAGATACTACCTTCTCCACTTGCCTAAATCATGCTTGAATCTGTGTCATCCAGTGGACACTCGTCGGGCACCACCAGGACCAATGCCAAACATGGGTCCATTCACCCAGGCCTGCCTTCTTCTCCTCGCACTGCTCTAAGAGGCTCCCGTTCCCACACATCAGGTGGTCTGGTCATCTCCATCCCATCATGACCCTATCCTGACTCACCTTGGTCTTGTCTTATTGAAAGAGAGGTTTATATTTCTCAGATATAATTTGTACCCCTCATCGCCTTTTAGTCTCCTCTTAGTGCAATGTGCTGACATGAGGCTCCCCGGAGTTGACCCCATTACCACCATGATGGTGTGTACAGAGCAGAACCCTGTAGGGTAGTCACTGACTGTGATCTGTTCACCACTCCCCATCCTCTTCCCCAGGAGGACGGATGCCTGCCTCCTCTGTGCACAGATGTGAACGCTTACAAAGCCTCCTACAAACATCAACTGCAAATGTAGGCTGACTTGTCTGTATCTACTACTAGACTAGGCTCCTTAATTCAATATCCAGTTAACAAACCTTGTTGAATCCTTCCCCTACAATGGCAGGCAAGAACCACATGTAATTCCCTCTTCTTTGACACAAGCAGATACCAGAACACATTTACTCAATGACTAAGTGGATAAGCACCTACTCACAATGATGGTATGTGCCACTTTTTTGGTCAAATTAAATGTTTTATGAACTACTGCCAAGTCAAGTCTTCCCACCATTTTCTGGGTAATTAATTGTTTGATTCTAAATGCTGACCTTTATATTTATCAGAATTAAATTTCAAATTGCCAGGTTTGAACCCAGGATGTAAGCCAAAACATGCACAAGTGAATCTAGATTTTTTTGCCCTCCACAGTTTGAACAATCCCTTCAAAAAGGATGCCACTTAAAACTGCTATAAGGGGCTGAATTACGGCTCCCCAAAAGACTTGCCCACCAAGAATCCGTGAGTGTGAACTTATTTGTAAAGAAGAGTCTCTGCAGATGTAATTAAGTTAAGGATCTCAAGGTGAGATCATCCGGAATTAGGGTGGGTTTAAAATCCAATGAAGTATCCTCACAAGAGACAGAAAAAGAAAAAAGAAACAGAGAGAGGGCCACGTGAAGACGGAGGCAGAGGCTGGAGTGATGCAGCCACAAGCCCAGGAACGGTTGCAGCCACCAGAAGATGGAAGAGGCAAGGGAGGATTCTCCTTCTAGAGCCTTCAGAGGGAGCATGGCCCTTCGGACACCTTGATTTGGGACTTCTGGCATCCAGAACTGTGAGTGAATAAATTTCTGCTGTTTTAAGATATCCGGTTTCGGGTACTTTGTCGTGGTAGCCATAGGAAACAAATCCAACTTTTGACGCCTCCTTCTATATTTTCATCAAAGAATCACACAACCATAGACTGTGAGCTTAAAACAACCTTGTATATTTTTAAGCTCCCTTTTTTTAAAATAAGAAAACTAAGACCTAGAAAAAGGAATTTGTTGGGCGGAAAGAGGCCTCGACCTCTGATTTGGACCATGTATTCTGATTCTCTTTCCATCTTATCATCCAATTAAATGTTGAAAAATATTAGTGAGAGAGGACAAAGGAAAGAGTCCAGTGGTCCTTTACCGGAAAGCTCATTTTAACTCTCCAACATCATCAAACACATCACGTGGCAGTAGAGACATCCAATGCAGATTTCACCTTGACATACTCCTCTCTGGGGAAAAGGGCGACATTGGCATCACATATCCTGGGTGATAACGTGCTGCTGCTTCTCTCCTTGGTCGCACACCACCCTTCCCATGATCCACTCTCATTAAGGCTTACATTTGTTTCTAGCTCACATTTCCTTTCTCTTTTTAATAATTCCTTTCCCTCATCCTATTAGATTCATTGTCTCAGTCTTTCTGGTAAGGCCTCAGAGAAAACATCTGCAAGTTCTTCACTCCCCAACAATTAAATCCAGCTGGGCTTACAGACCTCACTGACAGAAGCTGGGTTCTTTCTTATTAATCTGTCGAGTGGGAAAACTCTTCACAATAAAGGATGAAGTGGATGCAGGACATTAATAACTAACATGTGCAGATGTTCGCACAGCATTTTCACATCCAGTTCTTCATGTGATGCTCCCAGCGGTCCCTCCAGACAGCGTGAAGCAGGTGGTGAAATGCAGGAGCACCCTGGCTCTCAGATGCCCCAGTGGCTGTGACAGGAACGGTCCGCCTGTCAGGGTATAGTCGCCTATTCGCCTTTGGCTAGCTGCCCATGCAGAGGAGCTGTCAATCACAGTGTCCCACCCTGGCAGAGCACTAGGGAGCCAGAGTGACAGCCAGGCTGGCCAATCAGATGGTCCCATTGCCCTGGTCACAGGGAGGGGCTCAGGCACGAGACCAAGCCAGACCAGAACACCTTTTGGCGGCGGGGGTCGGGGGTTGCAGAATTTAACCTTCATTTAGGCTGATGATTCCTGGAGGTTCTGGACAATGCTTTTTCTTCTTCTTAATTATGCATTCCACTTCTACAAACTAAGTTCATCAGAGAGCTTCCCATGCAGCACGATCAGTAACACGTGGTGTAAGAAGAGACGGTGTTGGTATAGCTGCTTTCGCAAACCGTTTGACTCTACCTGTTCAAACTGGATATGAAAACATTCCACCTATGTGCCGTGACCCAGTCATTCCACATCAAGGTATATATCCAGCAGAAATGTGCATGTTTGCACTCAAAGCCTTGTAGGGGAATGTTCATAGCAACACCATTTGTTAGAATCCCAAAGTAGAAATAACTCAAAAGCCCATCAACAGTAGAACGGATAAATAGTGGTATATTCACATAAATGAAATACTACACGGCAATGAGAACAAGTGATCTACAATTGCCTAGGAAGGTATGGATGAACCTCAGATCACAATGTTGAACACAGTAATCTAGAGAAAGAGGCTCTGGTCCCATGCTGTGTGCACTTTATCTACGTCTCATAACTACTGTCGGATGACATTTATATAAAATACAAACACAGGCAAGACCAATCTATACTGTTCCAAGTCAGGATAGTGGCTACTTTTGGGGGATAGAGATCGAAGGGGATCTTGGGGTGCCTATGTTCTGATTCTTGTTCTGGGTGCTGGGTGAGTACAGTTTTGGAAAATTCTCTGAGCTGTACCACTTACTACATGTGCGCTTTTCTGTATGTGTTGAATTTTTCTTAAAGCTAAACGATTTTAAAGAAAGAACAAAGGCCATTCATCTAGGAAAAGAGAAGACTTGGGTAGGAGGCACAACTGTAGATCTTTATGTATCTGAGAGAGTGCCAGGTAGAAGCAGGTGTGAAGTTCAGAAGACTGAACCTGAAACAGGAGGGGAATGACCAGGAGACACTACAACTGAGTTGTAAAGGTGACCTTTTTGAGAATGAGAACTTCCCCTTGAATCTTCGCCTTTGGAAGGTGGTCAAAAGGTACAAACTTCCAGTTATGAAATAAGTCTTAGGGATGTCGTGTACAGCCTGGTGTCTATAGTTAATAATACTGTATTGTATATTTAAAAGTTGTTAAGGTAGTAGATCTTAAAAGTTCTCATCACAAGAAAAAAACATTGTCACGTGTGTGTGGTGATGGATGTCAACTAGACTTACTGTGGTGATCATTTCACAATATATAAAAATATCCAGTCATTATGTTGTACATCTGAAACTAATATAGTGGTGTATTTCAGTTGTATCTCAATATAAAAGGCCATGTGGCAGGACTTCCCTGGAGGTGGAGTGGATAAGACTCCGTGCTCCCAATGCAGGGGACCCAGGTTCGATCCCTGGTCAGGGAACTCGATCCCACATGCATGATGCAACTAAGAGTTCGCATGCCACAACTAAGGAGCCCACCTGCCACAACTAAGACCTGGCACAACCAAAAAAAAAAGGCCATGTGGCTGTTTCATAGAGAGGTACGCAGGGACTAAATTTTCCGTGGCTTTATGGGTCATGTTAAGGATTTTATGCTATCTTCTAAGAGTAATGAGAAGACCCTGGACTATGTTAACCCAGAGATGTTAACGTGGTCTTATGAGGACTGCATTTGAAGCATTTTACCATGTTGGCAGTGGAGAAAATGAACAGAAAAGGGGTTAAGAATGGGCACAACAAAACCACTTTACGGCGATGCAGTGGATGTTCAGTTGACAGATGATGATAACTTGGACTTAGGCAGTGGTAATGGATATGGAGGAAAGTGGAACGACTAGAAGTATGTTTTCTAGTAGAACAATAGGACTTAGTGACAGACTGGATGTGAAAAGGAAAAGATGTGAAAGATCAGTGAGGGTGGTCATGACCTGCCTAGTCATCAATGCCTTCCTGACATCTAGTTCCTAACACATCACAGGCAGACAATAGGTATTTGTTGAATGAACAGGTGTGTAAATGGACTGAGGTGCTGTCCTTTGACTGATCTGGGAAATATGGCAGAAGAAACAGAACTGGAGGTTAATACCACGAATCCAGTTTTAGACATAGGGAGTTTGAGATGCCCATCTCATTCATGAAAGAAGAACTGTAGGCACTGATATGCAGCAACATGGATGGACCTAGAGGGTATCATACTAAGCAAAGTAAGTCAGAAAGGGAAAGACAAATATCACTTATATGTGGAATCTAAAGTACGACACAAATGAACTTATCTACGAAACAGAAACAGACTCACAGACATAGAGAACAGCCTTGTGGTTGCCAAGGTGGGTGGGGACTGGGGGAAGGACTGGGAGTGTGGGATGAGTAGATGCAAACTAGTATATATAGGATGGATAGACAACAAGGTCCTACTGTAGAGCACAGGGAACTATAGTTAACATCCTGTGATAAACCATAATGGAAAAGAATATGAAAAAGAATGTATGTATATCTATATATATGTATAACTGAGTCACTATGCTGTACAGCAGAAATTAACATAACATTGTAAATCAATTCTACTTCAATAAAATTTTTTAAAAAAACAACTGTAGGCACTGAAAAGATGAGTCTGCAACGCAGAAGATGAGATCTGGCCTGGAGATTCTCATGTGGGCACTGCGGGTGTATGAAAGGTAATGGAAGCAGGTTCAAAAAGGAATTAGAATGAGAGGGAAGAAGACCCCGAAACTCAGCTCTGAGGGACACTAACATTTAAAATTGGGAGACTGGGACTGACATATACACACTACTATATATAAAATAGATAACTGGGCTTCCCTGGTGGCGCAGTGGTTGAGAATCTGCCTGCCAATGCAGGGGACACAGGTTCGAGCCCGGTCTGGGAAGATCCCACATGCCGCGGAGCAACTGGGCTCATGAACCGCAACTACTGAGCCTGTGCGTCTGGAGCCGGTGCTCCGCAACAGGAGAGGCCGCGACAGTGAGAGGCCCGCGCACCGCGATGAAGAGTGGCCCCTGCTCGCCGGAAGCAGAGAAAGCCCTCGCACAGAAACGAAGACCCAACGCAGCCAAATAAATAAATAAATAAAACTAATTTAAAATAGATAACTAATAAGAACCTGCTGTATAGCACAGGGAACTCTACTCAATACTTTGTAATGACCTATATGGGAAAAGAATCTAAAAGGAGAGCGGATATATGTATATGTATAACTGATTCACTTTGCTGTACACGTGAAACTAACACAATACTGTAAATCAACTATACTCCAATAAAAAATAAAATAAAAATAATAAAACTCAGGCAGAAGAATCTGCCTCGTGTTTCCAGCAAAGTTTTCTAACGGTGAATTAGTGTGTCACACTGGCTATCTCAAAAACTTAAAATTGAAGAATATTTTTGTGTCATTAATGAACATTTATTGACAATCTTCCTGGGACTTCCCTGGTGGTCCAGCTGTTAGGATTCTGCACTCACAAAGCAGGGGGTCCAAGTTCGATCCCTGGTCAGGGAACTAGATCTCGCATGATGCAACTAAGAGCCCGTATGCTGCAGCTAAGACCTGGTGCAGCCAAATAAGTAAATAAATCTTTTTTAAAAAGAAATAAAGAGGGCTTCCCTGGTGGCGCAGTGGTTGAGAGTCCGCCTGCCGATGCAGGGGACGCGGGTTCATGCCCCGGTCCAGGAAGATCCCACATGCCGCGGAGCCATGTGAGCCATGGCCACTGAGCCTGCGTGTCCGGAGCCTGTGCTCCGCAACGGGAGAGGCCACAACAGTGAGAGGCCCACGTACCACAAAAAAAAAAAAAAAAAGAAAGAAAGAAAGAAAGAAAATCTTTTTTCCTGTATAAGCTCTTAGGTGCGGGAGATACAAACCTAAGGCATATTCTCTGCCCCAAAGAAATCAGTGACCTAACCAGCCATGTGATAATGTCCTGAATTGCTCCACACCCTACGATACCCAAGAGGAAGTAACTAAGACTACGCATTTTGTCTTCATCATAAGGAGTGCTCTGGGCTTGGCTACAGAAAAATAAAATTTTATTTCTGCGGGCCAAAAAAAAAAGAACTTTTCCAATACAACCTAGCTTGAGAGGCGGCTCTGACCACCAACACACCACAGTTGATGGTCAGTAAGTGTCCAGATGCTCCCACAAATGGATCCCATAGTTACCCCACCCACCCCTGTTTTCCTGGAGTCTTATTCTGCTCCTGTCCCCTTCTGCAGGTCTCTCAGTGTTAGATGCTCAGTTCCCCTTGTTTGTTGAAGAGCTGGTAAGTGACAAGGACCAGACTCCAGCCCACGTCTGCCAGCTGATAGCCCATCTCCCCTCCTTCTGCATCTGGTACCTCCATCTTCACTTCTGCAGACTCACTCTTAGGAGGAGGAAGTTATACCAGGACTTGATGTTATTAGCCTTGTTAAGAATCTGAAGTGCTGTTGGGTTCAAAGGTTCAAATTGAAGATTCTATTTTTAGCCAAATGAGACAGGAGCCAACTGTTCTCAACAGATTCTCTTCCTCAGTGACAAATACTTTATTTAGTCAAAATAACAAGTTATGTTATAACTTGGATTTAGTAAGTTGCGATGCCAACCTTTCAAGTGTAGGCAAATTTCTGTATATTTGGCTAAGGTAGAACCTTCTATTTATCTTCAATTCTCTTCATACAGACAAGCTCTTGGATAAAGTTGCTGGATTGAGTCTGACATGCAATCTAGGATGAATAATCTAAAGAGGAAGAGTTCTTTCTGTAAAACTTTAAAACTCTTTAAAACTCTTACTACCCTTCAAATGGTCCAAAAAAAACACACCATTTACAGCGTTGCAGTGAAACCTTTCAAAGGAGAGGGGAAGGCATGAGAAGAAGAGCAGCAGCTACTTACAGAGCAGCGTCCACATGCCCAGCGCTGTTCTAAGCTCTCGCCACATCCCACCTCATTCCACCTTCCCCATAACACTAAGAGGGACACACACTGTCATTCCCTTTCCAAGGAGAGGAAACCAAGGCACAGGGAGATTAGGTAACTTACCCCAGGTCTCACAACCAGTAAATGGTGGAGCTGGGATTCAAAATCAAGTATTCAGGTCCCAGGGAACGTCTTCTTGTCCACCAGGCTGGCTACCCAGCACCCGCCGCGTGCTAGGCATCGTACACAGCACCCTGCATGACAATCTCGTGCAGGAGGCAGCCAAGAACCCATTCTATAGATGACAAATCTGCAGTTTTTTTTCAGATTGAGCTTCTTGCCCAAAGCTGCCCACTAGTAAAAGATTGAGAAAGTCCACCTCATCTCCAAATCTGTGCATGACCAGGACGCACCTCCATCCTTCTCCACCCCATCTCAAGCAACCAGCACAGGACCTGGCATATAACAGGCATTCAGTTACTATTTGATGAATGAATGAATGAATTCTTACCACCCTTATTATGGGGCTCCTTCTCCCTTGTATCTTTGTTCTCTCTCTCTCTCTCTCTCTCTCTGTCTCTCTGTCTCTGTCTCTGTCTCTGTCTCTCTCTCTCTCTCTCTCTCTCTGTCTCTCTCTCTGTCTCTCTCTCTCTCTTTCTCTCTCGCATCTTTCATCTCAGCACATGATTCTGCTAATCCTGCCCCTCGCAAAAAAAGATTCTCTTTTGTTCCCTAGATCGTCACAGGGCTACTGATTCTTCTTTCATTCTTCACGTTCATGTTTCTTTAAAGATGTGTTTACACTTGTTTCTTCTCCGTCCTCCGTGACCATCGATCTTGAGCCCTTTGTTATCTGGTTTCTCTTTTCTACCCACGACCATTCCTTTGAGAACAACTCTTTCTAAGGTCACATCCATCCTCCATTTGCTCAGTCAGTATTTATTGGGTGTCTACTGTATATGAGGCAAGGCAACTACAGCATGGAAGAAGTCATTCATGAGCTGTTCACATCTTGGAGCTCAGGGAAGCACAAATAAAACAAGTCATAGAAAGTGTGATAAGGAATATTGAAAGAAGCCCATCACTTCTTTATGAGAGCGACAGTGGAGTTTCTCAGGCCTGGCTAGTCCTCAGTCTGGCAGGGAACACTTCCTACTGCTGTACAACCCGACAGGGAAGCCTGGAGGACCTGGGAAACTGTACCTACATCAGCAGTCCTGCTTGATTATCTCCTGCCTTTTTGTATCTGTCTCCAGAAGTTTCTATATCCTTTTCCACGGACTCTAAATAGGTCTGCTGGCATAGGTCTACCCATCACTGTGACAACCACTCTCTCCCAATTCCCCCCACCTCCGCTGTTCCTGGAATTTCTTGGTAGTACATCCATTCCTTAAATATTGGTATTCCTGAAGGTTCCATTCTAGAACTGTTCTCACCCTCTTCTAAGGTAATCCCGTGGGGAAATTTTCTGTAGGTTCATCTAGCCCCTGTGATAAATAGCAGCTAATATTTCTTCAGTGTTCTAAGCCAGAACTGCACTCCATGTTTTACATATGTACATGTGTATAAATGCTTCTTAAACACCATATCACTGGCCCAAATAAGCATCTTAAGCTCTGCACTAACAGTTCTCAAAATGTGCTCCTTTGGGGATCTCCAAGATCCTTTCAGGGTGTCTACATCATCAAAATTGTTTTTATACTATTAAATCTTTATTTGCCCAAACTTTCATATTCTCATGAGTGTGTAGTGGAGTTTTCCAAAGCCACATGACATGTTATGAGGTCAAATTTAAATGGAATGCGTGTTTGTATATTCTTGTGCTTTCTAGACCTTTCTAAGGTAGCAAGTTTGAGGTTTACATATGTTCATTTTCAAAGATTATCTCAGTTTGGTCTCAGAATCTCCACTGTGTTCTTATTAGCCATCTTTGGTTATATCTGCTTAATATCTGTAACCTCATTATCATCCAATAAATTGTTCATCTGAAATCCTGAAGTTCTCCTTAGACTTACTTAGAAACATAAAAACTATCCTATGTTGTCCCGTTTTGTAATAACATTTAGAAAAGAATCTCAAAATAATTTCTAGAAAATAAAAATATGAAAATTTAAATCTTATCTAAAACCTTTGCTATTTTATAACTTAGTAATATTTTACTTGAAAATAAATGAACATTTATAAAATATTTTTCTTCTGCTTAAGAATAGGTCATTAGCTTAAAATAATTTAGACGATTCACCTCCTCAACCCATAGCTGAATCATCTGTAACTAAAATTGCTGAGAAAGATGAAACGGACATATCAGACCATTCTGACTCATGGAAGAAAGCAATCTATTCCAAAGAAATTAGGTAAAAATACAAACAAAACTACAATGAAAAACAAACAAAATTACTTTAGTTCCCTCAACTTCACAGATGTTAATCATTTATCTTACTGTGTTCTATGGAACAGACCATTTTAGAATACTACAGTGGTGTCAGTTCATTCCGAAGTTAGAGAAAAAGGAACGAAATATATTAAACATAGACAAAACAAGTTCCTTAAAAGCCAAAAAGGTTGTTTATTACAGTTTTGCACAGTTTAAATGAAAAAGCCACTCAAGCACGTTACAGGATAAGTTATCGCATTTCATTGGCTGGGGAAGCACAGATGATAGCTCAGAGACTAATAATGCCTTATACCCTTGACATTACTGAATGTCTGACGAATAAGTCCATGAAAGAAATCATGGCGTTGACAGTTTCCAACAACACAGTAACCTTCTGAGTTAAAGAGTTCGTTGCAAACATAAAGACTGAGTCAACCAATCAAATGTGGAACTGTACTTTCGTCTTACAAATCGACAGACATGGCAGGACTTGCGGTTTTGCTTGTATTCTTCTGGTGACAGCATCTGCTAATCATCAAAGAAGATTTTGCAACACGGGCGCTGAAGTATTCAAAGTGCTGACTATCTTAGGAATCTTGGAATGTGTTTTCACTGACAGCACAAATGCAATGATGGGTAAAATGGATGGCCCCTTTGCACAAATTAAAGAAATGGCACCAAACTGTACCAATAGTCATTGTGTTTCTCGCTGCCACACACTCATAAATAAAAGCCAATTCACTTAAGAAAGGCATTGATGAAGCAGGAAAAAAACCGTATACACTTATATCCTTTCTTTTTAATAGTCTGAGTGACGAAATGGGAAATTTGTATAAAGCACTTCTCTCCAGAAAAAAAAAAACAAAAAAAAAAACCCTTTTGCAGTTAAGTCATAAACTGAACCAGACACGTTTTTCATGGGATGCCATTTTTAATTCAGAGATTGACTGACTGACAAACCTGAAGATGAATGAAGTCAGCCTGTCATTTCGAAAAAAAACCCATCTAATTGGGGCTTCCCTGGTGGCGCAGTGGTTGAGAGTCCACCTGCCGATGCAGGGGACGCGGGTTCGGGCCCCGGTCCAGGAGAATCCCACATGCCGCGGAGGGCTGAGCCCGTGAGCCCATGAGCCCGTGAGCCATGGCCGCTGAGCCTGCGCATCCGGAGCCTGTGCTCCGCAACGGGAGAGGCCACAACGGTGAGAGGCTCGCGTACCACAAACAACAACAACAACAAAACATCTAATAGTATTTGTTGTTGATACTAAAATTTAAGTTTTCAACTAAAAAGTAGACTTTTAGGAAACTTGTGTCTGTCATATGAGTTTGACAGCTTTCTGACACTTAAAGATGGTTCTGATGAGTTTGGTAGTCATATTAACAAGTGTGACTTTTAAATGGTGTATAATGGAGTATGCCAACACTGAGAAGCTCTGAATAAATCACTGACTATTTTCCAAAGTACTGATGTATTATGTTACAAAATAATGCATGAGTAAAGGGTCCACTTAAATTTCAAGACAGACTAAAGGATTTTAAGGTAATAGAATATGAAAAGTTCATTGACATGGTTTCAGATATCATACCACAACTGATCTTTAAGGAGATGCCACTCATTGGGTTTTGAAATAATATGAAAGAATATCTGAAATTATCTGAAAAAAGGCCATCAAAATACTCCACCCTCCACCAACAATATATGTGTGTGATGCTGGGTTTTCTTTATATACTTCAATGAAAGCATCACATTGCAACAGATTGAATGTGGAAGCAGATGTAAGGATACTGCTTTCAATAAAACCAGATATTAAAGAAATTTGAGAAAATGTAAAACAATGGCATTTTCTCACTATATTTTTGTTTGGAAAAATAGGAATTTTAATAAAAATTTTATTTATGTTAACACATAGGGGATTTATTATTGTCACTTAAAAATACATTTATAAATAAATCCTTTTTAATTCCTTAGTTTTCATTCCTAAAATTGTAAATATTAATAGATACAACCCATATAAACAAAATCTCTTTGAGGTCCTCAGTAATTTTCAAGAGTGTAAAGGGGCACCTGAGACAAAACATTTTGAAAACCACTGATCTAAATTGTCTATTTGATGTCCACTTAGATGACCACGGACACCTGAAATAAACATTTCTAAAAATCTCAGCTTAAAAAAAAATTAGCTAACGGTTCTTGAAAGTTGACTATGATCCAATCACTATAGTAAAGTCCTTATAAGCGTTATTTAATCCTCACAGCTCTATGATACGGGTATTATTAATTACCGCTCCCAGTCTTTGTTTTGGTTCTCCAATAACAGGTCCTGAGATGAGGATCTGTCTGAAAGCAGTTTACTAGTAAGGGTTTCTAGGAAAACCAGTCAAGGAGTAGAGAAGTGGGACCCAGCATGAAAAGAGGCCGAGGAAAAATGTGACATCTATACCCAGGAGGGTTCTAAGGGGGAGCTCTGGAGACAATGAGAACCACTCCTGAGATGTCCCTGATTGAGGTTCAAGGGAGCTGGAGGATTTACACATCTGCACTCAGGTACCTCCAGGAGGATATAAATTCCTGGGCAGTTCCAGCAATACGTGCATCAGGCAGAGAAGGCTCTGGAAGGCTGAGAGCAGCCCAACAACAAAGACATGTAGGTGCTGGCAAGCTGGAGGGAAGCACGCTGGGATCCAACAAGTGGTAAAGTGATCCAAGCAGGCAAGGGCATGGCCAGAGCACTGACAGCATCTGCTACATGCCCATTTCACAGGTGAGGTAAGTTATTTTGCCTCCCACCCAAACATGTCTTCCTTCGTCTGTATTATCCATCTCAGTAAACAATACCATCCTTCCAAGCCTGAATCGCAGGTATCACTAAGATTCCTCCTCTTCCCTTATCTCCTATCTCCTATAGGAATCAGGTCACCAAGCCCTGCCAATGTTACTTCCTTAACATCTCAGGAATGCACGCCCATTAGAAATACTGCATGCATTTTATTGCTGTAAAGTTGGGTGAAGAATACAGCTTATTCTACTGGTGGAAGTAGAGATACCACTGACTACTTCCTTCCAACAGCAGACTCTGGAACTTCAACATTCAAAGAGTTGGATCTATAGAGCAGATCCTTAACCCACCATCCTGGTGGGCGGGGCAGTAACAAAGAGAAGGACATGAACTGCTTCCAGGCAGGCCATCTCTAAGGAACAGAGAGGGCCAGGCACCCTCAGAGGGACACTCACCTTCAATATGCCAATTATTTTCAATAGAGAAAGGAGGTTTAAGTGATATTATATATCCAATTACTCAGAAATCCAATAAGTTATGAGAAGCATGAAGAAATGACAGCAGCTTATTCAGAAATAATTTTCTTAGAAGATGGATTGGAATTTTTAGTAGAAATTCCTATTTGGGGTGTGAACTTGATAAAGAGGAGAGAGCATAGATGGTTCTCACTGCCACTCTTTTAGTTGATTACTGCAACAGGGACCTCACTCAGCTCCCGCCTCTGTTCTTTCTGCCTCCAGTCAGTGCCACACTCCCATGGAGATGTAGTCAAGGTATAAATCATTTCATGCCCTCACTTCCTAGTTAAAATCCTCTGTGCCCCCTCACTGTCTCCAGATGAAATCTAAATTTCTAAGCCTAGCATATGAGGTTCTTGGTGATCTGCTCTCTGCCTTTTCAGCCTCAGCTCTAGTTGTTTGACGTTTTGCATTTTATGTTTCTGTATTTTATGTTACCGTAACCTGCTTATATATGAAATGCCTTCTCTCTGCCTCACACTAACCTGCAACCTCTCACTCACTATTCAGTATTCAGCTCAGAGATCATCTTCACCAGAAAGCCTTATCTGACCTCAGCAGGCTGACCTATACTCAACACTCATCACCCTGTCTCTGGGATTTCTTACATACTTGCTAATCCTTACAAAAGGACTGTGTGCTCATTTGTGAGAGCTGGACCCCTGTCCTGTTGGTCTTAACATTCCCAAACCGTATCACAGTGCCTGGCACAAAGCCAGAGGCCCTTGGATGGATGAACAGCTGAGAAATGCTTCAGGACCCCGGACAGTTCCCAAGGAGCTCTTTTGCTCTGATGGTTCCTGAAGCCATAATGAGTGAGGGTTCTGGGGTTAATCCCATCTTCTCTTGGGACTCTTTGTTAAGAATTCTTCACGTATTGTAGGCTGGCCTTTGTAGTTCTTACCCATGAGGCCCAATCCTTTATCTGGCTCTACATTTAAAATGTATCTCAAATTCATCTACTTTCCATTTACAAGCCTAATTCAAGACACTATTATCTTTTTCCTGAGCCACAAAAGCCTCCTAAATAGGCTGTTTTCCTTTTGCACCCCAATCTATCTTCCCCACATAAATCAGAGTGAGCTTTTAAACATACAAATCAGCGTGGTGGATTAAAAGTGGACACCAAATTCTTCGCCACTGCTCCCATCAAAAGGTATAATCTACTTACACTCCCTTTGAGTCTGGGCTGGCCCAGTGGCTTGTATTAACTAGCAGTGCAGCAGAAGTGTCTCTGTGCAACTCCTAGGGCTGGGTCTTGAATAACAGCAGTATAGATTTAAGCCGTTTATAGAGCCCTGATAGGTTGATAACGAGGTACACCCACTTCACCTGGTTTAAAACCCCATAGGATTTTAAGTGCTTCCCATTTACCTTGGGATAAAAACTAGACATCTTAAGCTAGCTCAGAAAGCACCTCCACCTCCTCCAGCCTTCCCCTTACTTCCTGCACATCCATCACATTGGCTGTATCTATGCATCTTGTATTTATGTGCCATCCATCTTCGTCCAACCTGTGCCCACTCATAGAACTTGTCTTTCTCACTGCTCCATCCTCCTTCTTCAGTCTGACAAACTCCAATCTATATTTCAGGTCACAGCTCAAAAATCACTTCTGCAAGGAGGCCTCCCTGACTCTGACCCATTGACCAGATGAGGTCCCCTACTGTATACTCTCGGAGTTTCTCAACAATTCCCTGTCATGACAAACACCTTACTTTGCTGTTTCTATCTCCAGTAAGTTCCCTTGGACTGTAAGTTCCATGAGGATAAATGCTGTGCCCATTTTGTCCACTGCTGTATCCTTGGCAGACAACAAATGCCTAGCACCTAGATAAATGGATGTTATTTGTCTTTAGCAGAAGTTCTCAAAGTGTGGTCCCCAGACCAGCAGCATGAGATCCCCTGGAGACTTAGAGATGCAAATTCTCTGGTCCCATTCCAGACTTACAGAATCAGAAACTCTAAGGTAGGGCCAGAAGATCGTGCTTTAGCAAGCTCTCCAAGTGATTCTGATGTGCACTAAAGTTTGAGAACCATTGGTCTTTTTTAAATTAATTAACTAATTAAAGTATAGTTGATTCACAATATCGTGTTAGTTTCAGGTGTACAGCACAATGATTCAGTTATATATATTTTTATATATATATTCTTTTTCAGATTTTTTTCCCTTATAGGTTATTACAAAATATTGAGCGTAGTTCCCTGTGCTATACAGTAGGTCTTTGTTAGCTATCTATTTACCTCTAGACAGCACCAAGAACCACTGATCTTTAACACTAAGACACTCACACTGTAACAGGCAAGACTTAACACTGCTCGACCACAAAAGGCAAGACTAGAACCAATGGGTGGATGTTCTTTGCAGGCTGATTTTGGATAAGGGATAGGAGGCATTTTCTCACAATCAGGAAAGTTCCATAACAGAATGCACTTGAGAAAGTGAGCAGGGCATACCAGGTACATTTTCTGGCTTAGAGTTACCACTCAATAAATGGTGACTTGAACGGTGGAGAAGAGATCCCTGAGTCAGGTAAGACCAGCTGCTATGTTCCCATTCATCGCGAAGACTGTTGGAGACAACACAATTGTGCCTACTCTGAAGATTTAAAGGAGTGTAATGAAGCTTAGAGTGGCTTAGGTAAAACAACATCTAATGTTGAATAAATATAGCAGAAGCCATGAACTGTCCTCTACCTGACTCCAGGAGAAGCTAAGTAATAAAGATTTTATAAGTGGCTCTAAATTAAAAAAAAATTAAATCTAAGTGGGAAGCTGTTTGACTGATCAAAGAAGGTCCAACTTCAGGAAACCTCAACAGGAGAAGCTGCCAGTATCGGAAATCAAACGGCGTGTGTTCCCTGTGAAAGGTGCTCTGCGTTTACACACTGTCTACTAATTGGAGCTGACTGAATAGATAATCATTTGGAGAGGAAATGATGTCGAAAGTCCTGCAGTCAAATTAGAGAAAGATGTAAAAACTGATTGAAGTGACTAAGATCTTTAAACACCTCCCAACAACAATCAACACATCAGTTCCCTATTTAAAACTGCAGTTCACACAATCGCCATACAAATTGCAGGATGGTTCTCTTTCGACTTAGAACTTAGTTAACACGCTATGTTCTCCAGACTCTGTTCTCTAGACTCTGAAAGGGTCACGATTGACACTGCTGAAGGGAAAGGATTCCACATATTTTTGTGTCACTGTTTGCTCCTGAAATAAATAGTTCAGTGATGATCCCATATAACAAATACCTTGCTTCCATCTAAAGACCTTCAAAAATGATGGTTAGACTTTTAATACATCCATCATTCCCAGATGTCTTCGTGTCACAGTTTTGAATGGATGATCCAGCCCTTTCCATATATTGTTACCATTCACTTATCAACAAGAAAAGAACTATGTTAAGTAAGTAGTTTAGAGCCACAATATCTTTCTCGATTTCTCCCAAGATGAAATGCTTTCTTGCTTCCTCTTAAAACTTTAACGCTTTTGTTCATATCTTTCTCATAAAAAAAACACAAATTTGGAGCATTTGCCAATATGCATCTAAATATAGGAAAAAATGAAAATTTCTTCCTTATAAGGAAAAAAATGAAAATTCAAACCTGTAGGAATTACAGATGTTAAGGAAAAATTAAAATTATGTTACGGAAAAGTGAAAATTCATATCTGTATATACAGTCTCTCCTGGATGTGCAAAAATAGGCAGAAGCAAAAGACTAAAAGGAAATGCCAAAGAAACTGAGACAGAGATAGTCTTTTTTTTTTTTGCAAATTTATTTTATTTTATTTTATTTTTGGCTGCGTTGGGTCTTCGTTGCTGCACGCGGGCTTTTCTCTGGTTGTGGCGAGCGAGGGCTACTCTTCGTTGTGGTGCGCAGGCTTCTCATTATGGTGGCTTCTCTTGTTGCAGAGCACAGGCTCTAGGCGCATGGGCTTCAGTAGTTGTGGCACGTGGGCTCAGTAGTTGTGGCTCGCGGGCTCTAGAGCGCAGGCTCAGTAGTTGTGGTGCACGGGCTTAGTTGCTCCGCGGCATGTGGGATCTTCCCGGATCAGGGCTCGAACCCGTGTCTCCTGCATTGGCAGGCGGATTTTTAACCACCGCACCACCAGGGAAGCCCCGACAGAGATAGTCTTTAGCTGATGGGATCATGAGAGATTTAAAAATCTCTTCTTAATTTTCTCTTATTATTATCAGGTTATAACAATTCATACAGTGTGACCGTAGTGCAGGGTTGGACAAGTAGACCATAGGAACAGAAAGACAACCCAGAAACAAAACCACAGGTATAATAAAATGATATATAACACTGCAGGTCACTGGAGAAAGGGGGGACATTGTATCCATGAGGGACTATAATAAGTGGTGCTGAAATAGTGGGCTTTCTAAAAGGAACAAAAGAAAACTGCACCTAAGTATCACCATATACAAAAATCAACAACTCACACCATACATAGAAACCTTTTGGATTTAAGCATCAAATGTGAAAAGCCAAACTTCAAACCGTTAGAAGAAAATATAGGGAAATCTCATTGTGACCTGGAGGTTGAGAAAGCTTTTTCAAAGCAGACATAAAATATACTAACTTTAAAAAGAAAAGATTGGTAATTTAATTCCATTAAAACTGAGATCATTTTTATGAAAAGTCACCATAACATGTGAATACAAGCTACAAATTGCAAGAAGATATCCAACATATATAAATCCTCCCATAAATCAATAAGGAAAAAGACAATCTTGTTAAAAATGAGCAAATGGCATGACTATAGATGGGAGAGGGACTGTCTGAAACAGGGGACAGAGCAGGCTTCCCCGAGAAGGCAACATTTGTGATTTTAATGAGGCAGGCTTCTATACAGCAGGAGAAAGTTCAATTAAGGGGAGTATTGAAGTCCACTCATTGGGCAGACCCAAGCTCTGTTCTTGGACAACCTCTGTATCAGTAATAAACATGATATTTGCATCTTTATCGGCCTCACTTCTGGGTTCATTTCTCAACTGGTTCTAAGCCGGCCGGGTAAAAGAGAGGGAAAGGTATTATTTATCAGACTCAGATCCCAACAGGAAAGAACCTGAATTTTATTCTGGATGGTTTCGAACAAGTATGACATGGCGTGACTTCAGTTTTTCTGAAGTTTATCCTGGCGGCTCTATGGAGAATAGACTCAGGGGCAGAGATGAAAGCTAAAAGATCATTAGTCTACTTTCACCAAACCCAGGGCAGGCATGAGGGTGGTTTGGTGACAGGAGTGGAGGGATAATAAGCCATCAGAGCCAACGGGGTGTGTACTGTATTGAATGGGAGAGGCGGGGGAGGGGAGAGACGGGACCAAGGATGAGCCCTAGAATTAAATCAAATGTAAAGAATAGTGGATATGACGTGTCTTGAAGATAGAGGTGCTAATTCACAATGGCTCTTCAAATAAATAGAATATTTATTATATATTATATATTGTACTAATATATAAAGGGGATATTCATATATATACATATATATGCATTTTTAATGAATGAATGCTGATCAGGTTTTATCTGACGTTTAGAGCAGGAAGATGGAGAGAGTCTATTTTATAGTGATGCAGTAAGAAAATGCAGAGGGCGGACGCTTGCTTTTAAGAGAACAGTGCCAACCTTCTTCCTGCAGTAATTAATTTCTCTTTGCCTGGGTCATCAGAAGCTGCTTTCTTCTCACTCACCAAGATCTCCAGTAAGTCTGCTCATCCCTCATGAACGTTTTATCCTTACAGCCAGCAGCCTCAACCTAGTGCAAATATGACATTTATGCCCAAATTGAATGTGCATAAAATGTCATCCTACCCTCAGACCAGCACAGCAACTTCCAATTATATCATGTTTTAAGGGATGATGACAAATGCAGGAGAGATGGCCTAGTGGCCTTTGTTAAGGTAACAAAATTGGAATGTTTGGATTAAATCACAGCGTGTTGAGGGCATTCTGACTTCAGGGCTGCCAGCTGACTTTGATTAAGCAACCACTGGGTGCTTCCTCAGAGGGACCATGGGGGGCTGCGGGTTCACCCACATCTTTTGTACCTTTCATGGTCCACACAGTCCCTGTAAATCAGAAAATCATGAATTATGTCCCGAGAGCTCTTTATTAGGCTGATAGCAAGGCCACAGGATATAGCGAAGGGACAGTTGTTTCATGAGGTGTCACATCCAAGCGTTACTTGGGCAAGTAACCCTGACCACCCGAGGCCGGATCCTGGTCAGCCACAGGCAGCTGCACCACTTTGGACAAGTTTTTTTGAATCTTGTGCTTCAGTTTCTCCATCTGTTAAGTGTGAACACTAATCCCATCTGCTTCCCTACTCATTGTGAGGATTAAAAAAGGATGACCTGTATAAAATGCTATGTCTTGATCAGCTGGGGATGCTATAACAAAACATCACAGACCAGAGGGCTTAAACAACAAAAACAACAAACTTTTATTTCTCTCTCTTATGGAGACTGGAAGTCTAAGCTCAGGCTGCTAACAGATTCGGTGTCCGGTTCATAGACTGTCTTCTTGCTGTGTCCTCACATAGTGGAAAGGGCAAGGGAGCTCTCTGGGGTCCTCACGACCTAATCACCTCTTAAAGGCTCCACCTCCAAATACCAGCATATTGGGGGTTAGGTTTCAACATGTGAATTTTGGGGGTCACAAACATTCAGTGTACGGCACACCAGAAGAGTGCCTAATGCACAATGGATGTTCAACAAAGACTAGCAGGTAATATTATCTTTAAATAGGACCACCTGCAACAATACTCTATTACTGAACACAGCACGTGATAGGGGCCAAATAACCATTTGTTGCAAGGGTGTTGAATGAATTATCATCACTCTCCCATCTTCAGTCTCCTCATTGGTAAAAGAGGACAGTAAAGTCAACTCCCAAGGTTGTCACAAACATGAAATAATATGGCAGATATCAAATGAATGGTGGTTCATCAGGGACCAAAAAGAAAATACAATCTACGGAATGGGAGAAAATATTCACAAATGAAGTGACCGACTAGGATTTAATTTCCAAAACATACAAACAGCTCATACAACTCAATAACAAAAAAAACAAACAACACAACCAAAAAATGGGCAGAGACCTAAACAGACATTTCTCCAAAGAAGACATACAGATGGCCAACAGGCACATGAAGAGATAGATGCTCAACACTGCTAATTATCAGAGAAATGCAAATCAAAACTACAATGAGATATCACCTCACACCGGTCAGAATGGCCATCATTAAAATGTCTACAAATAACAAATGCTAGAGAGGGTGTGGAGAAAAGAGTACCCTCCTACACTCTTGGTGGGAATGATAATTGGTGCAGCCACTATGAAAACAGTATGGAGGTTCCTTAAAAAACTAAAAATAGAGTTGCCATGTGATCCAGCAATCCCACTCCTGGACATATATCCAGAGAAAACCCTAATTTGAAAAGATACATGCACCCCCAGTGTTCACAGCAGCACTATTTACAATAGCCAAGACAAGGAATGTCTCGGAATGTCTCGTATATATGTATATAAATATGTGTGTGTGTGTATATATATATATATATACACACACACACACATATTTATATACATATGTATACACACAATGGAATATTAACCATAAAAAAGAATGAAATAATGTCATTTGCAGCAACATGGATGGACCTAGAGATTATCACACTAGGTGAAATAAATCAGAAAGACAAAGAAAAATACCATATGGTATCACTTATACGTGGAATCTAAAATATGATACAAATGAACTATTTACAAAACAGAAACAGACTCACAGACACAGAAAACAAACTTATGTCTACCAAAGGGGAAAGGGGGTGGGGGAGGGATAAATTAGGAGTTTGGGATTAGCAGATACAAACTATTATACATAAAATAGATAAACAACAGGGTCCTACTGTATACTACAGGGAACTATATTCAATATCTTGTAATAAACCATAATGGAAAAGAATATTTGTGTGTGTGTGTGTGTGTGTGTGTGTAACTGAATCACTTTGCTGTACACCAGAAACTAACACAGCATTGTAAATCAACTATACATCAAGGAAAAATAAAAATCAAAAAATTTTTTTAAAAATCAGGAAGACTTGCCACTTGCTTGCTTTGATTCACAGTTTAAAATGCAAGTTTGTTTATTTTTCAAATGAACAGACTGCATTTTAAACTGTGAAACAAGATTGTTTGGTTTCGTTTGTTTATTTCTCTCTGGGAGGGAATGATGCCTACCTCATTGGGTCATTATGCAGAGTGAGTGAATTAACACAAGGGAAGCCTGGCCTGTAGGATATGCTGGATGGAGTATTCCCTTCCCCGAAAAAACGAACAAATAACATTCATTAGTTGTTAAGAACAACATATCCAGCAAGGAATCAGAGTCATCCATCTCCATCTCCATCTCCCTCCCTCTTCTGCCTGAATCCCATGAGCCAATGGACACATGGCCTGGTTTGAGCTCTGTCACTGGAGGGGAGGTAGGTCTTCAGGTCATCCCACTGCTGGTGAGGCCACTTCCGGTGGCTGTTGATGCTAACCTTGCTCCCCACGTGGCAGCTCTACATCCAGGAAGTTGGAGTCTGTGGGGGAAGAAGCTCTGTTTCTCTCTACCAGAGTTACAAATCGTTTCCATTAGCATTGGACCAGAAAAGCGTTCTCTTCTTAATTTCTTACAACATATGCAGGGAAGAGGTGTGAGGAGTAATGGGTATTTGTGGAAGGAAGGGGGGCGTCCAATGGGCAAATAAGTTTACTGGGTTATAAAATGAAAATGGGTTTCTCAGAGCCTTGCACACCACTATTCACATGACTCTTCAGGAGTGGGGATAGAAGAAGAATTTCTAAAGCTGACTTAACCACAGTACAGTCTTGCATACTGTGGTATGTGTAACCATGTTAGAAGGAACAGATTTAAGACTGCATTAAGTGCCCATTTATCTGCTGCTGAATGCCCGCCAGTGGCTACCGCAGGGCTGGGCACATGACGGTGAACTCCACGCTCCATCTCTGCTGTCACGGAGTTTGAAGTCTAACCAGGGAATGACTGACAAGTCAATACACCCTCAAGTCGAGTTCATAATACACACCACTAACGATGCAAAAGCACAGCAGGTTAAGTTTGAGGAGAGGGCAAGAAAAAGTCTCCATGGAAAAGGAAGGATTTGTGATTTTGATGAAAGACTGGCTAAGGTTTGAATGTGCAGAGATGGGTAGAGCAGAAAGAACAGCAGGGACCAGGGCAAGGCTGGAGTACACAGGCCCAGGCTGTCATGCAGGTGCGAGGAGGGGCGAGATGGAAGCAGGATATGCACAATGGGTCAGGGCATCCTGGGAAAAGCCTTGATGATGATGAGGATGATGAGAATGATGCGGGGGAGGAGGAGGAAGGGGAGAGAAGCGGCTGTTTGGTTGTTGTCCACAATCATAATGATAAAGTATCAATACTTCTACTACCATGTTGGAACACCCACTTCATTCTTGCCCCGTAACTGCTGTTTGACATTTCAGATACTGTTTAGACCTCCCAAGAACCCTCTGAGGTAGGGAATCCAACAGTTACGGCTTAGTGAGGTGGTTAAGAGCACGGGCTTTGGAAGCAGAAAGACCTAGACTAAGCCTGGCTCCACCACCTACTGGCTGTGTGGCCCTGGGCAATTTGCTTAACTTCTCTGAACTTCAGTCTCCTTATCTGTAAAGGCGGGCTCTGTAATCCAGCTCCCAGGATTGTTGGGGCCTGACAGATAATATATGAAAAGTGCAGAGCAGCCCACCTAACACTTAGAAAGTACTAGATAAAAACACATTGACTGAAGAAACAGAGATTCAGGGAGCATAAAGGACTTGCCTGAGGCCACACAGCTAATAAGTGATAGGGCGGGCATTTGATCTGCAGGCTGCCAGACACCAGAGTCAATGATCACCCCTTAGTGAATTCGCTGCATTGGAATGATGATTATTAACATATAATTAATATTCACTGAGGGCTGGCTCACTACCCTGAGCGCTTTACATGTATTAATTTATCTAACCTCTGCAACAATCCAATGAAGTAGGTACAATTACTATATCCATTTAATAGATGAGGAAACTGAGGTCCAGGATGGTGAGATGACTTGAATAGATCAGAGGCGCTCACCATCCTGAAAGGAAGGAAACGGCTTATTGCAGAGAGATCCAGGGGGCACCCCCATATTCATCTTTACTGAGCTGCAGTGCTGAATCAGGTCCCTTTCATCGATGCCACATGCCTGGAGCTATGGAAGGGGGGATGTCTCAGCCCTCGAGCCATTGGCCCTGACCAGACTCTTCACTCCTCTCCTCAAATGCACTTAGAGAAACCGCATTTGCATACGTAGGCTGGAGATTCAGTCTGCGACATTATGCCTTTGTAACAAGATGCTATTTTCAAGGAAATGGCTGCTAGATTACGTATGTGCTGAGCTATGGGCGTGTGTTTGACATTTTAACTTTCCAATGGAAGTGCTTCAATGATGCATAATTTAAGTCTTCTAGGAATTGTGCTGTTACATCCAAACCAGGCAGTCAGCCTCTAAAAATTCACATATTTGACCAAAATCCCTTGTGTCGGCAACATGAAACACATTGTCCTTGGAGAAGTAACGGCGTAGATGAAATGGTCTGGGTTTTGGAAGTAGACAGTTGGGGGTGGTGCACATCCTGATTCTGTTTCTTTTTAGCCTTGCAATTCTGGACGGCTCTTTAAAGTTTCTGAATAATTTTCTCCTATGTAGAATGAGGATATTATAAATGCTTCCTAGGGGTTTATGATAATTAGGCAAGATAATGTAGACAAGGGATCTAGCATGGAGACCAGCCATGGTAGGTGTTCAATGTAAACTATGGCTACTATGATTACTATATCATCATTAGCCATCCAGTTCCGTTCAACAACTATTTACTGAGTGACATGGTGAACTATGTGTCATGCAGTCAGTCCTCTAAAAAGTCACATAGACAAGAAACAAGGGGAAGTAAAGGTTGGTCCTTGCCTCCTTGGCACATAGGAATGAGTCGGGAGAAAGCAAGTTCATGAGATTTTTCTCTTGCCCACTGTTATTCCCCTCACTGTCTTTAGAATTTTGACTGTTGCTTGCCTCAGTCAAGAAATGTAAACCTGAATTTCTCATACTTAGTCTCCCAATCTCTCTCTCCCTCCATCCATCCTACTGTCAGTGTCTTAGTCCAGACATTCATCTTGTCTGCCCTGAACCTCTCCATCTACAGAAGAACTGAGGGATGGAAGCTGGGAGAAAGAGAACATTGAATAAGGAGGAGGGGTCACTGGGCAGGACTTTGGAAATCAGTCAAAGACATTTGGGCTTTCTCCTGAAGGCAATGGGTGGCAGGGCAGGGGGTGGGGGGGAGTGGGGGGAGGTCATGAACAATCTCACAGAGGGGAGGAAGTGGTTTCTGAAAATGGAATTTTTAAATTTATTTTTGTTTTTGGCTGCGTTGGGTCTTCGTTGCTGCGTGCAGGCTTTCTCTAGTTGCAGTGAGCAGGGGCTACTCTTCGTGGCGGTGCGCGGGCTTCTCATTGTGGTGGCTTCTCTTATTGTGGAGCACGGGCTCTAGGCGTGCGGGCTTCAGTAGTTGTGGCATGGGGCTTCAGTAGTTGTGCCACGTGGGCTCAGTAGTTGTGGTTCGCGGGCTCTAGAGCGCAGGCTCAGTAGTTGTGGCGTACGGGCTTAGTTGTTCTGCAGCATGTGGGGTCTTCCTGGACTAGGGATCAAACCCATGTTCCCTGCATTGGCAGGCAGATTCTTAACCACTGTGCCACCAGGGAAGTCGCTGAAAATGGAATTTACTGAAGAGTGCTTATGAGGCATTACAATAATTTGTCAGACTTTGGACAAAATGATCATATCTGCCAGATGGGATTGATTTGGACAACTCAAGCCAAGATAAGGCTCTCTCATCTCTTTCCTACCCACCATGGGGTGATCAACGAGTGGTTAAATGGATCGTCCCTCCTGCCCCATTTCAAAGACCAGTGGCTGAAGTCACAGATGGGAATCCAAAGCCAGAGTTTGAGCAGGGAAACTGGGGGCACTTGTAGCATGACAGATAGGGCTCTTTCTTTGATGCCAGAATTATACCCATAAGTCCCACCAGCTGAGTGACTTTAATCAAGTCATGTAGTCTTGCTGGGACTCAGTTTTCTCACCTGTAAGTGGGGAAATTTCTCATGACTCATGTGAAGATCAAATGTCATAACACCTACAAAACGCTGTGTATACAGTAAGAACTCAATAAATCACATATGAGACTTGGTTCTCCTCCAGAGCACAGATTGTGATTTGTTCTTATTTATCTCTACATCACCAGTGTTTGATTATCATTCATTCTACTCAGCAATACCCGGTTCTCCTTCCATTCTAGGCACATGGTAGAAATACATTTCCTGACCCCTTTGGGGTGGACAGAGCCCTGTAACTAATTCTGAATTGTGAGCAGAAATGGGTATCTGTCATCTTGGGGCTGAGCTCCTTTTCCCTCTGGCCTGGCATGGATGGTGCTCAAGACGTATCATCAACTTATAGGCCTGGATCCCTGTGAAAACCGGGGCCCTCTGTCAGGCCAGGCTGCACATACTGTAGCAAGAACGACAAATAGATCTTTGTTATTCTAAGCTCTTAAGAACTGAGGGCTGTTTTTTACTGCAGCATAGCTTAGCCCATCTTGACCAACATAGCAGTGCCTGAAACATCACAGCAACTCAGATAATGTTTTCTTTTTGAATAAATGTACATAAAAGGAATTGAGGATTAAAAAGTGAGGGGTGGGGCTTCCCTGGTGGCGCAGTGGTTGAGGGTCCGCCTGCCGATGCAGGGGACACGGGTTTGTGCCCCGGTCCGGGAAGATCCCACGTGCCGCAGAGCAGCTGGGCCCGTGAGCTATCGCCGCTGAGCCTGTGCGTCCAGAGCCTGTGCTCCACAACGGGAGAGGCCACAACAGTGAGAGGCCCGCGTACCACAAAAAAAAACAAAACAAAAAAACAGTGAGGGGCAAGGGGAGAAAAAGGAAAGGAATGAGAGTATCCAGATGAGGGACAACAAATGTATGACAAATCCCATGGCTAGAAAAATAAAAGATCTTTCCCCCTCCTGGGTCTGCTCTCTCTAGCTTGGGCTGTGGGGTAAGTGGTTGGACCAGCCTGGGAAAAATCGAAAAGGCTTTAGTTCTCCAGGAAGTTGGAGAAGATGGAGACAGAGTGAGGGATGACAGGGGTCAGGATAGGTGCTGTGGGGTCAATGTTTTAGGCTCTGTGGGACATATATCTACTCGGCTCTGCTTTGGTCATGTGATAGCAGCCATACACGATACTTAAAGAAATGAGCATGGCTGTGTTCCAATAAAACTTTATTTATAAAAACAGTAGGCACACCAACCCATCGAGACTGAAAACAAGAACCATCTAAAGCAGTTTAGAATCAAGTGGGTCAAGAATGGGTTGAGTCTGCAACGGCACTTTGTAATAGTTGGCCAGGGTGGAAAGAACGATATAAAGGGACTTAAGGAGAAAAGAATGGAAGAATTTGTGGAAGCAGAAGAGAAGGGAGAGAAGACAGCCAATGAAAACTCAAAGATGAAGGCACCCCAGGCCCAAATCCTAACCTCCTCCTCTCCCCGTGCCCTGGCTCAGGCTCCTCCTTGTATGTGTCCCTGTCTTCATGGGTGCAGAATGGTTCTGGCGGATGCTGTCTTGTTTCCGCAGAAACAGATCTAGGTTTATGGAAAGGCTCCACAGACGGGACTTCCACCTCCCCCTCCACAGCTGTTCCCACTCTGCTCGAGTGTGCATGACTCACCCACAGTCGCTTCAATTACTGAGGCCTCCATTTGCTAGCCCCTCCCTCTGCCAGGGCTCTTCCTCCTGAGGACACCAGCCACCACCCCTGAGAAGTGATGACGCTGTTGTTAGCTCAGGACTAGAGAACTGTAATGATCTCTCCAAGCAATAACCACCATCAGCTACTGACCACATTACTGTTTCCAAGAAGTATGGCAGCTCTGTGGAGGAGCAGCCAGAAACAGGGGCTACGGAAAGTGACTCTATAGTAGGATTTTGCTGCAAATCCACTTACGTGGAAGCCATTCCCTGCCCTACTGCTAGAGCCATCCCCGGTTGAAGGAAAGTCAGGAGTCAGAAGGAAGTTCTGATGAATTACCACAAGAGAAGAAAGTCTTAGCTTTTATTGGAATATAAGGGGGTTGGTTTGTTGGATGTTTTGTTTTTCTGCTAGGCATTATGACCTGGGAAGGTATTTGATCAGAACTTATAACTAGCCTCTACCCTTGTCACAGACTTGAGAAGGAAATAGCAAAGGTGACACTCTAGACTAAAGCAGTTGGTTGAACACTATAAAGCTTTTCAATCAAACCCCCAGTTGGGAAGTCTTGGCCCCTCTTGGACTGGACTGGCTGGGTGCCCTGGTACTAAGAATATTCCTTCTGACCTAAGTAGAGACAACCCAGGTGGCCTGACTTAAAGCCAGCTCCTGTTGCCTTTTCCATTCTTTTGCCCCAAGGCCCCATCCTAAACTTGTGTCCCAATATCTTCTGATGGAGAGAGGAAAGGAGGTGAGACTAAGCAGGAAAGAATTCCTCTAAGGCAGGATGGATTCTCCCCAAGGCCCAGAGTAGAGGATGAGGGCTCTACACAATCCTAGGCTTTCCCCGTTTGAGCTGCCCAGACACACAGAGTCCACCACCACCCCCACTGTGTCACTTTCCCCTCCAAGCCCGAACCTCTGAAATGACACCTCAACTGAGATGAAAAACTGCCTCTGACATCGGCAGAGCCGTCAGAGGTACAGAGTAGCCATCCAGAGAGGCCCTCAGGGCTCCAGCCACCAACAACATAGTCTAGTCCAGTCCAGTTAGGTTCATGGGCAACACCCCTTCTTCTCCATGTCTCCATGTGCCCTGGATGCTGCCTTGTCTTTGGAGAGAGTGAGGGAGAAGAGGTAAAGAAGTAGGAGCCTCACGAGCCCCAGCCCTACTTTCAGCCACCAGAGGTCCACGAAGGAGAAGAAAGAAATAGGGTCAAGGACTATATTTTGCACAAGAAGCAAAAGACTTGGGTTCTTGTCCTGTCAGTACCACTCATGTGCTCTGTGGCCCACGTCCGCTCTCTAGGCCTCAGTTTTCCCATCTGAAGCCCATCACAGTCCCACCACAGAGCACATATTCAATAAAATGCCCACTGAAATGAATTATGGGAATCTCACTTGTTAACCTCTAGGACTCTGTCCAGCTCTAAAGTTCTACAATTCAGTTATCACCATTTTTCTATGAGCACAGGTTCAGATATCAGAAGCAGAAGTTCCAGAGACCATGTTCATTCCACTCCCCAAACTGTCTGTTTCCGAGTTCTAGAATTCTACCATTTCAGATATGCACCTTTCTTAGTTGGGTTTTTCTGGACGCAGACCCTGGGGTGAGGATTTATCAGCAAGTGATTCATTAAGGAGTGCTCCCCGGGTGACCAGCGGGGTAGGAAGCAAGGGTGTGACATCAGGCAAATACAGCCTCAGCCTGATCCTGCAGGGAGCTCTGGAGGGCACATACCTCAGTACAAGAGAGTTGGCCTCTCACAGTCCTGGGACCATCATGCAATGGCTACAGGGTCACCTGGAAGGGGTGCAGACTCCCAGGCAGGCACTTCTGGCTCTGCAGCAAGTTGCCATTGTAAGTAGTTTTGTTTTCTTAATTTGCTTTTCAGATAGTTTGTTGTTATTGTATAGAAACACATCTAATTTTTCTACATTGATTTTGTATCCTGTGACTCTACTGAATTCATTTATTAGTTCTAACAGTTTTTTGGTGAGTCTTTAGGATTTTCTATATATAGGATCAAGTCATCTGCAAACAGAGACACTTTTACTTTTTCCATTCTAATTTGGATGCCTTTTGTTTCTCTTTCCTGCCTAATTGCCCAGTTTAGGGTTTCCAGTAGAATGTTGAATAGAAGTGGTGAGAATGGACATCCTTGTCTTGTTCCTAAACTTAGAGGAAAAGCTTTCAGTTTTTCACCTTTGAGGATAAATTTAGCTGTGGGCTTGTCATATATGGCCTTTATTATTTTGAAGTGCATTCCTTCTATACCAAATTTGTTGAGAGTCCTTATCATGAAAGATATTAAATTTTGTCAAATGCTTTTTCCGCATCTATTGAGATGATCATATGACTTCTACCTTTCATTATGTTAATGTGGTATATCACATTTACTGATTCATGTATGTTGAACCATCCTTGCATCCCAGGGATAAACATCACCTGATCATAGTGTATGGTCCTTTTAATGTGCTGTTGAATTCCATGTGCTGATATGTTGTTGAGAATATTTGCATCTATTATATTCATTAGGGATATTGGCCTGTAATTTTCTTCTCTTATCTGGGTCCTTATCTGGGTTTGGAATCATAGTAATGCTGGCCTTGTGAAATGAGTTTGGAAGTAGTCCCTCCTCCTCAATTTTTTTGGAAGAGTCTGAGTAGGTTTGGCATAATTTTTAAATTTTCGGTATAATTCACCAATGAAGCCATCTGGTCTTGGACTTTTCTTTTTTGGCAGGTTTTTTTCTTCTTAATATATTTTTATTTATTTATTTTTGGCTGTCTTGGGTCTTTGTTGCTGTGCACAGGCTTTCTCTAGTTGCGGTGAGCGGGGGCTACTCTTTGTTGCAGTGCTTCGGCTTCTCATTGCAGTGGCTTCTCTTGTTGCGGGGCACGGGCTCTAGCCAGGTGGGCTTCAGTAGGTGTGGCAACTGGGCTCAGTAGTTGTGGCTCGTGGGCTCTAAAGCGCAGGCTCAGTAGTTGTGGTGCACGGGCTTAGTTGCTCCGCAGCATGTGGGATCTTCCCAGACCAGGGCTTGAACGCGTGTCCCCTGCATTGGCAGGCAGATTCTTAACCACTGTGCCACCAAGGAAGCCCTTTTGGGAGGTTTTTGATTACTAATTCAATCTCCTTGCTCATTATTGACCTGTCCAGATGTTTATCTTCATGATTCAGTTTTGGAGGGTTGTATGTTTCAATTAATTTATTCATTTCTTCTAGATTATCTGTTGGGACATAATAGTTCATAGTAGTCTCTGTGTTATCAGTTTAATATCTCCTCTTTCATCTATGATTTTATTTATTTGAGTTTCTTCTTAGTCTAGCTAAAGGTTTTTCAACTTTTGTAATCCTTTGTATTTCTGTGTTATCCTTCGTATCTCTGTGTTATCGGTTGTAATATCTCCTCTTTCATCTATAATGTATTTATTTGAGTTTTTTCTTAGTCTAGCTAAAAGTTTTTCAATTTTACTTACCTTTTAAAAAATCAACTCAGTTTCTTGGATCTTTTCTACAGTTGCTCTAACCTCTGTTTAAATACTTCTGCTCTAATCTTTATTAGTTCCTTCCTTCTACTAACTTTGTGTTTAGTTTGTTTCTTTGTCCTAGTTCTCTGAGACGTAAAATTGGGTTGTTTATTTGAGATCTTTCTTTTTCTTAATGTAGACATTTATCGGTATAAACATACTTCTTAAAACTGCTTTTGCCACGTCACATAACTTTTGGTATATTGTGTTTCCATTTTCATTTGTCTCAAGACAGTTTCTGATTTCCTTTTTAAATTTCTTCTTTGACCTATTAGTTGTTCAGAAGTATGCTGTTCGATTTTTACATATTTGCAAATTTTCTAACTTTCCTCTTGTTTTTGATTCCTAATTTCATACCATTGTGGATGATAAAGATACTTGATTTGATTTTAATCTTCTTAAATTTCTTAAGACTTGTTTGGTGACCTAACATATGATTTTCCTGGAGAATGTTCCATGTGTTTGCTTCAGAAGAATAAATAAACCAGTTCTGTAAGAGCCACAGAGCTGGAAATGCGAGTCAACATCAGCCAAGTTAATTTGGCCCCAAGCTCGGTTGTCCTTTCCCAGGGTAAACATTAATAGGTGAATCTTAACTAAAGTACCCAGAGGACACTCCTGAAATTACTGCTCCATTGGGAGTAGACGGAACAGTCAAGGGCTAGGGCTGACGTGCAGGTACTATGCCTTGCAGGTCACTCCATTCCAGGGTGCAAGCCCCACATCTAGGGCCAGCTCTGTGTTTCTTGCTGATCAGCTTAAGCAATGCAAGAATATGAGCAGCCACACTACCTTTTCCCCAAAGGTGCCCTGCACTGGACAACTCTGCTTTCTTTCCTCCCCTCCCCATACTTTAAGACTGGGGTACAATTGACTTTGGGGAATACAAGTGGCACCTCAATCACTGAGCAGTGTGTGAACATCAAACAACTTTTCCTAAAACGAAACGCCTGGCTGACAGCCTCCTCAGTGGAAACCCACAGAGCTGGGGGTCTTTCAAGGCTAGATGGGGTGCAGGAATGCTCACTGCATCCTCAGACTCAGATGCAGGGACAGGAGCGCAGGGATCTCCCATGAGCAATGTTGCCTTTTTGGACAGGAGGGAGCTGCTGCCCCTCCCACTCCAGAATGTTGCTGAGAACACTATTGGTCTCTCACTTCCCCATTGACTCACATCTCCCTAGTATAGGAGGAGAGGTTCACCCAATTGATCAGACCCTGCTGAGCCTCAAAAAGCAAGCCTGTGCATATTTCCCTGCCAGCTATTCCTCCACCCACAGGGTCCCAGGAAGGGTCTGGCCTCTGCTTCCTGCACCCCTTTAATTCACACCTCCTAGGGCTGAGGCATTCAGCAGCTCAGTAGTTTCAACACTAGCTGCACCTTAGACTCAACTGAGAAGCTTTCAAACCACTGATGCCTGGGCTTTGGTCTCAGCTCAATCACATCCCACTGAGTGGGGTCCCAGCACCCATCATTGGCAAAGTCACCCCAATGATCTGATGCTCAGTAAAGGCTGAACCACCAAGAGGCTATTTGGTTAATTACATTCAGGGTCTGCTGGTTACAACTCTTCTCAGTTCTGCAGCCACATCTGGGTTTGTGGATCCCCACCTCTAGCTTTTTTTTCTTTTTCTAACATCTTTATTGGAGTATAATTGCTTTACAATGTTGTTTTAGTTTCTGCTGTAAAACAAAGTGAATCAGGTATATGTATAGATATATCCCCATATCCCCTCCCTCTTGCATCTCCCTCCCACCCTCCCTATCCCACCCCTCTGGGTGGAGACAAAGCACCTAGCTGGTCTCCCTGTGCTATGCGGCTGCTTCCCACTAGCTATCTATTTTACATTTGGTAGTATATATCAGTCCATGCTACTCTCTCACTTCGTCCCAACTTACCCTTCCCCCTCCCCGTGTCCTCAAGTGCATTCTCTATGTCTGCATCTTTTTTCCTGTCCTGCCCCTAGGTTCATCAGAACCATTTTTTTTTTTTTTAGATTCCATATATATGTGTTAGCATACGGTATTTGTTTTTCTCTTTCTGACTTACTTCACTCTGTATGACAGACTCTAGGTCCATCCACCTCACTAAAAACAGTTCAATTTTGTTAGTTTTTATGGGTGAGTAATATTTCCTTGTATATATGCGCCATATCTTCTTTATCCATTCATCAGTCAATGGACACTTAGGTTGCTTCCATGTCCTGGCTATTGTAAACATAGCTGCAATGAACATTGCAGTACATGACTCTTTTGAATTATGGTTTTCTCAGGGTATATGCCCAGTAGTGGGATTGCTGGGTCATATGGTAGTTCTATTTTTAGTATTTTAAGGAACCTCCATACTGTTCTCATAGTGGCTATATCAACTTACATTCCCACCAACAGTGCAAGAGGGTTCCCTTTTCTCCACACCCTCTCGGGCATTTCTTGTTTGTAGATTTTTTGACGATGGCCATTCTGACTGCTGTGAGGACGTACCTCATTGTGGTTTTGATTTGCATTTCTCTAATGATTAGTGATGTTGAGCATCCTTTCATGCGTTTGTTGGCAATCTGTGTATCTACTCTGGAGAAATGTCTACTATGTAGGTCAACTGCCCATTTTTGGATTGAGTTGCATGAGCTGCTTGTGTATTTTGGAGATTAATCCTTTGTCAGTTGCTTCATTTACAAATATTTTCTCCCATTCTGAGGGCTGTCTTTTCATCTTGTTTATGGTTTTCTTTTCTTTTCTTTTTTTGTGGTATGCAGGCCTCTCACTGTTGTGGCCTCTCCCGTTGCGGAGCACAGGCTCCGGACGCGCAGGCTCAGCAGCCATGGCTCACGGGCCCAGCCTCTCCGCGGCATGCGGGATCTTCCCAGACCGGTGCATGAACCCATGTCCCCTGCATGAGGCGCGCTGTGTGTTCTCCCGGGGAAGTTGTCCCTGGATCACGGGACCCTGGCAGTGGCGGGCTGCACAGGCTCCAGGGAGGGGAGGTGTGGATAGTGACCTGTGCTTGCATACAGGATTCTTGGGGGCTGCAGCAGCAGCATTAGGGTTTCATGCCTGTCTCTGGTGTCCGAGCTGATAGACGCAGCTCGTGCCTGTCTCTGGAGCTCATTTAGGCAGTGTTCTGCCTTCTGCGGGCAGACAGGGAAGGAATCCTCTCTCCTCACACACCCCGAAACAATGGTCTCTTGCCTCTTCGGCAGTTCCAGACTTTTTCCTGCACTCCCTCCCAGCGCACTCGCCCCCTTCAGGCTGTCTTCATGCAGCCAACCCCAGTCCTCTCCCTGGGATCTGACCTCCAAAGCCCGAGCCTCAGCTCCCAGCCCTGACCCGTCCCGGCGGGTGAGCAGACAAGCCTCTCAGGGTGGTGGGTACTGGTTGGCACCGATCCTCTATGCAGGGATCTCTATGCTTTGCCCTCTGCACCCCTGTTGCTGTGCTCTCCTCCGTGGCTCCGAAGCTTCCCCCTGCCACCCCCTGTCTGCCAGTGAAGGGGCTTCCTAGTGTGCGGAAGCTTTTCCTCCTTCACAGATCCCTCCCGTGGTGCAGGTCCCATCCATATTCTTTTGTCTCTGTTTTTCCTTTTTTCTTTTGTCCTACCCAGGTACGTGGGGATTTTCTTGCCTTTTGGGAGGTCTGAGGTCTTCTGCCAGTGTTCAGTAGGTGTTCTGTAGGAGTTGTTCCACATGTAGATGTATTTCTGATGTATTTGCGGGGAGGAGGGTGATCTCCATGTTTTACTCCTCTGCTGTCTTGAAGGTCCCCCCCACCTCTAGCTTTGAGCTGAAGGAAGAAGTTTCTGTTTTGACCTCAAGTCCAAGCAGAGCATTCCAAACCTGCTTTTTGCAGAACTGTGTATGAGGTATGGGGATTTTGCCAATATATTAGTAAGGCAGCACTCACACATCTGGCTCTGTATCCCTGTGGGTCTGTTCCATCGCCCCAGCCCTACAGGAGAAAAGCAGTGTGGGAGGACCTGGGTGCCATGACTCCCTTACACACTATATGGGAAGGTTTCAACCACTTTAAAAATAGAACGGCTTATTTCAGTGTGTTTTGGCCAGTCCCACAAGTGACTTTAGGTGGCTTACAACATAAACATAGAAAACAAAATGATGATAAAAATAGAAAGAGAAGAGGGACCAAGGAATTTTAATGTCAAGTAGAGAACAAAGCAATAAAAAAAGAAGAGCAGAAAAATGCAGATCAAAATGAGGCAGGAAATGAAGATATAAATGCACATGGAAGAATGAACGTCCTTCAACGTGTGAAGAACTCAGGCACTGTGACATTTAATAATATACATTTAAAACTTAAGCACTAGGGCTTCCCTGGTGGCGCAGTGGTTGAGAGTCCGCCTGCCAATGCAGGGGACACGGCTTCGTGCCCCGGTCTGGGAAGATCCCACATGCTGCAGAGTGGCTGGGCCCGTGAGCCATGGCCGTTGAGCCTGCGCGTCCAGAGCCTATGCTCCGCAACGGGAGAGGCCACAAAAGTGAGAGGCCCACGTACCGCAAAAAAAAAAAAAAAAAAAAAAAAGTAAGCACTAGACATTAGTCCCATTTTACTGATGATGAAACTGAGTCTCAATTGATCATCCCAAGTCCTGCAGCCAGTGAGCTGAGACTCAAATTCAGGCCTGCTTGTCTGAGGGTTTTCACTTCTTAAGGCACCCTGTAGCCTCCTAATGTGGTTTAGCTCTGAGCTTCCTTTCAGTCACAGGGGAGAGGATGACACAGCCAGATACACAATTTTCATTATCAGAATGAAGATGCTTCCTAGTTCCTCGGGGAAATCAAACTTTTTTCCCAAGCACTGACTTCAAGAAAGGCATCACTCACACAGCAGCACTATTCACAACAGCCAAGACATGGAAACAGCCTAAATGCCCATCAACAGATGAATGGATAAAGAAGATGTGAGAGATACACACACACACACACACACACACACACACACACAGATAATGGAATATTACTCAACCATAAAAAAAGAATGAAATAATGCCTTTGCAACAACATGGATGGACCTAGAGATTATCTTAGTAAGTGAAGTAAGTCAGAATGAGAAAGACAAATCCCATATGATATCACTTATATGTGGAATCTAAAATATGACACAAATGAACTTATCTACAAAGCAGAAAGAGACTTACAGACATGGAGAACAGACCCGTGGCTGCCACAGGGGAGTGGGGTAGGGGAGGGATAGATTGGGAGTTTGGGATTAGCAGATGCAAACTATTATTAAAGAATGAATAAACAACAAGGTCCTACTGTATAGCACAAGGAATTATATTCAGTACCCTGTGATAAACCATAATGGAAAAGAATATGAAAAAGAATGTGTGTGTGTGTGTGTATATATATAAAACTGAGTCACTTTGCTGTACAACAGAAATGAACACAACACTGTAAATCAACTATACTTCAAGAAAAAATACATTTTAAAAAAGAAAGAAAGAAAGGCATCCCTCAGATGGGATCAGAGAAAGCTTCACAGATAAGCACTGGGCAGGGTTTTGTGGTGCAAATAGTAGCTCATCAGGCGAACAGGGTTGGGAGAAAATTCAGGGAAATGGAACATCACATGCAAAGACCTGGACAAGTGTCTGAAACCACTTGGTGTTGATGCTTGGCTCCAAGGAGTCCAGTACTTGTGGAGCTCAATGTGAGGTTAACTAATTTAATCACAATTTCAAGTTTAGTCAAGTTGGAAAACCAAAGAGAAGTGAAGAGAACATTTAATTTAGAGATGGATAATAAAATCTTATTAAGGTGGGCTCCACTAATTTGGAATATGGAGCAACTCAGATAGGTAAAATGAAGCATCTGAGGAACTGATTTATAATGTAAGCAAGATTAGACGCATTAATTCCAAATCACACAGGCTACTAATAGGTTTTCAAATATTCAGGAGTACATGGTCACATAGCAACAAAGATATGCTAATGACAAACACTTAATACATTCATTAAAATAGTTCCCCATGGTACCACTCCTGTGTACACCTTATTAGACTTTCTACTTCCCACACCATGTTGATGTGCGTGGGCCTGCCTCACTTTGGGCTGTTTTTGCAGAAATCACCATCACACATCCTTAATTAAAATGACATTCACTGCACACCAGATGTTCCCCAGACTTGTGGTTGAGAAGGGCAGCTGAGGCCACCCATCTGAATTTTAACATCCCATAAAGGATCTCCATAAGGCCTGAGACTCCTTTGAGCTTACCATCCAGACGTGAAACCCGAGACTGGCTCAGGGTTCATCAGAAATCTCATTACTCCCAGTACAGATCTCAAGGGTGCGAATAAAATGGAAATTGTCAGAGTGGTTTAGACTGATTTTCCCTCTCACTGCACCTCATACAAAAGCACAGAATTCGGAGGGAAAGACAGGATTAGCCACCTCCGTATAAACGCTGTGCACAGCAGGAATTCTAAACCAGCCTGACACCAAGATCTGCCATTGTGGGAATTCCCTGGCGGTCCAGTGGTTAGGACTCCGCGCTTTCACTCCCGAGGGCCTGGGTTCAATCTCGCAAGCCCCACAGTCCGGCCAAGGAAGAAAAACAGAAAGAAAATTAAGATTACCATTGTGTCCCCCACAATTTATATTTTAAGCAAATGATCAGGGAAGCAGATAAAGTTTTATCATCATAATAATAGCTGAGTTTGAGATTTAACCATTGTTGGGCACCATGCCCTCATTTTACATAGGTTTTATGAAGTTCCTACTCTGTGAAGTAGGAATACTCCATCATAGGACGTGGTTAGGATGACACGGGATGACACATTTTAAAGAGAAACTGACATGCAAAAAGAATGCAGTACATTTTAGATATTGCTATTATTTCATTGTTATTTGCTGAAAAAACAACAACACGTGTTCTACCATGAAACATAATAGTGAGATTTACTCCAGGTGGCATGAGGCACTGTTGAAAAACTTAATAATATAATTAACCAGACTTCGAGATCAAAGAAACCAAATACCTAAGCATCTTGATGATTCTTCAAAAGGCATCTGACAAAATTCAAAGTCAACTCCAAAGATAAAAAAAACTCGTAGGAAAACAAGAATTAAAGGGTAACATCCACAAGGTTATCCATGCACTCAAACAAGGGAACTAGTTAAGAGGTAAAACTGTTGGAAAAGTAACATCCACAAGGTTATCCATGCACTCAAACAAGGGAACTAGTTAAGAGGTAGAACTGCTGGAAAAGTAGAATATGTTTTCAAGTATTCATTCATTTTACCAATATTTCTGGAGTGAATTCTTTGTGATCAAGTGCTGGTGGCCCAGAAATGATGCATTCATTCTGGAGGAGGAAGTAAATAAACTACTAAACGAATTTAATTTAATTTCTGATGGCGACATATGCTCTGAGGAAAATGATCCAGGGTATTGACAAACAGGTAGAAGGGCTGCAGTCGTAAGAACCTTCCCGTCACACATGTCCCTCACTGCCTGCAGCAACTAAAGGGATGGCACAGAGTTCAGCCTGAAACCGATTGGTCCACCCACCACCTTGCCACATAGCAAAGTGAGACCAAGAGGATGCCGAATGATGAGAGACGGTCAGCCCCAGACAGCGGGTGACGTACAGAGCTGGGAGCCTCCTCTCAGCTCCACCCACCAACCCCGCCCTGCATCATTCCCACAGGCTGACGATGTGCTAAGGCCACGATCTCTGCTGGCCACAATTCTTACCTTTTTCTTCATTTGTTACCTGTCTGCACCTGCAGGCAACTGAGCCTGTGAGTCCTAATTTGACATGGCTCCTGGTCCCAAGGGCCTGAGGGTAAGGGTCATTTCTCAAGCCCACCTGCTCATAGAAAGAAGCCAACTGAGGTCCTGGCAGATTGAGTCCCTGCTGCTTCTAAAGAGGTTTGAGTGGGGGTAAGGGGATTCATGTCTGCCATGGCGTCTACCATCACTGATCCAGGGCAGTGGAGCTATGTGCTTATCTGAGCTTGGACTGATTCCTCACGACATTTTCATTGCCTACATTCCCCACATTAGTTCTTCCTTTTGTTTTCTCGCTTAGTAATATCTTATCTTGAATTTTAAAAAATGTGTGTGAGTGGCTTTAAGTAATTTTGGAGCAAAACAACAGGGTAGAAAAGGAATAGAAAGAAAAAGAGAGGGGGAAAAAGAAAGAGTAAGAGAACCCTGCAGAGTGGTACCTGGCTCACGTCAGGTCATCAGCACCCAGCATCACTGAGGATGTGGGCTTGTGTATCACAAGTGCTACCAAGAAGATGATCCCAGGTGCCTTTGGTGTGGCACTGAATGCCATCTAATGCAGAGCAAAGGGCTGCTCACTCCAATTCCAATTGCATTTCCATCCTGATTATATCAAGGGGAAGGTCTGGGTTTGATGCCAGCCTCTCTTCAACACTATCCTACTACCTGTCAATCTCCATTCCCAACAATGAAAAGACCTGATCTCAGGTTCACCATCTCCGCAGGCAACAGTATTTAGTTAGAATCTAATGATACTATATATGTTTCATATATATAAATTCTTAGTGTTGCTTTCTATTTAAGAAAACAGAGGATAGTTTTGTACTCATGGGGTAATACCAAGCTTTTAAGATCAAGTTAATCTAAATAAAAAAGTGAGCTGATATAAAAATGTTAAGTCCATAATATGCAGGTGGTTCTTAGATACGAAGACGATGTACATATCATCATGAGGGACCACTATGGGGTCTCGCCAACCTCCTTCTCCAGGAAGTCACGGAATCAATTTATCACCTGGAAAGTGGTTAATCACTTTTCAAGGTCATTTCAACCTTTTTTTTTTTTTTTTTTTGCTGGTTGAAATGTGCCTGGGGAATGTCAGGTTGCTAGCATTAGCAGGGCATGGAGGAAGGAGAGGTAGCAGCAAAAAAGGCTGGAGTAAACGTGAATCTTACAGAAATATATTTTACAAATGCCTCATTCCCCCACTTCAATGTGAGCCAACAGCCTTAGACCTATTGTAAAGAACACATTGGCAAATCAAAGGTACGTGCCCTGCCAATCAAAAAGAAAACGCACTTCTGTTATGAATTATGGAGAACATAATTAAAAATGAAAGAAATAAAAGGATTTTTGAGATCGAGAAGCATTTAAGTGCATTGTTCTGTTGCTGGGGCACATATGTTTGCATATTAAACTCAGCATGTTATGGGGCTAATTTATCATCCATGCAAAGCGTGTTCTCCTGTGCTAGAAGCCAGGGGTACAGACATGAAAAGGCATGGTCCCCGCCCCCAGGGACCCACTGGGAGAACAGGTACCTCCCCATTTCTTTCCAAACATCCCTCCCTTTTCTCTCCCATCCATTGAGAGACTACCATGTCCCAAGCCATGGATTGGATGCAAACATCCAACAAATGGATTATCAAGTGCCCACCTATGCCAGATCCTGTTTTAGGTACTGGAAACACAGCACATGAGATACACAGGACCCTGGCCTCAGGGAGCTCATATTTATTCTGGGAGAAGTCTGTAAAGTAATGAGCAAACACCAGAGGCAGAAAGGAGCTGAGCTTTCTACATAAAACAGGGTGACGTGACAGAGAAAGCCTGGGAGCTGGATGAAGCCAATGGTCCAGGACGGCCTCTTGTGAATGAATGAATGAGCCATGACCCTCTTTTGAGATTCTCGGATGGAACAATCACAGGGCAGACTCTGAGAAGGACCACACGAGAGCACTAGCCGCGTGCTGTGGGGACCCAGAGGAGGGAGCAAGGATTTCTGCTCTGCACGGAAGTGCTGATCAGGGATGTCCCTGGAGGATAAGGATTTCTGACTATGGTGGCCTTTGTAGGTTTCCAGTTCAACGTGTCAACAATCCAGCAACCACATTTGGCTTCTAAGTCAGTAAACATCCTGAAATCTCTTCTTGCATGTGTGTCCGGAACACTGCTCCTCCCGTCACCACCTTTTCAAGATATTTCTCCCAGTTTCACGCGTGACTGATAACGTGGCTGGAAATAAAAAACCCAGTGTCACCTGTGAAGAAGTCACCCCTGGGAGCCGTGGGTGGGTTCGTGCAGGGCAGGGGCCCCAGGTGAGGGCACCGACCCCTTGGAATACAGAAACGCAGCCAGAAGAGGGACTCACAGAGAAGCAACATGTACACTTATGATTCCCGATGAGCATCTGCACCAGCTGGACGGCGGCCGAGGCTTCCACGGAGCATGCGAGGCCGGGAAAGTGGTGGGAGATGCTCAGGCTTTGGAGTGAGACAGACGGGTTAAAATACTGACTCCCCAGCTTAATGGTCCGATGATGCTGGGGAAATCGCTCCACCTTACCAGATCTGGGTCTTTTCATCTACAGATCGAGCTAGTGATGCTCACTGCATGCCCTCCCCTCTCCTTGCACAGGAAGAAGGCCCATGATCCACTGGGGGCAAGGGGCTGAGAGGTGGAAAGGAGTGAATGAAGTCTGGTCTTGCAGGGGCAAAGTCTTACAGCAGAGAGGAGGGGTCAACACATTGTCAGGGTCACGTTCAGACAGGGCATCAGGAGTCATGGAGGACAGTGATGGTCCGCAGAGCTCTCAGGGGCAGCCAGGAAGGCCCTGGGGACCAGGCTACCATGTTGCAGGAGACTGTGAGGGTGTGATGGTCCCCTCACAGCACAGGTATCCCTGGGGATCCAATAGCAGGAAGAATGGCCCTCGAGGTCTCTTGTGACGGGTTTTCTAAGAAAATATCACCATTCTGGACTGAGGACCTTGCAAATCTCCACTCTGCCCTTCATGAGCAATGTGGTCTTCCACTGTCATTTCCCATCGCCTCTCAAACAGTTCTCAGGGCAAAAGCACAAGTGGCCATTTATCAACGAAGCACGCATTCCTGAGAGTCAACAATGACTCTATTATATTCTCTGTGTATCTCTACTGTCCAGACATAATTCCTGACTCCCGAGGCCCTGCGAGGCTCCTGGTTCTGTGGGAGCCGCATGCGGCTGGGGGAGCACGTTCAGACATCCCTTCCTGTCCCCTGTGGTATCTGTCACTGGCCTGGGCACAGCAGTTAACCTGAGTGTGGAACAGAACACTTTTCTTTAACCATGAATGTGCAGCCTCTAGTTTTACCTGTTGAGATGTATTTTCATTAAGCCCGTAGTTCTTTGGATTTGATCACAGTCTGGGTCATTCCGCTCTGCTTCTCAGAGCTGGCTGTGCTTGGGCCCAGTTCTCAGCCCACAGGGCAGGCTGCAGTGGTCCAATCTCACACTCACAGAGCAGGAGAGACAATTCAGGCTACTGGCTGTCATAATAGTTAAGCAGCAAAAAGTCTTCCTTAAATGAAACCAAATGTAGAACATTACGAAACAGGAATGCAGAATGAGGCAGGACAGAGGCCTGGTCCCTACACATTCAGCCCCATCAGCCCCAAGTAACCTCTAAGGAAGTTCCTGGGTCCCCCAGGGCTCCAGGGAAACCAGTGGATAGAGTCTAAGGCCTTCAGGCCACGGAGGAGAAAACTGTATCCAGAGAAGGAAGGTATCAAATTTCAAGTGAGTGGATCTCAGTTTTCCCTCTGAAATTCCCACACAATTTCCAAAAACTCTTATCGCATCAGCTTGAAAAATGGAGGTGGTGGCTCTATCCTGTTAACTGTGGGGCCCTATACAATCAATCACTCAGCTTCTCTGAGCCTCAGTTTCCCCGTGTGTAATAACCCCTGCCATGGGGACTTGCTGTGAGCATTGGGTGCCGTGAAATCCCCAAGGTGCCACTTGGTCAGGGAGTCTCCCCGATGCCACAGAGAATGCCAAGCTTCCTCTTCCTTTACATTGTCAGTTTCCTGTGCACGTGCACTCCCTTCCCAGCACTTGCCAGAATCTCGAATTGTCCATGTTTTTATAAAGTTATTGGATTTTTGCCTGTCTCCTGTCCAGACTGGAAAAGGGGATGCTCTGCGCAGGTGAGGCCATGCCTATTTTGCTCTGCGCATATCACCAGCACTTAGGACCATGCCCAGCACGCATAACAGGTGCTTAATAAACAGGCGCTGAGTGAACGAACTCGTGAACCCAAAGGCAGTGGGCGCTGGTGCAGAGCGCTAGTCCAATGCACGGTCTGCTTATTTATAGCCCCGAACCCCTCTGAGCCTCAACTGTCTCTCTGCAAGATGGAGAGGCACAGTGGCGCTCTTGTCAAGGCCGTGGGAACAATGAACGGGATGACTCACGTGGAACCCTCAGCACAAGCCAGGTACCCAGCAAGTGCTTAATAAAGGTTCGCTATTAGTACTGCTTCCATCATTACCCATCAAAATATAAAAGGTCACTTTCCTTCCTCAGCTTCACAGACTTACTCTGGATCAGAGGTAGGGGGTGGAAACACCATTTGTTCAGATTAGCAAAATCATTTCTATTGGGTTTAGAAGACTAGAGGGTTCGATCTTGGTTTTGGTTTCCAGGTCAGTGTGGGTCGGTGGGAGTGAAGAACCAAGGTGGCTGCCATATATGGCTCCCTGAATATCACGTGTTGGGAAGGCAGGACATTTATTCATTCAATCCTTCATTCAGCAGGTACTCACTGAGCATCTCTTTGATGCCAAGACATATTTCTGAGCGCTGGGAAGGAGCAGTGAAAATGCAGACAAGTCTGCCCTCCTGGAGCCCTTCCTTCGTGTGTGTGGTGTGTGTGTGTGTGTGTAGGAGACATAGAAAAATAAACAAGATGAATAAGTAAAATGTATCACGTGTTATAGGATGAAAAGTACCATAGCATATAAAGCAAGGAAGAGGGTTAGTGGGTTAGGGGCTGCCAGCCAGGGTGGGGAGGAGCTTATGATTTTAAACTGGGTGGTCAGCGAGAGGGCTCAGATAGGGAGGTAACATTTGAGAAAGATCTGCAGGAAGTGAAGGTGTGAGCCCTGCAGGTGTCTAGAGGAAGTGGTCCCAAGCAGAGGAAACACCGGTGCAAAGACCAGGAGTAGGGGTGGAAGCGAGGAGTGGGGATTGGGGGGGTGGGTGCCAGGCTGTTGGAAGAACATGGGGAGCTTCCACGTGACTTTCAAAAACTTGAGGAACAAGGGCGCCACAGTCTCCAATTTAATTAAGCTCACTACAGCGGGTAAACGCTTCCCAAATGTATTACGTTCTAATACAATTTTTGTATCGCTTTGGGATTTGAACTTAGCATAAAATTGCTCCTCACTGAGCATCCCTCGTCTTTATCTGCAGTCCTTACATGTATAACCGCATTCACTGCCTTCCACTGGCAATTTCATGCACACAAACTGTGCATGGGATTTACAGGCTATTACCAATCCTTCAGTTTTTCTCAGAAGGAAGTATATTAATGTATATCTCACTAACAAATTATCATTTCCATAGGGCTTTCATTCACTGGTCCTCATGTGATTTGGACTTCACAAAGTCCAAGGAAGGGAGGGAGGTATTATCCATTTTACAGATGAGGAAACTGAGGCTTTCCAAGAATACCATCCTAGAAAGGGGAAGGACCATTTTTTGTCCAGTATCCAACTACTGTATTTCTTCTTTTTAATTTCTCTCAAGGTATCTCTTTCCTTACTTATTCATCTTAGGTTCATGAGGCTTATCCCCGGGCCTGGCTCCCAGAAGTTGGTTTAGGAAGAGCAAAAGCTTTGGTGCTAGATCTGGGTCTATCAGGGTTGTGCTGGAGCTGGCTCATACTGGCTCATGAGAACTGCTGAATTTTCAGAAATTTTATAAGCGGTCAACATGCTGTTAGTTTGAAATCAACTATGTCTTAGTCTGTTTGTGCCACTATAATAGAATATTATAGACTGGGTGGCTTATAAACAACAGAAACTCCTTTCTCACAATTCTGGAGGCTGGAAGTCTAAGATCAAGGTGCGGACAGATTTGGTGTCTGGTGAGCATCAGCCTTCTGGCTCATAGATAGTTGTCTTCTTGCTGTGTCCTCACATGGCAGAAGGGGAAGGAGTGAGGCAGCTCTCTGGGGCCTCTTGGAGGGGCACTAATCCCATTCATGAAAGCCCCACCCTCATGACCTAATCATCTCCCAAAGGCCCCCACCTCCAGATACCATGCCATTGAGGGGCTAGGGCTTCAACATACAAATTTTGGGAAGACATATACATTAAGTCTATAGCAGGCCATGACGGGACTATTTGCACCGCAGAAATCAGCTGACTCTACAAATCGGGACTTGCTTTTTGTCCTCTTGGACAGCTGTTAAGCATTTCCTGGTACATCGTTACCTCTAATCCCAGTGCTGCCTCTTGTCAGCTACATAATCTTACACAAGTTATTTAACCCACCAGTCCTCTGCTTCCCCAACTGTACACTGGGGATAAGAACATCCATCTTGTAAGATGATTCTGAAGATTAACTAGGATAAAATAGGAAAAGAGCCATGTACCATAGGTGATCCATAAAGGATAGTGTTACCAATATTTTAGGCCTTGATGAAGTGTGGGAAGACTTTAATGATTCCCCAAGGACCAAGTAGAGTCTTTTTTTTTTTTTAAGATGTTGGGGGTAGGAGTTTATTAATTAATTAATTTATTTTTGCTGTGTTGCGTCTTCGTTTCTTTGCGAGGGCTTTCTCTAGTTGTGGCAAGCGGGGGCCACTCTTCATCACGGTGCGTGGGCCTCTCACTATGGCGGCCTCTCCCGTTGCGGAGCACAGGCTCCAGACGCACAGGCTCAGTAGTTGTGGCTCACGGGCCCAGTTGCTCTACGGCATGTGGGGTCCTCCCAGACCAGGGCTCGAACCCATGTCCCCTGCATCAGCAGGCAGATTCCTAACCACTGCGCCACCAGGGAAGCCCAGGAGAGTCTTAATTACAGAAAAACATGTGGGAAGCATGAGGAGCAGTCAGAGAAATGGGCACAAGAAGGTGCCATGTGGGGACAGAAGGTGGGGAATCAGAGGGCCCCAAAGACCACCAGTGGGTCCAAGTGAGCCCTGGCTTTCCCTCTGACCTTGGGCAAACTCCATGCCCTTCCTGATTGATTGCTGGATCCACCCCCTTCACCCACAGGAATTGTCTGATACACCAGGGCCCAACCCCACCCTCCTCGAGCCCTGGAGTTACACAGCATGACCTCTGGCTCCTCATGCATTCCTTTCCACGGTTCAGCGCTGACCCCCTGGATGTCAGAACGCAGCTGGGACATCTTGCAATCCACACTCACCCCCTTCAGAATAACAAACCTAAGAAATCTGCCATCTTGAAAGCACAAACTGAAGTTACCAGTGATGTTAACAAATCTTGGAATAGAAAAGGATGAGAAAAGGAGCCTGGATGAGTCAGCATCACCTCTTGTGCCCTTTTATTAAGGGAGTTACCATGTTGATGGAGACTAAAGAAGATGATACTAATTGCAACTGGGAAAAAACCCACGAGCATTTCCCATCTGTGACCTCCAGGACATGGTGGACATTTGTAATCTCTATATTTTTTAAGTTACCCAGGACCCCAAAGGACAGTGACTACTTAAGATGGAAGGAAGAGAGCAGGGGAGCAGGGTCAACTGTTGGTTTAAGGTCTGTCCTCTCTCATCTGTAAGCTCTGTAAAGAAGGAGAGTGACTGTCTCGCTCATTGTTCTATCACCGATGCCAACACAGGGTTTGGCATGTTGTAGGTCCTTAACAAACACTGAATGAATTAATTTATTAAACATTGGATGCTAGGAATACAGAGGTGAATAAAGCATGGTCCCATTCCCCAAGTGGCTCACTGCTAATGGAAGAAACAGTTTAAACTGAATGCAGCTATCTGTTCTCATCCTATCCTGCTAGGTATCCGTCCTCACAGTTAATCCAGCAGCAAACAGGGCAGGGGAGGCGCTGCCTAATTATAAACAGAACATTTTAACAGTATAGTAAATATAGTCAATCTGGTAAGAATTGGATTTTGAAAATACAGTCTGAAAACACAGTGAACTACCTACCCCACTACAATGTAATCAGGATAAAAATCTAGTACCGAAATCTCAAGACTCATCTTCCAACAGTCAGCATGTCCTCATGTTCCCCGCTGGAAGAGAAGGAGAGAACTGGTCCAGCCAGCCCCAGACTAACCTGAAAGACGGGTGCTAATCATATCAACAGCAGTGGAGGTCCCTGATCCAGCGGTCACCTCATGCCTGGGACCATGTGGATGCTTGTTACATATTCCCCCATTTGGTCCTTGTAGCAACTCTATCATGTGGTCATCTTTTCATTTCCATTTTCCAAATAAGGAAACTGAGACACAGGGGGGAGAATCAAATCACTCTCGAGCCCTCTGTATTAGTCTGCTCAGGTTGCCATAACAAAATACCACTGTCTGGGAGGCTGAAGCACTGGAAGTTAGTGTATTCTCACACAGTTCTGGAGACTAGAAGTCCAAGATCAGGGTCTGGGCATGGTCGTGTTCCAGTGAGGGTTCTCTTCCTGGTTTGCAGACAGCCACCTTCTTGCTATGTCCTCACATGGCAGAGACTCGCTCTCTCTCCATCTTCTTACAAGGCCACCATCCTTTCGGATTAGGGTTCCACCCTAATGACCGCGTATAACCTTAACAGCCACCTAAAGATCCTGTCTCCAGATATAGTCATATTGGGGGTTAGTCATATTGTGGGGCGGGGAGGCAACACAATTCCAGAGTAGCCGCTTTGCCTACAAGAGGCAGAACTGTCATTAGAACCTGGGAGATCGGACCTCAGAGCCCGAGTGTTGAAACTCTCCCCGCCATCTCTCCCCTCCCCGCCATCTCTCCCCTCCCCACCTCTCCAGGGCTCCCGCTAGTGCACAGCCCTCTTCTGTGGGGTGTGATTTTTCATTGCCTTTTTCCTTTGCCCCAGTTGTCTTAAGCCCCAGAGAGCAAAACAGCTTTGCTTCAAAACAGGTGAAAATATTGCACTTGACAACTCCACCTGGATCGTCATGGGCTTGGGAGCACCCATCATTCGTTCTTTAGAGGGCAAATTGTCGTGAAAACTAATCAGTGCCCGGCCTTTGCCTTTGCCTTTGCCTTTGCCTTTGCCAGTTATAGAGCATGTCAGCAAAAGAGAAGAATGACAAGGGGCGTAGTCAGCCTTTCCAAGTCTGCGATAATTCACCCTCCGTGTAATGAGATGACAAGCTGATGTATAATTAATTTAAAGCAGTGGTGTCCTTATGAACCTGACAAGCAATCCCACACCATGCTCCCTCCTAGCAGAGTAAGGGAGGCAGCAAACAGAAGCCCAGCAGGAGCGGCTCCATGCAGGGAGGAAGGGGGTGTGGTGGGCTAAGCAGGGTAGGGTCAGGGCCTTCTCACAGCAGCCATGGCAGAAGGGTTGTGAATGTGGGCCATGATGCCAGACAGCCTGGGTTCAAGTCCCATCTCCTCCATTTATTAGTGGTGTGACTCAGTTACCCCATCTGTAAAATGGGGACAATAATAATAGGATGATAGTAGGAAACTAAAGAGGCCATTAGGAGGATTAATAGCAGTTAAAGAAGACACTTATCAAGTACCTAATAAACGTTAGTGGTATTTGCCTACAAGAACTGGAAACCTCAGGGCACACTGGACGATCTTGAGTTTGAATCGCAATTCCATTGATTCAGGTAAGATCATGAACTGCTTTGAGCCCTGCTTTACTTCTTTGACAAATGGGGCCCAAACCCCTTGTCCCACAGGGCTGTTATGAAGACTCCAGCACAAGGATATAATGTCTGGGTGGCAGGTGCCAATCACGTGGTGGGCACAGTCACTACTGTTTTCTGGAAACAGCTCCCAACCTCCCTCTGCAGATTCCTAAGACTCAGGTGGGACCAACCTCCTGGCCCCTTCCCCACTGCTTTAGGAAGGGGCACATGACCAGGTCAATCACGCCTGTGACCTTCAGCCTCTGCTGTGGCTGTTCAGCTAGTAGAAGTAGGAAAACCATCAGTCAGCATGAGTCGTGGCTCTGAAACACAGCCAGCACAGGGGAAAGCAGGAGATAGAGACCGAAGTCAGCTGGAATTCTAGACTTTTTAGGTATAAAACCCAAGAAATTCCCTTTGGTGTTGAAACAAGTTTAAGTTTCTGCCCCCTGAGCCACACAGTCTGTAAAGTACTCATTACTGCCCAATGACTTAAGGACCCTCTCCTTTTCACTTATAGCTGAAAGGAGCATTCTCTCTCTCTCTCTCTGTCTATCATCCATCTATTATCATATGTAGGTACACACATGCACACACACATATATACATAACCTCTTACAGTAAACAATATTTTCATTTCCAGAAAATATACTGTCATATCTTTTCCTATCAGTTAACTCTCAAAACAGTGCTACCAGTAAACAAGGTATTATTTTCACCATTAGCAGGTGAAAAATTGAGGCCAAAGAGTTAGAGACTCCAAAGTCAAGCAGCAGGTTCTATCCTTTCTTGCTTATGATGGGAATCCAATGCCCTAAGAGGCCAACGTGCACAGGGAGCTTTCCCATTGACCCAGCGCTTACATGGAATTAAAGGGGGTCTGTCATTAATCTGTTGGCATCTTGGAGACCATGAACAGAGCATCAAAAAACGGTCCTAAAAAGGGAGGATGCCGACACGTCGTCCCTCCTTCAACACACATCACAGTCCAGATGTACATCCCATGCCCTTACTCGGTCTAAGGAGTCTCCCCTGAAACAGTTCAAGCTCAGAGATCTTCATCTCAGCATTATTTACCTTGGCAAGATAATTAGAAACAGCCCTAAATAACCTATACGACAGGTTAGAGGTTAGATGTCTTATTGGACTTCTCCACAGTGGAAGGTTATGTAGCCATCAGAAGTGATTTACAGAAAGTTTGTAGTAAGGAGGTAATGCTCCAACTAGACAATTAATTTGAAAAAACCAAAATCCAACATTGTTATGCATGGTTTTATATCAATGACATTTACAGTCATATTGATATGAGAAAAGAAGTATAAAAAGAATTACACACCGAAATGTAATCTGGTGGTGGTAGGATTCTGGAGAATTGTTGCCTTCTTATGTGTGTCATTGTCTGTATTTTGCAATGAACCTATGTTGCTTTTCTGATTAGAAATGATGCAGCCACAGTGGAAAATAGTACAGAGGTTCCTCAAAAAATTAAGACTGTAAGTACCATATGAGCCAGCTGTCCCAATTCTGGGTATTTATCCAAAGAATACAAACACATTAATTAGAAAAGATATTTGCACTCCCATGTTCCTTGCAGTGCTATGTATGTATAATAGTGAAGATATGGTAAACACCGAAGTGCCCGTCAACGGACAAATGGATAAAGAAGATGTCGTATATATATACAACTGATTACTGCTCTGCCATAAAAATATAGATGAAATCTTGCCATTTGAAACAACAGGGATAGAATTTGACGGTTATTATGCTAAGGTAAATACGTCAGATGGAGAAAGACAAATATTGTGTGGTTTTACTCATATGTGGAATATAAAAAGCAAACAAACAAAAAACAAAGGAACAAATCAGATCAATCAAAAACAAACACGTACATACATACTGAGGATAGACGAGTGGTTACCGGAAGGAAAGGGATGGGCTGGGGGAAGGGGAGTGAAATGGGTAAAGGGAATCAACTGTATGGTGATGAATGGAAGCTTAATTTTTGGTGATGAGCACACCGTAGGGTATACGGAAGTAGAAATATAATGTTGTACACATGAAATTTATGTAATGTTATAAACCAAATGTCACCGCAATAAAAAATAAATTTAAAACATTTCCTCGTACAGCAATCAAAACATGAAGAGGTTCATTGCCCCCAAATAACTGAAGTGTTTGGGTGGCTGGAGACATGACAAATGCACGCTTGTTACCCAGATTCTAGTGTATGACACACAGTATGGCGTTTGCCCACAGAAATGCCCAAGTCTGAGGCATCTGCCGGGCAGACTTGGATTTTCTCAAACAGGACAACTGATGTCCCTCCTTGTCCTATCACCCAATGTTCAGAGTGCTTCTATATATGAAGGGCAAGAGAAATAATTGGTGATGTTAGGGATTCAGGCTAGGCTAGACTTTCCCATCAGAAAGGATGTTGTGAAGATCAAAAGATGCAGAATGCAACTGTCAGGTTTTGTTTCCTAGAACAGCCTGTCCTCTCCCCTTCAACAAAATCCAGCTCAGGAAACATTGGTTAAGTGCCCCCAACATGTCTGAGGCTGTATTAGACTCCCAGAAACAAAGAACCAGGAGACAGCCTTTGTTCTCAAGGAGCAAGTGATTTCTTAGTAAGGACAGATAAATAAACAATAATTTGGGTTCAAGGTGATGCAGGCGATGTTGGGTCAAGCACAGGTCAAGGTGGAGACATGAGGAGTGTTCACCCAGCCTGTGGGGCAGCAAAGGCTCCTCGCCTACGGACCTTGAAAGCTGAAGCAAAGGAATGCACAGCATTTGGTCAGAGGAAGCTGGGGAGACAGGAAGGTGGAAGTTTCAGGAAGAGGAGACTTCACATGCAAAGACACAGAGGCAGGGAAACAACCAGCAAAGGGGCAAATCTAGGACACAAATTAAAGCAGAGATGATAGCCAGGGGTGGGAGGGAGAGAAAGTTCCAGAACATGGCTCCTAGCGGGCCTCGTCGGCCAGATTCAAAACTTGGAATTTAGCATGTCCACACCGGGCAGCCATCCTAAGTAGAGTAAAACGTCAGCTCCTCGTGTTCATGGCAAGTCCTGCTTGCCACGAACACTGTGAGTGTAATTTTCTAAAAAAGTTAAATTCCCCTTAGAAGGCTCCATTTGGCATCCTCTTATCACATTCTACATGTGTTCTCGAACATACAAAAACCTTCTCTTCTAAACCGATTTCAATTCTGATTCACCAGGTAAGAGGACCGAATGAAAATTAAGCCTATGTTTAATGATTTCATCAGAAAATGTACTCTACCGAGTAGTCATCAGAAAGTGTAGCCAATGAAATATTCATAAGAATATCTGAACCCAGAAAATTTCATTTCTTTCTCTCTACAGCACAGAAGCTTCCTTCTAGCAGAGCCGGATTTGCATTTGGCTCCATAATGAGGATTTCACCGGAGCCCTGGATGGAATCACTCACCACAGATTGACCAAGAAAGGATGCTCCAGCCCCTGCATGATCTGGAGCTCCCGGAAGACGTTCCGGACTTCGTCCCTCTCGATGCACTTCTGCTTGTTCATGTACTTCATCGCGTACATTTTCTTAGTGTCTCGCTTCTGCACGATGCAGACCTGAGTGACAGCCAAAAGGGAGAACGTTCAGGCCAACGTTTCAAAGGAACAAAAAGGCAGCCCCTCACGGCATCCCTACTCCTGGGTTCAAGTCTTGGTTCTGAAATCTTGCTAGTGGAGCCGTGCTGGCTACGCCACAACCTCTCCAATATTTGCAAAATGGAAGAGCTGGACCAGATTCACCTGTTGATCAGGTATTTACACTAAGAAGGTGCTGAAAAAGCAGCTGCAGAAACAGGAGGGGGAAGAGGCAGCCCTGCACTCAAGGGGCTCATAGCCTGGGAGGAAAAACAGACAGATGCACCAATATCTACGATGCTGAGATACAAGTATCTGTGCCTCCCGTGGCCCCCACCCTCCCCACTTCAGCTCACACCTCCATCGCCAGCCCCGCTTCTCTTTGCCCGACGATTCTGTCTGCCAGCAGAGCCCGCACTGCCGTAACAGACTGGCGATGCCAAAGAGTTAAGGTCCACAGAAGCAACACTCGGCCCATGCAGGCAGCTGGGGCATCTACACCCCAGACCCCCTGTCCATCCCATGGCTCCCAGAGTTTGAGAGTTTGCCCACAGGGCTAACTGGCTTGACGGTACACCCTTACCAGCAGCCTCCTGCCCTTCCTTCCCTGACTCACTTCCCAACTCACTACCTGTGCCTGCTTCCTCTCCAGGGCCCTTGGGGAGACCCAAACTAAGGCACATGGGCCCTGGGGGAGCAAAGGAGAAGTGGTGACAGCAATGGTGGCAGCTCCTGTACTGAGCACTCTACTTTGGGAGACTGAGCAAACTGTCTCCTTGATTATCTCACGTCATCCCCACGAGAACAAGGCTCCGCCTTCCCTTGAGCACGAGGAAGCTGCAGCCCCGTGTGCACTAGTTAACTCGCCCAGAGTTCAACAGGCCCCTCGGTGTCAGGACAGTGATTCAAACCCACAACAGTCCGATTTTTGAGTGACGCCCTTACTCACAAGGGGCAGCGCTGGGAGGGGGGACATGCTGTCAGAGAAGGCTCTCTCGAGGCACTAATGCCAGAGGGTGGGCATGAAAGGATGGAAAGATGGCAAAGGCAAACGAAGAGGCTTTTAGGGGAAAGGGAAGATATAAAGGAGAACATAGAGCCTTAGGACACCCGGCAAGGAGTATGGTGTGGCTGGAAAAAAGTAGCAGGGTGAACAGGTACGTATTCCCGACATCCTGATGGAGAATTGTATTCATTTCCTCGGGCTGCCTTAACAAAGTACCGCAAACTGGGGGCTCAAAGTAACAGAAATTTACCGTCTCACAGTTCTGAGCCAGGAGCTCCAAATTAAGGTGTTGCCGGGGCCACGTCCCCTCTGCAGGCTCTCGGGGAGGGTCCTTCTTTGCCTCTTCTAATTTCTGGGGGTTGTTATCAATCCTTGATGCCCCTTGCTAGCAGCTACATCACATGAATTTGGGGACGGATACTATTCAACCCAGTACAGTAACTAGTTTCATTACCCTCACTTGACAGATAAAGGAAGAGAAACACAGAAAGATTTTAGACCTTCCTCACGCCTCAGGACTCAAACCCAGGCTCTCTGCCTTCCCAGGACGCACCAACGATGCATCCTCCCTGGGAACAGGTCTGTGATAGAGAACGCGAGGGATATGGTTACGGGCCTGGGAATTCGGGGTTTTCTCTGGGCGTCCCAAGTTGGTCTTCTATTGGAAATTGGACCCCTTTTGCTCCGATGTGCTATGAATCTGAGGCAGATACAAGACGGTGGGGGAAAGCCTGAATTCCAATTCCCACTCTGGTTCTTGCTGCCTTTCTGAGCTTCTGTCTCAGCATCTGTCTGAACAGAGTTCTCAAAGCCCACCCTGCCCCACTGGAGTGAAACTAAATGAGACCAAGGAAGTGGGAGTGCCCGGCTGTGTCTAGGGGATGATAAATGTCACCGGAATCTCAATGTCTTAAGAAGCACATTTCATGAAATCTCCAAAAGAATGCTTTTCCAGGCAGTACGATTAGTGGCATGAGGTTGAAGGCCCAAGAATTTTACCAGTGAACTTGAAAATATAAAACCACAGAAGGCAAAGGTGTGCTGGACAAAAGCCCCTTGGGGCCCTGGTTCGCAGGAATCTGAAGAGAGACTTCCAGAGCCCTGAGACGCATGTCCGCAGGCAGACACACAGGGGGCAGATCATTCCACTAATTAGAGTTTCTCACCTCTCTCACTCCTCATTTGCCTTCTCAGAAGAGATGTGGAGTAGACATGGTCTCTGCCAGGGCTGGGAGCCCTGATATCCAGTTGGCTGCATCATCTCGAAAAACTGAGGCTGTGATTCCACGGAGTCTGGGCAATGCCCCCGTCAGAGGAAGACCCCTCCCAGCCCCGGCTCTTGTTGGTATGACTGACGATGGGCAAAGGTGCTGAGAGATGGCTCTCACCTCCTGGGCCAGGGTAGGGGGGGGGGGCGGGAAGGAGGAGGGTGACACTCACAGCAGCTTGGAGACAGCTCAGGAACTAGAAGAGATTCTTCAAAATGGGATTAGAATTCTGGCTTTCAAAGTGGAGCTCAGGATTCGAATAGGGTTTGGAGGTCTGACTTTGGGTACCAGATAAGAAAGAGAGGTTGGTACAGGACGTTGCCTGGAGCTTCAAGGCTTGGATTTACAAGTCAAAGAAGAGGTTGAGACCTGGGGCCTTGGCCAGCTCCATGCTGATGAAAAGGTGTGGCTGGCAATCTGTACATCTTCTTTGGAGAAATGTCTGTTTAGGTCTTCTGCCCATTTCTGGATTGGGCTGTTTGTTTTTTTGATATTGAGCTGCATGAGCTGCTTGTATATTTTGGAGATTAATCCTTTATCAGTTGCTTTGTTTGCAAATATTTTCTCCCATTCTGAGGGTTGTCTTTTCATCTCGTTTATGGTTTCCATTCCTGTGCAAAAGCTTTTAAGCTTCATTAGGTCCCATTTGTTTATTTTTGTTTTTATTTCCATTCTCTAGGAGGTGGGTCAAAAAGGATCTTGCTGTGATTTATGTTATAGAGTGTTTTGCCTATGTTTTCCTCTAAGAGTTAAAGGATGCTCAACATCATTAATCATTAGAGAAATGCAAATCAAAATCACAGTGAGGTATCGCCTCACACGGGTCAGAATGGCCATCATCAAAAAATCTACAAACAAGAAATGCTGGAGAGGGTGTGGAGAAAAGGGAATCCTCTTGCACTGTTGGTGGAAATGTAAATTGATACAGCCACTATGGAGAACAGTATGGAGCTTCGTTAAAAAACTAAAAATAGAACTACCATACAACCCAGCAATCCCACTCCTGGGCATAAACCCTGAGAAAACCATAATTCAAAAAGACACATGTACCACAATGTTCATTGCAGCTCTATTTACAATAGCCAGGACATGGAAGCAACCTAAGTGTCCATCGACAGATGAATGGATAAAGAAGATGTGGCACATATATACAATGGAATATTACTCAGCCATAAAAATAAATGAAATTCAGTTACTTGTAGTGAGGTGGATGGACCTACAGTCTGTCATACAGACTGAAGTAAGTAAGAAAGAGAAAAACAAATACCGTATGCTAACACATATATATGGAATCTAAAAAAAAAAAAAAAAAAAAAGGTTCTGATGACCCTAGGGCCAGGACAGGAATAAAGACGCAGACGTAGAGAATGCACTTGAGGACACGCGGGAGGACACGCGGGGGGAGGGTAAGCTGGGACAAAGTGAGAGAGTAGCATTGACATATATACACTACCACATGTAAAACAGATAGCTAGTGGGAAGCAGCCGCATAGCACAGGGAGATCAGCTCGGTGCTTTGTGACCACCTAGAGGGGTGGGATAGGGAGGGTGGGAGGGAGACGCAAGAGGGAGGGGATATGGGGATATATGCAGGCATATGGATGATTCACTTTGTTATACAGCAGAAACTAACACAACATTGTAAAGCAATTTTACTCCAATAAAGATGTTAAAAAACAAAACAAAACAAACAAAAGTAAAAAGACAAAAAATAAAAGAAAAGGTGTGGCTGGGATCCCTTAACTTCCTCCTCTATAAACTGAGGGCTTGAATCTATTTTCTAAGGCATCTTAGAAACACTCTATGTTTCTCAGGAACACAGAGCTGGACGCGGGGTCTGGAGAGCTGGGCTCTGCTCATGGCCCTCTTGCACATATCCCTGGCTCCTCTGCCCTTGCTTCTTCACTGGCCAAGCAAGGTAGGTAGCAATGGCTGACTCAACCTGACCAGGGGACAGAGAGGCTAAAATGAGAAAAAGACCGAAGACAAGTCTAAGGCAGTGAGTAGAGACAAAGGTCTGCTGGGAAGTCTCAGAGACACAGAAAGAGTTTGGGTTCTCGGGTCACTCTGAGCGGGGCTTATATTCCAGTTCTTTGCTGTGCAACCATCCTCTCTGAGTCTCAGTCTACTCATCAGTAAAATGGGGGTGGTATGTTCTTACTCCAAGGGCTGTTGTGAGGATGTGGGAGGGGATGCTGTGAAGGGCGTGGTGTGGTGCTGTCATGTTGGAGGTACCGAATGGAGGTGAGTTTTCTTTACTTCCCATAGTGTTATGGACATTTAATGCTCCCGGGACAGAGGCCTCTCAGCAAATGCAGTTATTACTGTGATGACTGGTACTGTCATCACAACCATCATTAAGGACTTATCTGAAGGCAGGGCAGGGTGCTGGGAGGGAGGCATGCTTCCCAGGACACAGGGTCCCATGGCTGGAGCTTGGGGTGACATTTCCTACTGACTTGCCAGGGTGGCTTGAGCCAATCCCTTCACGTTGCAGACCCAAGGAAGCTGGGACAGTTGGGACCAGCCCTCAGGCTCTCTGTCAGGCAGGATGACTGTGGCACAGGGAATGCAATGCACAAAACCAAATAGGAGGGGACAGGCAGGCTGTAGTCCTGGTTGAACAGTTCTGACCCCCTCAGCTTGTGACGGAGACTTTATTTGGTTAAAGCGTCTTTGCAGATATAATGAAGGCTCTCAAGATGTGTCATCTAGGATTAGGGCGGGCCCCAAATCAACCAGTGTCTTTATAATAAGAGAAAAGAAGGCAGAGATGATGCATCTTTAAGCCAAGGAAGGCCTAGGATAGCCGCAACCCCAGTAGCCAAGGGACAGGCCCAGGACAGATCCTTCCCAGAGCTTCCGGAACAGTGGAGAATAAACCTCTGCTGTTTTAAATCACCCCGTGTATTAAAGCAGCCACAGGAAACTAAGACAGTCTGTAAATGTCCATCATGGCCATCGACTTCTGGCTGACCAACTCGGCCAGGCACCTCTGTGATCCTTCCTGTGCAGTGCGTTTCATCTGAGCCCCGCAGGTCTATAGTCAGGTGTCCATAGAGCCCAGCAGAGCGTGTGGCCCACACAGGTGCCCAGGAAACATGGGCTGGTGGGGAGCTGAACACACTGCTGAGCCTGAGCCCTGAGTGCATTAACTCCCAAATCAGCGCCCGGGACTCCACATTCCAGCCCGATCCCCTGGCCTGTGTCCTCTCCCCCTAAGTCCCTGTGACCAGAGTGACTGCTGGTACTTAGAGTTAGTGCTTGAGATTTCAGACGTGGGAACATTTCACCGTAATAGCTTCGTCACCAGCAGCGTCTCCTCGGCTCTGGTCTCTGCACATGTCCTTCTGCCCAGTGGGAACTTCCCCAAAATGTAAGACCTGAAGCCCTGCAAGGGCTTTCTTTCACCTTCAGGAAGTGTTCAAGGTCTGTGTCTTGTCATTCAAAGTCCTCCGCACCTCCGTCACCTCTGACAGGCAAGTGCGTGCCCACACCACACAGAGACATACGTACCACACACATACACATACATACACACACCACACACACATATATACACATGCACACAAATACACACACATACACACACCACACACGCACACCTCCCCTTCATGCCAGCTAGCTCACCCCCCTTAGAATTTCTTTAAAGCGTTTCTCCACCACCACCGCTTTCTCCCCTTCTCACTTCCTCCCGGGCCCGTGACCCCCTCCCTCCCGCTCACCCACCAGCGCTGTCTCTGCTCACTCGTTACTTTCTGTAGGAGGCTCCCTCTTATTTCGGGGGGGCTGCATCAACAGCCTTCCCAGTGGGCTCCCATAGCCCCTATGTCTACTGTGCTGCTTCCTGCACTGGATCTGCCCTGTTTACTGACCGACGGGCAGACCCCAGGCACCAGGAAGGCAGGAGCCATGCTGCCTGGTTCCCTATGGAACCCCGAGCTTCCAGAGGCTCAGACATGTGAACTTGTCACCTTGGCCCCTGACGCCCGGCACAAGCATGTGCTGTTCCCTCTGCTTAGAAGACCCTTCCTACAGGCCATCCCCTGCCTCACCCCTTGCGGGCATCACCATCTCCTGACCTGAGGGCCACCCTGACCTCCAGGCCTGAGCGGGAGTCCACAGAGGCGCTGGAATTTCAGTTAAGACAAGGCCCACCAGGTCCTGTGTGCTCGAGGGAGGTGGGGTCCTCGATGCCTGGACTCACAGCAGGAGGGCCTGCCGGTCCTCCCAGCTCTGAAGCCCAAGGCGACCCCGTGACGGAGGGGATCTGCTAAAACTAAAGCAGCATCTCAGCCTCCTGGGCTCAGGACAGGTGTTCTAGAGGGAACGTCAGCCCTCCTCACCAACAGGCAGCTCTGCCCACATCCTGGGAACCTTCAAAACAGAAGAGGCGGGTCCCAAGTGGCCCCAGGGCTCCTGAGCAGGTCAGCACATAGCGCTTTCCACTAGAAATCACAGTTAATGAGTCAAGGGATGAGCAATTTGGCCAAAGCCACCCAAGCCGCTGACAGGCAAGCACCCAGTTAACACTCCTCATTAGTCTAATTCAATTAGGACACCTGATGTTATCATTATTAACTACAATTTATTGGCACAGATAAATAAATGCTAGCGAGCATGGATTTCAGGCGATTTGCCGTGAGAATGGCACGTGTCAAGCACACTGCACCAGGAATTTGGGAATTGACCCCAGTTCAGCAGAGAAGGGGTAGGGATGCGTGTTGAGAACCTCCATCACGCCAGCACCTGGCAGTCCTCAGCCGGATCTGACCTTCGAAGCACTGATGGTCTTGGTTCTGTGGCACCCCCAGAGGTCGGGGAGGGTCCTGGGATGTTGCATTTTGTAAAAACTCCCTGGGGGGAGTCTGATAAGCAGGCTAGTTGAGAATCACTTTGCTGGATTCTTCAGGAAAGTCCTTGTCTGCCTGCATCTTCAGTGACCTTGATGGTCAGGACTGTAACCCTCCCTTTTCAGCTCAGGCAAGCCAAGCTCTGGGGGGACAGGTCACCCCAGAATCAGAAAAGCCAGAGCTGTGCTGGTAATCCAGAACTGTGCGGGTGCAATGGCTGGCTCTGCCCTTCCATGCACCAGCCTGGGTGCCCTTTCTCACCTGACTCAGTTGACCTCTGTGCTGCCCACCCCACCCCCAGCTTGAGTACACTCAGCAGACGCTGTTGATTGATGCAGAGCTTTAGTGCGGCATTAACGGACACTGGTTATGCTTACAGGGGCAAGCTTCTGGGAAACAACCAATTTAGGGAAAAGCAAAAAAAAAAAAATCAAGATTAAATAAGGTCACTAAAAAAGAGTGATCGTGCTAGGTACTGCTGTTCAAATATCCTTATCTGACAAGCAGACTGTCTTTGGCAGACAATGATTGTTAACTACCCAAATGCATCCTCCCTCTTCTTCCTTTTGAATAGGACAATTTTCTTCAAGGAGGCAGTATGATCCATTAAATACTCATTTGCAGCCAGAAGTAGCCATAGTTCTTGCCAATGAAATATTAGTCTGCTATTGGCTTCTAAGAAAAGTCTTGTTTTTTGAATAAAAGGGAATAGCTACAGATGGTTCCACTTTTCTCCCCTTGGCCACTATTCTTCTCCTTTCTACCTTGAGCACATATGTAATGTCTGGAGCTGCAGCAGCCCCTTGTGACCATGAAGCTACGAAGGTCTCAGAGTTACTGAACCTGTTATCATAGCGCCACCTACCTTCAGACTTCTTGTTATGTGAGAAAATAAACCCTCTTTGTTTAAGCCACTATAAGGCAGATTTTCTGTTTCTCACTCCTGAGAACATCTCCATCTGATACACAAACTATACGATGATGTTTCATGGCACAGAAAGTCCATGTGGGCTGTGACCAATGGTGGCCTCACTAGAGTGATCAAAAGTTAGCTTCAAGAAAAATACTCATTTGGATGAATATTTCACTCAATAAACATGTGTGAAACGCCTGTCATGGTCCTGGCATTATGCTAGCCATGAAGATATGACACGGCTCTAGGAACTCAAGGTTCAATGGGATAAACAAACAATACTCAAGAGTGAAAGACAAAGTTGCTCACTTCAGGTCACTGGGCCCTACATGGCGTGGCCCCAAGTCCCCTCTAATTCCATCTGTTACTCTCCTCCCTGCTCACTTCCCACCCTGGCCCCTGTGCCATTCCTGTGTCTGCCATGCTCTTCCCCAGGTGTCCAGTCTTGGGTCCTCACCTCCTTCAGGCTCTACCCATGAATCACCTTATCCTATAAGCCATCCCTGACCTCCATGTGTGAATGAGCTAATCCCTCCCCAGTCCCCATCCTCCCTCCCTGTTTCCTCCATCACCCTGGCCAACTCCCGTAACAGCACATGCTTCTTGGTTTGTTTGTTTTCCCTTTGTCTGTCTCGCCCACTGTGGTGTAAACCCCATAATAATAGGGATTTTCCTATTATTCACTGCTCCCTCCTCAGTGACTAGAACAGTGTCTGGAACATCTAGTTGACATCTGTGGCTGGCTGGCTGGAGAAATGGAAAATTACTACTTAGGAAAGAACAGTGCTATAGGATAGGTGAGCACATGGGACTAAGGGACCTGAGAAGAGGGATCCTAACCAGGATATGGGATTAGGGAAAGACATTCTGGAAGAGGCTGCATTTGAACTGTTTCTCAGTCATCAAGGGTTGGGTCATGAGGATGGAGGTGTAGGAAGAGGGGGAAGGAAGTGCATTACCAGGAGAGTGCCAGCCCCTCTCTAAGTACAGAGAGATGGAACATGCGTGGTGCATTTTAGCATGTGTGAGTAGCATTCTCAACTTCCCCATCTGTAAAATGGGGGTAGCAGTGTACTTATCTTAGTGGGCGGTTGTGAGGGTTACATGGTAAGCACTTACTAAATTATTGACTATTATGGTGATTATGATCATCATTCATACATGTACTGAAGGTAAGACCAGAGAACATTGTAGAGATGTGCAGAAGTGGCCCAAGAAGGAGCTCAGGAACAATTTCACAATTATTTGGTGTGATGGTTGATTTTATGTGCCAGCTTGGCTGGGCTATGGTGCCCAGACATGTGGTCAGACATGATTCTGTATGTTTCCGTGAAGGTGCTTTTAGATAAAATTAATTTGTGATGAATTTTAAAAGGTGGACTTTGAGTAAGCAGATTGCCCTCCATGTGGGTGGGCCTCGTCCAATCAGTTGAAGGTCTGAATAGAACAAAAGACTGACCTCCCCCAAGAAAGAGGGAATTCTGCAGCAGATGACCTTTGGCCTTTTACAGCAACATCAGCAACTTCCTGGGTCTCTAGCCTGACAGCCTATCCTGCAGATTTTTAGACTTGCCAGCCTCCATCATCATGTTAGCCAATTACTTAAATAAATCTATCTATATCTATATCCACACACCTCTTTTTAGTTCTGTTTCCCTGGAGAACACTGACTAATACATGTGGCAATGAGCTAGCCAGGATCAGAAGTCAGCACCTGATTTCAACTTCTCATGGACCCAAGGAGTCACTCAGGCCACCAGTGCTGGGCACAGGAAGCTCAAACTGCTTGGTACTTGATTCTAAACTGTTTGTCCCCAGTCAGCATAAAAAGAGACAGCAGCATGGGGAGACACGCCCTGATTGGGGCACAGCCCCATGGTGTGCCCAGCTATGCTCTAAGCCAAGCCAGTCTCTCCTTAAGATGCTAAGAAACAGTGCGCCTGTCCCGCGGACACTCCTGTGGTTTAAGGCCCCCAGCCTGTGGGATTTTGTCACATCAGCACCAGCAGAACAATACAGTTGGCTTTTATCCTGAGGGCACTGGGGAGATACAGAAGGGTTTAAAAAGTGGATCCTAGGTATACAATTGCAAATGAATGAATAAAGGAAAGAACATACAAACAAACAACATGGAAAATGTGGGTTTTGAGGGGGAGGGGAGTTCTTTCTGGCAACAGGGTGGAGGAGAGTTTGGAGGTAATTCCAAGAGGTGATCGTGTGTTTTATAAATAATGCCACTGCTTACGCACACAGTTTCCCTCTGGAGTCATAAGGGACATCACTTTGTCAGGAAACACCAAAAAGTAGTCATGGGGGCAAGGGTCCAGGACCAACCTTGGTGCTTTCTGACACCCTTAGTGCTGGAAATGTATCTTTTAGGGTGAAGCAAGGTTGAGACCACTTTACAGATGTAAAAAGGCCTGGGAAGGCTCATTCAGAATATGAAATGAGCCGTCATTGTTGGAAAATGCGAAATGCAAACGAGCAATGACGTCTATTTAATTGGTCAGTAATGGATCATTTGCTCTGGCCTATGCTTGACAGCCATTCGCGAATGAGCTTGCATTTCCTGTGATATTTCGCTCTTAGTAAAGTGACCCCTGGGAGCCAGCGAATTCCTCCAACCTATGCTTTCAAGCCAAACATGGACTAATTAATATGAAAGGAATAAATATTTCATTAAAAAGAAATGGATTCCACCACTTATAAAAGATGTCTGCATGAACAGTAAAAGCTTCTAGCAAAAGTATCATGTTTAAGAATTCTAAAAATGATTTTTACCTAAGAATAACAGCTCACTTTGGAAACACAGAGAAGTTAGGTAACTTGCCCAGAGTCATCTGGTTGACCAGAGTTCCAACTCAGCTCTGTCAGACTTGGAGGCAAAGCTCTCTAACCATTTTGCTATAAACTGATTAACTCTTGCATTGTCCTTAAAAGAGCAAACATATTCCAAGTCCCTGCTTGTGGCAGACACAATGTTGGCTGGGCGTCTTACACACATTTGCTGCCATGGCCCCATTACTAAGTCTGTCCCTGCCACAGGACCTTTGCATCTGCTGCCCCTTTTGTATGTGATGCTCTACCCCCTGGATCTCCACGTGGTCTGTTTCCTTCTTAGCACTTAGGCCTTGGCTTAAATGCCTCCTTCTCAGCAAAGGCTTCTCTGTTGCCCTCTCCTCCAAGGAAAGCAGGCCTACCCTCCCAGGTCACTGCACTATGCATTTTCTGCAGAGCAACTCTCATTATTGAAATCGCGGTTGGATATTGTTTGTGTATTTGTCTCCCTTTACTAAACTGTCAGCTCTGTGGCATCAGGGACCTCGTCCATCTTGTTTGCCACACCATCACAAGTACCTAGACTAATGCTGGGACAGAACAGTTGGCATAAACGTTTACTGTCTGACTCAAAATCCTGCTATGCTTTCCACCATGCTACCCTTATCTTAAAAGATGAACAAGATTTCCAAAGACTACATTTTTAAAGGAAAAAAACACTAAGTCAAATGTTTCTGAACATTCAAACTTATAAACATATATATAAAATCGAATCTCCACTTAATTCCAAAATGGATTTGTTGCAGTCTGGGCACTAAATCGGTTCGTCCGCTATTAATCAAAAATTTTTTTTCACACTATGAATTCACATGCAGATGTGAAAATCTGGAATGTAGAATGAGACAGCGAATAATATGCTTGCGTGTAGAAATGATCATCATTGCATAATAAGAGTGTGGAGTCTGGAATTATCAGCTGTGCGACTCTTGCTGAATTTTACCCAGACTCTTCCTTTGAGGGACATAAAGAGCTATTATCATATAAATCTGTGCCACTTTTTGCTGTTTTATGTGCAGACTGCCTCTGGCTATTCCATGAATTTTAATTAACTCTCTGTTTATTTTGCTTCAACCCTATGACTCTCTAAGCACGGGGCCCATTTGCTAATCCAAGAAACACACTTTGGAAGCAAACTTCTCAGAAAGTTCTCCCAAAGGTATCTTCCTCCTTCCCTTGAAAATAATTAAGCCCTGTTGACTTCAAAGTTGACTCAGAGCAGGACACTCCAGTCTGGACTCTCTCTGCTGGTGCAGGAGCACAATGTCCAACGGCTCAACGAACGAAGGGGTCAAGAGCAACCTGTGGGAGGTGGAGAGTGAGTCAGGGAGAGAGGTGGAAATTGAAGGGGCATTTGTGAAAAATGAGAGTTTGCAGCAGGGGAGATAGAGAAATTCTCCTCGGGACCCTAACCCCAGTCAGTATAAACCAGTCAACTAACTCTTAGCAGTTGATTGGTTGTCAAGTTTTTCATTCATTTACATAATATGTATTCATTCAGTTAATTATACAGAGCATATATGTCATATGTATCATATGCACATGTATATGTAAGTATATATTATATATGAATATAAATATACACACTGCTTAGTGGATATGTACATATGCATGTATTTGTATGTATATACATGCATATATATATGTGTGTAGATATACATATACACTGTTTTGTGGGCTTACATATATATGTATACATATATGAGTGTGTATGTGTATCTATATAATATATGGTGGGTATATGTATATCTGCCTATATATAAACTGTTTAGTGGGTGTATATATATATGTATATACGTATATTTACTGCTTATATGCATATACATTTACATGTGTTTATAAATACTATATGTATGTGTATATACATGCATGTGTCTATGTGTGTATATATATATATGCATGTGTCTATGTATACAGCTTACTAGGTGTGTATATATGCATATTCATATGTGTTCTCATATATATATATATACACTGCTTAATGTGTGTATACGTATATCTATATGCTGATTAGTGAGTGTGTATATGTATGTGCATTAGACATATATGTATGTGTAAATATACATATGTGTGTATATGTATTATACTTTATACATATATATTTGCTTAGTAGGTACTGGAGATACAACTGTGGACAGTGAGGGAACATTGCTGCCCTCAGAGAGAGCTTATGTTCTGGTGCGTGAGACCAACAACTAAGAGGACAAATTAATAAGCGTGCAGTGGAATTACAGGTAATGACGGGTGCACTGAAGAAAAGGGGACCAGAAAGGGTACATGGATATGAAATGCTTGGGGTGGAGTCAAGTGGGGTGGATATTCAGAGAGGGCCCCTACTGAGGGGACATTTGAGCAGAATTCTGTATGGTATGAGTGATCCTTGCAGAGTTCTGGGGGAAAGTGATCAAGGCTGAGGGCACAGCAAGTGTAAAGGTTCCGAGTTAGAAATAAGTTCAGCATGTTCGAGAGATGAGAAGATGGGCTGAGCGGAATGAGTAGGAAGATGGAGGGGGTAGAGAGACGTGTCAGCAAACTAGGCACAAGTCAGATTGCTGGGCCTTGGGGGCCAGCAGAAGAGGTTGGCATTCATTCTGAAAGCAGCAAGCATGTGATCCAATCCATGCTTTATCACATCACTGGCTGCTACGTAGACCAGGGCTTTCCCTCTTCTTTCTCTCTCCCCCTCATCCATTCTCTAGGTAGCATTTATTGAGCCTTTACCACCTGCTGAGCACTAAGCCAGGTGCTGATGGGACTGGGCAGGTGAATATGACCAATCCCAAGCTTTCAGGGATCTCACACTCTGATGGCAGAGGCAGCTGAGCAAGCTGAAGACCATCCCTTGGCAAGATGTGCTGTGACAGATGGAAAGAGGAAGCTAAGAGTGCCAGGTCTTCCCCTGACGCACCCCTTCAGGTGGTTACCTAAAACTTTCCAGAACCCACCACATCACCCAGGGCCAAGAAGACAGGGAAGGCATTTTAAAAATGCCAACCATTTGTCAGGTCTGATGCTGGAGGCTGCATGGTCTCTGCCCCTTATTTTCCCAGTAAGATCACTCAGGGCATTCTTTATAAGTCTTTATTTGCCTTCATTGTACAAAGGTATTTTTGTTCTCTTTTATCACTAGAAAGATATCGCTCCATTGTCTTTGGGCTTACATAGTTTCCATTTCCTAACACAACGTGTCCTTTTGTTCTCTGGTTGATTTTAAGATTTTCTCTTAATGGTTTTAAGCTATTTATTAATTGATTATGATGATCATTGATGATGTTTTCCTTGTGTTTCCCTTGCTTGGAGTCGGTTGAACTTCTTGGATTTGATTTTATCATTTTCATCAATTAAAAAAAAATTCAGCCACTATTTCTGCAAATATATTTTATATGCCCATCCCTCCTTCTGGGACTCCAATTACACATATGTTAAACTATTGCATTTTGTTCCATAAGTCACTGAGGCTCTGTTAATTTTTTTTCCTCTATGCTTCATCATGTATAGTTTCTATTGCTATATCTTCAAGTTCACTAACCTTTTCCTCTGCACTTCCTAATCTGCTGTTAATCCCATCCAATGAATACTTCATTTCATATATTGTAGATCTCATTTCTCTAGGTTCTATTTGAGTGGTTACCAGAGGAAAGAGGGGTGGGGGGAAGGGAAAGAGATGGGAAGGGAATTAAGAGGTACAAACTACTAGGTATAAAATAGATACAAGGATATAATGTATGGCACAGGAATATAACCGATACTTTATAAGAACTTTAAACGTAGTATAATCTATGAACATATCACAACACTATTTTGTACACCTGAAACTAACTTAACATTGTAAATCAATAAAAACACATAAATAAATAAAGTAAAATTGCAATGTCCAGTGTCCAAAAAAATTACTAGACATGCAAAGAAGCAGGAAAATATGACTCATAAGCAGGAGGAAATCTAATAAAGACAAACAAACCCAGGAATGGCACCAGTGATGAAATTAGTAAATAAGCATTAGTGACCAAATTATTTAAACAATTTTAAACAAAATTTAAAAGAGCTATTATTAATATGTTCAAGGATTTTAAGGAAAATGTGAACATAATAAGGATAGAAATGGGCATTCTTGTTTTTCAGAAGAGGAAACACAGATTTGAAGAAGCTTTATGACTGGTCCAAGTTCACATGGCTAGAAACAGCAGGACCAGAATCTGAGCCTAGGCCTCCCCATCTAGAAAGCCCATGATCTTTCCTCTATGTTATGTTACTTCCCAAACCAAATGTCCAGTGTTTTTGGACACTGATGGACACTATCCCCCTGACCCCCATGGTCTCCTGCTGATACACATGTGACTAAAGCTAGTTTCAACCTAACTTCTGTATTTGGGAGGAACATGTGGAAACAAAACAGGCTGTGTGTGACAGTGGGGTCCTCTCCAGGCTTCCGACTCATCCTATGTAAATGGGGATAATAATGCCCAGCACACTGGGCTTTTAGGGCAACCAGGATGGTAAGAGGGGTCCAGTTCCTAGGACAATGACTGTGAGTTTCTGATTGGTCAGGACTCTACTTCACGTTGCAGATACAGGGAACCCAACATGATCTTGCATAATCAAAACAGGACGCCAGATCCTGTAGCTGGTAAGGACACTGGATAAGGCTCAAAGGACTGGAAGAGCACAAAGGCGGAGGCACTGATGGTACCTGCCCACGTTCCCTCTCCTGCACCTCCACACACCTCAGGATGCTTACTGTGGACACCTGTGACTCTCTGCTGGGGACCTTCTTCTGCCCTGGATGAGATAAGCCAAAAAGTGCAGGAGAGGTAATGCTGCTTAAAGCAGCCCTCCATCAATGATGAACAGGGAGGGAACTGTGCATAAAAACATCAGCTTCTCTGACCTTCGGCTGCCTCAGGGCACCCTCGGCATTGAGTCCCAGAATGGAGGTGAGTCCAAGGGCCTCAGTGGTGAGTGCTTTCACCAAATACCCATCCTTGGCTGCCTTGCCTTCTGGGTCTCACTCCCCCTCTCTTTCAGGTGTTTCCTGGGATCACCTCCCCCCCCAAAAAACTGCTTGTACTCAATTCTCTGTCTCAGTTTCAGCTCCTGGAGGAACCCAAGCTCAGACAGTGCCCAGCAGGGCCAGGACTGGGGTTCAGCAAGTGAGGGGGCAAAATGTAAGGAAGCAATGTCGACCTGCATTTGGAGGACCCTGGGAGCAATGCCTCCTTAAATTTTCACTCCTGGTGCCTTGCTCGCTCGCCCCAGTCCTGACCCTACTCAACAGGAGTCCATCTCTCCACCTGCCTCTTACATCTGTTTGTTTCTTCACTTTGGGCCTCATTCTTGCCTTTTGCAGAGAGACTTTTCACCTTCACCAGTTGCTGAGAAAAATGGTCACCAACTCATGCAGACCTGTTTTCTTACAGAACATCATCAATGAGAGCCTTTCACCTCTGATTCCATGGAAGGACTATGAATGGCTGGGCTTGGGTAACACAGCCACTCCTTGGACCAAGCACCAGTCTAGCTGAATATGGCCCAAGTGGTTGGCCCAGCCAGGTCACATGCCCATCTCAGAAGGTGAGTGAGGGACCATAATAATTGACAGTCCACATGGGGTGGGGGAGGTGTTTTCCAAAGGAAAGAGATGCTACCGTGATGAGAAAGGGGACCAAAAAACATGCTGAACAGTCAAAAACAACAGCTACTACAGTCCACTATGATTCTCCATTCCCTTTCCTTTTTACAGATGAGTAAAACTAAGCTTCAGGGTGGCTAATTCACTTTCCCAGGTAGCCACAACTAGTACATATCAGAGTCAGTCTGCTTCCCAGATCTAAAGTGTCTCCACTGAGATATGTAGAAAAGAATCTGCTGTGCCTCAACTGTCCTAAAATTCAGTCATAAATGGGTTATAAAAATTTTCAGTGAATTCCTGCTAAAATCAATGGATTGCCTGCAGCTGTTCACTTTGGTGCTACACTGGGGAAGCACAGCTTCCTCCAGAATGAAAGTAAAATGGGATTTCTGGGAATTCACATGTGCTTTTTCCTGATAACCAAGGCTACTGTCATACTTTTACAATGAAATGTCTTTCTTGAAAACTCTTAATAAATGTCAGATATCAAAACCTGCCAAAGGCAGATAGCAAAGCCAAAATATCCCTTCAATATTAGGAGGGTGGTTTTCTTCATCTTAGTCCAGCTCAGTTCCACCTTGAGTCTCATAATAGTCATATAGACTCATCTACACTTACCATGAAATGCAGCGATTATTTGGTATTTTGACCACAACAAAGCTACGTTCGATTGCCTTGAAGTAAACTAACCTCGTCCTGAATACTGGATGTTTGTGTACATTTTACATGAATTTGGGTGTCATCAAGAAATTGCTACAAGCTAAAGAGGGACTTAAAACTAGATCCTCAAAAAAAAAAAAAAAAAAAACTAGATCCTCTATAAAGCTTGCATGTTTTTCAGAACATCCACTATAACCATAGCTTTAATACATTTATGCTCTGGAATACAGGTTCTGAGAGCCAAGCCAGTAGGCAAAGAGCAGCACAGATGTAGGCAGAAAAGGAAAACAAAACTTTTAAGGATGGTGACAGGATATAATCCATTAATGATTCATGAGGGCACGTGCTAACAGATTTGGTAGTATGACAGGAAGGGGTGCAAGGAGCTCAGGACCCAAATCATCACTGACATGAGGGTAAAAGTGATATGCGTCTATGTGGTGCCGATTGTGTTGTGCACTTAAAAAGTTGCTTCCATGTTCCTTCATCCATGAAATCCTCGACATAAGGGACAACAGAAAATAAAGATTTAACAGAATTTTAAAATCTTTTGCTGTTGTTGAAGATCAGCTACTATCCATAGAGACTAGAGGCAAACTTCCTAAATTCTCTGGGCCACAACTCCTCTCTCTGAAAAATCCAGAGAGGGGGAATCTCAAACGTGGCACATAAACTCTGCCCAAATCTCTGGCTGACCCCTAAGGGCTATAAGGGGCAGACTATAAGCAATACAGTGAAGAAGAAAAGACTACGCTTCGTGTGCCTGTCCAAGAGGCAGAGTATGCAGTGTAAATCCAACCAAGTTAATTGCTCATTAAAACTATATTTTCAAAGAAATACAATGCAATCCGAAGTCTGTACAACATAGCATTGGCAATACCCAGGATGCAACCCAAAACTATTCAACGTATAAAGAACCAGGAAAATGGAACCCATCCTCAATGGAGGTGAATCTTAAAATGACCCAGATGTTGGAATTAGCATAAAGGACATGAAAACAGCTCTTATGACTATGAATATGCTGCATGATATAAAGGGCAATATGACAGAAATAAATGAAAATATAGGAAATCTAAGCAAAGGGAGAGAAAATATTTTCTTTTAATCCAGAATTTCCACCTAGGCACAACATAGTCAAATTGCTGACAGTCAAAGATGAAAGGAAAATCTTGAAAGGAGAGAGATGAAAGTGACACATTACTATCAGATAATAATGATTCAAGTCTAATGACGTCTCATCAGAAAGCATGGAGGTCAGCTGACAATGGTACAAAATCTTTAAAGCAGTGAAGAAAAAACTGTCAACCCAATAACCTGTATCCAGTAAAAATATTCTTTAAGAAAGAAGGTGAAATAAATACATTTCAGAGAAAATAAAATTAAGAGAATGCGTTGACAGGAAACTTGCACCACATAAAATACTAAAGAAAATTCTTCAGGATGAATTGGAAAGGACACCAGAGGGAAATTCAGACCTTCACGAAAGGTATGGGTAAATATCAAGAACTACTTTCCTCCTAATTTTTTAAAAGCCAAAAAACTACACATACTTTAAAATAGATATATATTTTACACATATATTATATATTCATATATTTCTATACATTTAAAGCAAAAAAACTATAATATTGTACTGGAGACATGACTTAAGAAGCTGTAATACATATGACAACTATAGTATAATGGTTGACAGGAGTGGAAAATAGACCTATATGGTTGCCAGGTTTTTATATTTTATGTGAGGTATAAAATATTAACTCTAAGCAGATTGTGAAATAAACTGAAGATGTGTATTATAATCCCTAGAGCAACAATTTTAAAACATAGCACAAGGAAGTATAGCTATAAAGTCAGTAGATAAATTAAATGGAGATTCTAAATATTCAAGTAATCCAAAGCAAAACAGGAAAAGAGAAACAGAAGAACAAAAGAGAAAGAGAACAAGAACAAATAAAGGACTACAAGAGATTGCCAGGTGGATTTAAAGAGAAGCAAGACCTAACTATATGCTATCCTCAAGAGATTTATGTCAGATATAAAAACACAGATAGAATGAAAGAAAAGACATGGAAAAATATATGCCATGTAGGTTGGAATGACTATATTAATCTCAGAAAAAATAGGCTTCAAAAAAGATTATTAGCAGAGATAGAAAAGTTTATTTCACAATGATAATAAGGTCAATTCATCATGAGGCCATAACAACCATAAAACTATGCACCTAACAACAGATCTTCCAAGCATAAGAAGCAAAACTGACAGAATTAGGGCTTCCCGGGGGGCGCAGTGGTTGAGAGTCCGCCTGACGATTCAGGGGACACGGGTTTGTGCCCCAGTCCAGGAGGATCCCACATGCCGTGGAGTGGCTGGGCCCGTGAGCCATGGCCGCTGAGCCTGCGCGTCCGGAGCCTGTGCTCCGCAATGGGAGAGGCCACAACCGTGAGAGGCCCGTGTACTGCAAACAAACAAACAAACAAAAAAAAAAACTGACAGAATTAAAGGAAGAAGAAGCAACTCCACAATCAGAGTTGGAGATTGTATACAACCATCTCAGAAATGGATAAGACAACCAGATTGTTAAAATCAGTAAAGACAGAGATTGAGAAAGGAGGCGGTTCAAGATGGCGATGTAAGAAGATCCTGAACTCACCTCTTTCTAGGGGCACAACAAATTTACAGCTACCTATAGAAAAATTCCCTATGAAAAGGATCTGAAAACTAGCTGAACAGCTCCTCCACAACAAAGGATAAAAGAGCCACATCAAGATGGGAAGGAGAAGCAGAGATGTGATCTTGCCCGAACCCCACGCTCAGTGTGGTGACCTGAAATTGGGAGGGGTCTCACAAATACAAAACTTCTCCCTGAGGAGCCAGGGGTTTGTGCTCTCATCTGTCATCCCAACCCTTGGGACCTGCACTGGTAAGAAGAGCTCCCAAAATGCCTGGCTTTGAAAACCAGCAGGACTTACATCCAGAAGAACCATAGGGCTGTAGGGAACAGGGAACACACTCTTAAAGGGCTCGCACGCAGACTCACTCGCCCTGGAACCCAGCACAAAAGCAACAGTATGAAAAGGTCTGGACCATAGGTGAAGGAGATTTATTTACTAATCTTAAAGCATCTGCTGGAGGGGCAGGAATCTGTTGGGACTCTTCCTGGAGACAGAAGCTGGCAGGTGCCATTTTTGTGCTCTCTCTCCACCTTGTTAGTCCCACTGTACATGCCCCATCCTCATGCCACTTCTGCATCCCTGCCAAAGCCAGTTGGCACATGCAGCCCATACAGTGTATGCCTCTTGAGCACCTGGCTCTGGTGTCCAGGGGGGATTGTGTTTTGGGACCCCATGGGTCTGAAACAATGAGAGAGACTATTCTTGGCAGGCTACCACACTCCAGTTACTGCACAGACAGCTGCTGTGATGCACCCCCAGTCTTCCTGTGAAAAAGCCCTATTTACCTGTCTTGAAGCTTCAGCCTGATGGACAGGCTTCCAGTTTTCCATATGTCTAGAGGCTACGAAAGGTCTAGGGGATATCACCTTTGTGCTCTCCCTTGACCTCACTACAGCTCACTGGTACCTCCCAGAAATGAAATCAAACACTCACCTGGAGCCCCGATTTTTGCAACTTCACTAATGGGACACCTGTAGATCACCTGGTGCGGAGGCCAGCAAGGTTTACAATTGCATTTTCACAGTACTGTGTATACTTGCATACCTTAAAAGCTGCTGCCTAGTTTCTAATCAGCCTGAAATTAAGGGCTAACTGAGATCCCACCCTCTGGAACGCTCACAAGTCTTCAACAACTGGGAATTACCAAGAATAAATCAGGGTGCTACGACAATCACAATGGTTCAAAATATAACCAAGAGCTAGGGCAAGGTTAAACAAGAAGGTTAATCTCCTTCACAAGGCCACTACTTCAAGAATGGGAAAGACAGCTGTTTTGCCTAATACATAGAAACACACAGAGAGTCAAGCAAAATGAGGAGAGAAAGGAATTTGTTCCAAACAAAAGGAAAAGATAAAACCACAAGTTAAAAAAAAAAAAAAACCTTAATGAAATGGAGATAAGTAATTTAGCTGAAACAGAGTTCAAAATGTTAGTCATAAAGATGCTCACTGAACTTGGGAGAAGACTAGATGAACACAGAGAGAACTTAAACAGAGATAGAAAATACAAGTAAGTACTAAATAAAAGTCACAAAGATGAAATATACAATAACTGAACTGAAAAATACACTAGAGGGGTTCAATAGCAGACTACAAGAAGCAGAGGAAGAATCAGTGGTCTGGAATAGAGGTCACTGGAACTCATTCAAATAGAGCAGCAAAAAGAAAAAAAAATTCAGAAAGTGGAGATAGCTTAAGGGACCTATGAGACAACATCAAGCAGAATGACATTTGCATTATATGGGTCCAGAGGGAGAAGAGAGAGAAATAGGCAGACAACTTATTTAAGGGAATAATGGCTGAAAACTTCCCTAATCTGGAAAAGGAAACAGACATCCAGATTCAGGAAGCCCAGAGAGTTCCAAACAAAATGAACCCAAATAGACCCACACCGAGACACATTACAGTTAAAATGTCAAAAGCTGAAGCTAAATCATAAAGGCAGCAAGAGAAAAACTTGTTACAAACAAGGGAACCCCCATAATACTATCAGCAGATTTTTTTTTTGCAGAAACTTTGAAGGCCAGCACTTTCAAAGTGCTGAAACGAAAAAACTTCCAACCAAGAATAATCTACTCAGCAAGATTATTATCTAGAATTGAAGGAGAGATAAAGAGCTTTCCAGACAAACAAAAGCTAACCCATCACCACTAACCCAGACCTGCAATAAACGTTAAAGGGACTTCTTTAAGCTAAAAAGAAAGGGCACTAATTAGTAACAAGAAAACATATGAAAGTAAAAATCTCACTGGTAAAGGTAAATATATAGTAAAGGTAGTGGATTGATCACTTACAAAGCTATTATGAAGTTTAAAAAATAAAAGTAATAAAAATAATAATTCAGTTAAATGATACATGAAATTTTAAAAATGTAAAATGTGAAATCAAAAACATAAAATGTGAAGGGGAGTTCAAAATGTAGAGTTCTAGAATGCATTCAAACTTAACTATCAGTTTTAAATAGATGATTTTATATATACACCTACATATATATTTATGTGTCTGTGTATATATATATAAGCTGTTACATGTGAGCCACATGGTAACCACAAAGCAAAAGCCTATAGTAGATACACAAAAGATAGTGATAAAGGAATCTAAGCATAACCCTATAGAATGTCATCAAACCAAAAGGGAAGAATGCAAGAGAAGAAGAAAGAAACATAGAAGAACTACAAAACAGCCAGAAAACAATTATCAAAATGGCAATAAGTACATAGTCATCACTACTTACTATAAATGTAAATGGACTAAATTCTCCAAACAAAACACATAGAATGGCTGAACAGATAAACACCAAGACCCATATATATGCTGCCCACCACAGACTCATTTCAGATGTAAGGACACACACAAACTGAAAGTGAAAGGATGGAAAAAAAATGTGTCATGCAAATAGAAACCAAAAGAGAGCTTGGGTAGATATACTTATATCAGATAAAATAGACTTTAAAACAAAGACTAATAAAAGGCAAAGATGAGCATTACATAATGATAAAGTCATCTCCAGCAAGAAGATATAACACTTGTAAATATTTATGCACCCAACATAAGAGCACCTAAATATATAAAATAAATATTAACAGACCTAAAAGGAGAAATTGACAGCAATACAATAATGGTAGGGGACTTATAACACTTATAACAATGGAAAATTATCCAGACAGAAAATCAACATGGAAACATCAGCCTTAAACCACACTTTAAACAAGATGGGCTTAATACATACATATTGAACATTCCATCCAAAGGCAGCAGAATACACGTTCTTCTCAAGTGGACGTGTAACATCATCCAAGATAGATCATATGTTAGGCTACAAAGTAGTCTCAATAAATATAAGAAGATCAAAATCATGTCAAGTATCTTTTCTGACTACAATGGTATGAAACTAGAAATCATTTACAAGAAGAAAATTGGAAAAACACAAATACGTGGAGACAAACAACATGCCACTGAACAACCAATGGGTCAAAGAAGAAATCAAAGGAGAAATTTAAAAAAATACCTTGAGACAAATGAAAATGGAAATACAACATACCAAAATCTGTGGAATGCAGCAAAAGCAGCTCAAAAAGGGAAGTTTATAGTGATAGAGTCCTACCTCAAGAAACAAGAAAAACCTCAAATAAACAACCTAACGATAAAGCTAAAGTAACTAGGAAAAGAAGAATAAATGAAGCCCAAAGTTACCAGAAGGAAGGAAACAATAAAAGTCAGAATAGAAATTAATGAAATAGAGACTGAAAAGATCAATGAAACTAAGAACTGGTTCTTTGAAAAGATAAACAAAATTGACAAGTCTTTAGCTATACTCACTATGAAAAAAAGAGAGAGGGCTCAAATACATAAAATCAGAAATGAAAGCGATAAAATTACAACTAATACCAAAGGAATACAAAGGATTGTAAGACACTACTATGAACGATTATATGCCAACAAATTGGACAACCTAGAAGAAATGTTTAAATTCCTAGAAACATGCAGTCTTCCAAGACTGAATAATGAAGAAAGAGAAAATTATGAATAAACATAATCACTAGTAAGGAGATTAAAAACTCTCAACAAACAAAATCCAGGGTCAGACAGCTTCACTGGTGAATTCTACCAAACACCCAAATGTTTAATACCTATATTTCTCAAACTCTTCCTGTGGAGGAGAGAACACTTCCAAACTAATTTTACAAGGTCAGCATTACCCTGATACCAAAACCAAACAAGGACACCACAAAAAAAGGAAATTACAGGCCAATGTACCTGATGAACATGGAAGCAAAAATCCTCAACAAAATATTAGCAAACTGAATTCAACAATACATTAAAAGGATCATCTACACTATTCAAAGTGACATTTATTCCATGGCTGCAAGGACGATTCAACCTCCACAAATCAATCAACATGATGTACCACATAAACAAAATGAAGGATAAAAATCACACGATCATCTCAATAGATGGAGAAAAGGCTTTTGACAAAATTCAACATCCACGTATGATAAAAACTCTCAACAAAATGAGTACAGAAGAAACCTCAACATAATAAAAGGCCATATATGACAAGCCCACAACTAGCACCATACCCAACAGTGTAAAGCTGAATGCTTTTCCCTTTAGTTCAGGAACAAGACAAGAAGGCCCATTCTCACCACTTTTGTTCAACATGTGTAAATCTTGAGGACAGTATGCCAAGTGAAATAAGCCAGTAACAGAAAGATAAATACTGCATGATTCCGTGTACAGGAGCTATCTAAAATATTCAAATTCATAGAACCAAAGGCCGGTTGCCAGGGCTTGAGGGGATGGGGACACAGGGAATTACTAACTAATGGACATAAAGCTTCAGCCAAGCAAGATGAGTCAGCTCTAGAGATCTGCTATACAGTGTTCTCTGTATAGGCAACGACGATACATATATTGTATACTTAAAAATTTAAGCCGGCAGATCTCATGTTAAATCTTCTTTCCACAATAATTTTTTAAAGTGCCTCCATTGCAGGAAAGAGCTACTGCTGGCCATCACATAAATTTGTGGGGTTTTTTCCACTTTCCTTATTTACATCCTCAAGGAAGAAATAGCATTAGCAATCTTGAGATAATTACCATAGTAATTCACCTAAAGCAGGACTGCTGTAATTTAATTTTCAGAATGAAATTACAGCATATCCAAAGGAAACTATTCAGACTTCCTTTCACATTTCAAATTTAGCAAATTCAAATCTTTCTGTCAAACAGGAAATTCCCAGTGCCCAGCAATCAACATAGAAACAAACACACAAACATGCACATAGGCATAAGCCCAGTGGTCGGAACTTTCCTATTTTACTGATGAAATTTGTTAAAATCCATCATTCTTACCTTCCCAAAACTCCCTTTACCAATGGCCCGTAGGATCTGAAAATGGTCAAAGTTGACTGTAAAAGAAAAAAGAGAAAAACAGGAATAAGTCAGATTTGGCAAACCTTGTTTTGGTTCTTAAATGTCCTTACCTGCACACCTACCCATTTATTTCAAACGGCTCCTGGTTTACTGCATCATGTTTGACATGGCAGCGCTCCACCACTGAATGGATACTTCTCGGCATATTCCATTTCCCCTCCCAGCACATATATTTGGCAGTTAACACCTCACCATATACTTAGACACCCACAACCATATACACCTATATGGTATATAGGAGGAGAGACATCTTTTGGGCCAGAGGGAAGGCAGGACAGAGAAAAACTTGGATACTTGGATTATCAAATTCTTGTACCTGCTAATCCCTTTGCCAGGATGACCCTTCCCTACTCCTAGCTCCTGTCTTGTCCATCAAGCACTCTTACCTTACATACTCAGACATCAGCTCACCTGCCTCAGTAGCCAAGGAGTTAATCCTACCTCCATTATGGAACCTCTGGACCCCCAAGTTTCATGGCCGCATCATGGTCCTTCCCTGCTTGGGTGTCTGTCTAACCACTGATATCACGAGCCAAGAGGATGAGGAGGATGATCCCACTCCTTCCTCCTGGTATTGCCCTGTCTCATGCCTCCCTTTCATCACGTTTCTTGATGGGGCTCCCCATTCCTGCTATCTCTACTGCCTTGTTCCAGTATGGCTTATACCCCATCCCCATAGCACAACAGGCCAACAACGTATGGCTATGCCACTCGAGCCAATGGACAACTTTCTGTGCCCCTTCTACTTGGCCACTCTCTCAAAACACCTGCATATCTTCAATGGAAGCGCACCCTCTTGATTTTCCATATCATGCATCAGCCCTTTTGCACATGCATCTTTGTCCTCCTGGCCATTAATTACTGGATTCCATCAAGACTCCATCCTACAACCTTCCTCTCCTCACTGGCTCCAAAGGCTTCAGTCACCACCTAATGGCCAATGACTTTCCAGGCTGTGCGTACCGATTGATCCTACCACACAGAAACTCCTGGAGGCTTTGGAGCCACCTTGAACTCAATGGGTCCAAAATGGAACTTAGGAGAGGGTGTGGAGAAAAGGGAATTCTCCTCCACCATTGATGGGAATGTAAATTGATGCAGCCACTATGGAGAAGAGTATGGAGATTCCCTAAAAGACTAAAAATAGAACTACCATATGATCCACCAATCCCACTCCTGGGCATATATCCAGAAAACATGAAAACTCTAATTCAAAAAGACACATGCACCCCAATGTTCATAGCAGCACTATTCACAATAGCCAAGACATGGAAGCAACCTAACTTTCCATCGACAGATGAATGGATAAAGGAGAAGTGTTACATATATACAATGGCATACTACTCAGCCATAAAAAAGAATGAAATAATGCCATTTACAGCAACGCGGATAAACCTAGAGATTATCATACTAAGTGAAGTAAGTCAGACAAAGACAACTATCATATGATATCACTTATATGTGGAATCTAACAAAATGATACAAATGAACTTATTTACAAAACAGAAACAGACTCAGAGACATAGAAAAGAAACTTACGGTTACGAAAGGGGAAAGGGGAAGGAGGGAAGGATAAATTAGGAGTTTCGGATTAACAGATACACACTACTATATATAAAACAGATAATCAACAAGGACCTACTGTATAGCACAGGGAACTCTACTCAATATCTTGTAATAACCTATACTGGAAAAGAACATATATATATATGTATATATATATACATACATACATAGGTATATATACACACATATACATATAGGCTGGTGGTTGCCAAGGGGGAGGTGGGGGGGAGAGGGACGGTTTGGGAGTTTGGGATGAGCAGATGCAAACTAGTATATATAGGATGGATAAACAAGGTCCTACTCTATAGCACAGGGAATTATATTCAACATCCTGTGATAAACCATAATGGAAAAGAATATTAAAAAGAATATATATATATATATATATATATATATAAAACCGAATATACAACTGAATCACTTTGCTGTACACCTGAAACTAACACAACATTGTAGATCAACCGTCCATCAATTAAAAAATAAAATAAAAGAAACACGGCCTAGGATGAGCGGTTCAACATTCATTCGACCTCACAAGCTCAAAGCCTGGAACTCATTGTGGACTCCTCTCTCTCCCAACCCCACATCTAATCCTTCACTAGGTTAGGTCCATTTCACCTGTTCACTGTCTCTCCCATCCATCCACCCTATGGCCACCCTCTGGTCTAACCCACATCGTCTCTCGCTTGGACAACCACAGTGGTCTTCCAACCACCTCTCTCAGGAGGGGGGTCTTCTTGCTCGTCCTCTGCTTACACCCCTCCAATGGCCCTTCCACTGCTTTCAGGGAAAAGAGGAAGTTCCTCCCCATGGCCATGAGGCTACACAATTGGGCCCCTGCTACTTCTCCTGTTTCACCTCCTACCATGCTCCAGACACCCACTGAGCTTCAGACTTGCAAGCTTTCTTTCTGTACTTTGAGCAGCCATTCCCCACACCTTTCTTGGTCCCACACTTGTTAACTCTGCTTCCTCTTCATTCTTCTGCAAGCAGAGAAGGCTGCTCTGACCCTTCAGCCTAAGTCTGCTCCCCCTATTATATACTCTCACAGCACCCTGGGACTTTGCTCCAAAAGACATTATTCTGTGTTATTTTACATGCATTTGATTAAGATCATTGATCCTCCACTAGACTCTAAGCTCCCTGAGGTCAAAGGCCATGTTTGTTTTTCTACTGTATCCCTACAGCTAGTACGGCGTTGGTACACAGTCATATTTGACAAATATTCATCAGCTAAAGGAATGATTGAAAGCAGATTCCCATATTCATGGTGCCGGACACACTTCGTGGTACATAATGGGTATTCGGTAAATATTTCTGAATTAGATTGAATTACGGCCAGTTTCTAGTAACTAGGAAAGACATGCTATTTACAAAAGATGAAGTGAACTGATTCGTTTACTACTATGGGGGCAAGGATAGGGGGAGGTGAATGAATACAATTAGTTCCTTGTGCATTCAACTCACCACCATGGAGGATAATTATGTTGAACTGTGTCCCTGCCAAACCAACGTCAGAATCCAGTGTGCCATCTAACACCTAACGTGCTTAGAATAGAGAGACAGGGTTAACGGTTAACTTAGCAAAACCTTGACCTAGATTGGTTTCCTTTGCACATAACTTGCCAGGAAAAGAAACTGGGAAGAGAGAAAGCAGTGGGCTGGGACTGCACTTGTGATGTGACCGGCAATGAGCTAGAAAATGCACATATCCTATCCCAAGCCCCCACGGTCCCGGGAGGCAGGCACCACTGTTGGCATTTGACACCTGCCCTCCCCGCCAATTAGCAAGAAACATCCCCACTTCCCCGAAGGCTCCATGCTCCCTGTGCTGTTATTTCACCTGCTTGGAAAGTCATTCCTCCGACACCCTTTATTTCAGGGAAAACCCCTACCTGCCCTTTGACACACGGCTCACATGTTCTTTTCACTCATGAAGCTTTCCCCCACTTCCAACAAATCACTTTCTCCTTAGTGCGATAGCAGGACCTTCTGTAGACATCCGTCCAGGGATCAGGAGACCCCAGCCTGGAGTCAAACTGCTTAGGTCCATAACCCAGCTCTGCCACAGTAACGTTGGATGAGTCACTGAGCCTCTATGTGTGTCACGTACCCCGTCTGTAAAATGGGAGCAACGGTGCCTACCTTCCAGAAGAGCATAGAATGGTGCCTGGCACACAACACATTTTCAAAAAGCATTAGCTATTTGTGTCGGGGATGGGGAGCCATCCTCCTCCTTCTCTGGGTTCTAGGAGGGATATTTCAGTGAACATCTGTGGCCTCTTGTCCCATCAAAGGTGGTGTGAGTTGTCCAAGTGGTGAGCTGGAAAAGGAACTGCACTGGTGTATCTCTGCTTGTCCTGCTCTCTCTCCGGAACCTGTCTGTCTTCAGGGAGCAAGCTTTTCCTCTGCTCCCTCTTGCCAGAAGCTTTTCAGGGCCAGCCACTGTGTGGAGAGGTCTACGGGGTCCAGAGTCATTGCTGAACAGGTGGGTGAGCCTGGTTAATTCTGGGCTTCAGAATCACGGGGCCCATTGCTGCTGCCCTCCTGGGTCCCACTCCTCAACCCCACCTAGATCCCTTCTAGGGGTAAGGCTTGGTTCTCCACTGGCCTCCTCTTTTGTCTTGTCTCATAACTGGAAGGGGTTTTAATTAATGAGCAACTTGGCAAATGCCTAAAGCTATTACTGTTTTAATAATTAGCATTATAATATTGTAAATAATCTCGCTCATCCACATCCTCTACAGAAATGTGTGTTCATGGGGGTGGGTGTCTAACACAACGTACGAGGCAAACAGGTACTTATTTAACGTTTACTTGCTTACTGGACTAGATTGGATTTAAGTGACTGAGTGTATGGCCTGGGTTTTTCATTTATTTCGCATTCCCCTGACCTGGTGTACTGAGATTTACATAATAGTGCCTCCATGAATACACTGTGAATAAGGGAAGGGTTTACACTTGATTGATAAGCAGATTGAAATGACTTCAGTTAATGAGAGTCCCAGGCCAAAGACGGCTCCTAGAAATCACACTGTCACCTAGGGCTGGTGGCCCAGAGCAAGAGGAGTTGGCTGGGGGGTGTACAAGGAGGGGTGATTAGTGGGTTTCTTAGGGTGACCATCGGGTCATGGTTTGCCCGGGACCTTCCTGGTCTTAGCATTAAAGGTCCTGCAACCCTGGGAACCCCACAGTCCTGGGAAAACTGGGACAATTGGTCACCTGTAGGTTTCTAGACCACCTGAAGTCACTAGCACTGACAGAGCTGGCTGGGGGACAGGAAGGTGAATTCTTGAAAAGCAGCGTTTGTTCAGACCACCAGACACTAGGGTTGCCAAGGGTGACACTGTGGTAAGTACACTGTTAAAGTAGAAACAGGAAGCACACTGCCAGCCAGAAGCAAAGCCAAAGGGGTGCCACTGACCTCACCCAAAGGCTCCACAACAGTGACGCCCACCTGGAGGGCAGGCCAGGCCCAACTCGCCCTTCATCCTTGATCCGGAAACCTCAGATCCGTCAGGGAGCAGTGTGGCCGGCCCCAGACAATGAGTCACAATTGACCAAATCCAGTGAGTTCATCAGGATCCCCTGGAGGCTTGCTAAGACAGATCGTGGGTCCCCTCCTGAGTTTCTGAGGAGGGGCCAGAGAACTTGCATTTCCCAGGTTGCAAGTTTCCAGGTGATACTGATTATCCACTGGAGAATTCTGTTCTCCACTGTCACAGACAGTCATGCAGTTGGCAGTGACCTCATGACATAGGTCTAGTCAATGAGATCTAAGCAGGAGATTAATGGGGGTATTTCTGGGAAAGCATATTTTCCTGATGAAAAGGGACAGTTACAGCTGGACTGGCTCTTGAACCCTCCCACCTCTTCCTGCCATATATGATGATGTGATGTCTGGAGCTGCAGCAGCCATTTTGTGACTATGAAACAACAAACACAAGCCAAAGGCCAAGATTTATGGGCACAGAAGCCACTACCTGTTGTTGAGCCTCTGAAGCTATGCCAGCAACCACCTACCTCTGGACTTCTTATTATACTAGAAAAAAGAACAAAGCAGTCTTACTTGTTTAAGTCACTGTGGGTCAGATTTGCTACTACAAGAAGCCAGAAGCATTCCTCTCTGATACACAAAGATAGTCACATAGTAAGAGCTTAGTAAATGCTAACTATTTTATTGTTGAATTTCCAGCCTCATCGTGATTTTACTGAAAGGCAGAAGACCAACGTTGTTTGGGGTGTAAACACAGGGGCCACACTGCTTGGATTTGAATTCTGGCTCTACCACGCACCGGCTGGGTGACTTTGGGGAAGTCACTTAACCTCTCTGTGCCTCAGTCTCTTCACTTATAAAATGGGTAAACTAAAATACCCATCTATGGTTGTCATGAATATTAAGTGAATCAATATAGGTAAAGTACTTAGAATAATCCTGAGTCTGAAGTAATGCCTACCAATATTAGGTATGATTATCATTATTATTCTGTATGAGTAGCTTTTCCCCACTTTTCACCTTTATGACACAACACTAGTCTGATTAAATCATGACCAAACATTGCTTGGGTGATAACGTGAGAACTGTATTAGGGCCTATTAACTACTGATGGTAATTATCACACTAGGTAAATCTGGTTGTTCTACCTTGTGAGCTACTGGGATCTTTTCTCATTTCCAACAGGCCAATTATTTCTAAGGAATTTCATAGCACTCTTTCAACATGCAATATTCAGGAAGCAGCTTATTCAGAGAGCCAAGTGTGAATTTTCAAGATGGCTAGTTACTCTTTAAACAATCTGTAATAGAAAGTAAACCCCAATCAATATCCTATAAAAATACATCAAGCAAAGACAGCAAGCAAATGTCCCCTTTTCCATTTCCCTAAAAAGCTGAAACCTGGAGTTCATTCCTTGTACCACTGCACTTGGGCTGGTCGTGCGTGTATAGGAAATTTCACCTCAAAATACTGATTTTTGCCATCATTTCAAAAATTGGAAGATCTGCCATAACTGGCCCTATGATGCCCCCAGACAACAGGACAATAGTCTTCTCTGAGTCACCACTATCCATGCCTGCCCAGTTCATGCATTTCTGTTTCCTGCCTGATCCCGTAAGTATCTGAGGTTTTGGTCATTGGACTGCAGTGGGAAAAGACCTATCATATGGGGAGGTGGTAAGGGGCAGAGGTGGAAGGGAGAGCTTGGTGTTCTGCACAGCTAGCTTTAAACCTAACCCCACCATTTTGTCCTTGTGAACCTGAGGGAATAAGTTAACTTCCCCAGCCTCAATTTTCCCATCAGTAAAATGGGAGTAGTGATGCCTACCTCCCCAAGTCGGGGCGAGGGCCACAGGCTATGACAGAGCAGAAGGTTGATTCTGCAAACGGAAGCCACCCTGAAAAGTATCAACTCAAATCCCTGCTGCAGCTGTGGACCCTCAGCCTGGTCACTTAGCATCTCACAATCTGTTTGCTCATCTCTCAAATGGGGCCACACTCATCCGGTGGAATTTTTCTCGGGATAAGACGATTCCATAATCAGCACATAACGCTGGTGATTATTTGGTTTTGGCTTTGTCTCTCATTAGCATAGAGATAATGCATGTATCCAGGTGACTCACTGAGAATGGGGCTGAGCCCTGTTCATCCTTGACTCCCAGATACGTGACAGGTAGCACAGAGGAAGTACTCAGTTGAGATAACCAAACACAGGCATGAATACATGAACTGTGCAGTGAGGCAGGAGATCAGGAAGGGGCTCTCCAGGGACTGGGCTCTCCAGGGACTGGGACTGGGAAAGACAGTGGTGTCTTTATAGGACACAACTGACCTCCATACAGAAAGGAGGGACGACCCAGATGCATCAGGCAACACCATGAAATGCTTCTATCAGTCACTTATTCAACAAGTATTTATTGGTTGAAAAAATAAAGGTCTACTGAGTGGATACATATACTTGTTGAAGTGACAACAAGTGTGTGCTGTGCCAGGCCCTGTTCTAGGTACTGGGACCCAGCAGTGAACAGAACACAAAATGACTCTCCATCCATGGAGCTGACCTTCTGGTGCAAGGAGGCAAATAATCCATCAGTGTATAACTCATTGGTATGAAGTGGTAAATTCTACGAAGAAAACAATAAATTCACGTGTATTAGTTTCCTAGTGCTGCTCTAGCAAATTCAGGCACAAACACAGGGGCGTAAATAATATAAATATATTATCTAATAGCCCTGGACGTCAGAAGTCTGACACAGTTCTCACCGGACTAAAATCAAGGCGTCAGCAGGCTGAGTTCCTCCTGGAGGCTCTAGGGAATGATCCATTTTGTGGCCTTTTCCAGGTTTCCAGGTTCTCGAGGTCACCTGCATTGCTTGGCCGATGGCCCCATATCACTCCAACCTCTGCTTCCAATGTCACATCTCCTTCTCTGACCCTCTTTTCTCCCTCTTTCCCTTATAAGGATCCTTGTGATTACATTGTGCCCACAGGATAATCCAGGATAACCTCCCCAACTCAAGATCTTAACTTTAGTCACATCTGCAAAGTCCCTTTTGCCATGTAATGCAGTGTATATGCAGTTCTAGGATTGAGATGTGGCCATCTCTGGGGAGCCATTATTCTGCCAACCCCACCAGGGACAGGCGTAAACAGCGACTATGTTGGGAGTACAATAGGGTGGTCAGGGCAGGCCTCTCTAAGGAGAGGACAATTGAGCAGATCCTTGAAAAAGGCCATGCAAATATCTGGGGGATGGTAACAGCAGGCAGAGGGGAACATGCATGATGGTCTGCAGGAAGAGCAGGCAGGCAAGGATAGCTGGAGTGCAGCTCGAGAGGGTGAGAAAGTAGGAGAGATGAGGTCAGAAGGGTGGTCAGGAGCTGGCCATACAGGGCTGCGGTAAGGGCTTTAGGAGATTTTTCTAAACATGGTGGGAAAGTACTAGAGGGTCCTGACGAGGGAAAATAAAACTATGGTTTGGTGTTGTTGGTTTAAGCTATTTGGAAATAAGCAAATTTAGCTGTAATCTCAGGGAAACCGGACTGCCCCATGATGGTAATTAAGGACGTGGAATCCCAGCAATGATGTTACAGTCTGCTAAATAAATTTATCTGGAAAGATAAAGTGGGCATGGTGGACTACTCTGCAGGATACCATAATGATGGGTCCATGTCATGACACATCTGTCCAAACCCATAGAATGCACAACACCAAGAGTGAACCCTAATGTAGACTATGGACTTTGGGTGATGATAATGTATCAGTTTCATCGGTTCATTGATTGTAACAAAGGTACCACTGTGGTAGGGGAGGTGATAATGGGGAAGGCTGTGCATGGGTGGTGGCCAGAGTATATGGGAAGTCTCTGTGCCTTCCCCTCAATTTTGTTATGAACCTTGAAATGCTTTAAAAAAGTCATTAAAAAAAGAAAAAAAAGATGGAGTGGTGATCAGCCAGGAGCCCAGGAAAGGGAGAAGCAAAGCAAGAACGTAGCTGCCTTGGTTCAGCCTGTGCCTATGTGGAAGCAGGGACGAGACATTCTCATTACTAGATTTAGGTCCATCCTCACATCTTCCGTGTCTATGGTGTGCTGATCCTGATGAGAGAAGGGGGCTTCGAAAGTGACAGGGCTCTGCTCACAAAGAGCTGGCAGCCTAGCAGGGGACACACTGGGCCCTGCAGGCTGCTGAACCCGCAGCGACTAGGACCAAGGTCATAGAGAGGGATCTACTCCATCCTTCGGGGACAGTCAGGGAAAGTTTTGAAAGCACAAGACCCTGAGTGTGGGTTTGAGGAATAATAAGAGTTCTCCAGGGGGTGAGGAGAAGAAGTAATGATTCCAAGAAAAGCTATAAGGAAAACAAGCACCCAGTGGCATGAAACAGCAGGATGCGTTCCTGGAACAGCAGGACAGGGGTACGAGTGGAAAGGAGTGAGTAGGGTGGGGTTGGGGGGGGTGGTGGTTAACCCATCAGAAAGATGACTAGACATTTCTTCAGGGCAAGGACACATCCAGCCTCTGCAAGAGCTTTTTGAGAAAAGCACTGCCCAAGAGGAGCCTCTCCCCTTATTTACCAAGTCACCAAGTCCCCGGGAATCAGCCTCGCAGGGACTCGGGGTTTCAGTAAGATGGGACAGCAGATTGGACCATTGCACTTCTTAGAAAGGGACCAATTCGCCTATTGACCCCAGGGTCTGAGTGTGTTCTCAGGTCCAAGAAGAAGAGTCCTCTCTTCCCTCCTTTGCCCACCATCCCGAGAGCCTACAACTCAAGTACTATTCAGATTCATTCGTCAGTAGTGTCCGGTTGCACACAATCACACTCTTCACCAGGACCTGGAAGGACCTGTCCTCGCCTCCTTCCCAGCCGCCCCATGCATGCTCCTTTCCCTTGGCATCCATCAGCCTCCAAGGCCTCCCAGCTGTTGCTCAAATGCCCAGGCACTCTCTTGCTGTTCCCCCGCCTGGAATGCTTGGCTCCTGGTTTACCCCTGTGCCAGCTTCTTCCCATCCTTGGGTCTCTCTTCCCTGCAGAAGTGAGAGGTATTCCCTGACCGCCCTGCTTGGGTGACCTCCCCCTCAGCCCTCCCTACCTCATCACCATCTTATTTCCGTCCTAGTCATTCTCACAAACTGAAATATCTGTTGCTCTCTTGTCAACCTGCTCGTTGTCTCCACCCCCATATTGAATGCCGGCTCCCTGTAGGCTGGGATGTTTGCCTGTTTTGTTCACTGCAGTATCCCTGGAGCCTAGAACAGTGCCTGGCGTATAGTAAGTGCTCAATAAATACCTATTGAATAAATGGCCATGAAAGGGAAAAGTCCAAGAGCGTGCCGAGCACATTAAGGATGGCAGCCTCACTTCTGACTGGGGTTACAGATAGCTTCAAGGAGGAGGGGGCCCTCCATGTCTCAGCATCTCGCCCTAGTCATCTGTGAAATGGGCACAATGATGCCAGTCTCACGGGGTTGTCAGGATGATGAATGGGATAAGGCAGTAAAGGTTTCAGGACACAAGAAGACATCTGTCAGTTCCTCTCAAATTCATGCTCACATTTATATAATCATAACTGAGGTTGTTTCCCAAAACTGGCAAAATCATTCTTAAGGATAAGTGAGAATAGGGTAAAATGTTCTACCAAATAAGTTTTGAAGAGAAAAGTCTTATCCTACCAGATATAAGAGTAATAGTTTATTTACTCATTCAACGGTCACTGCATGTGACAAGATGCCTGTGGTGAACAAAAAAGACATAATCCCGAGTGAAGTGTGATTCTTCTGGGAAACTGAGGTACAAAAATGTCCACCAGAGATTCAGGATGGAGCAGAGGAAGGAACACAGCTTTGCAGGTTGACAAGCTCAGGCTGAACTCCAGCAGAGAAGAGAAGAGCTATTTGGTAAGTAGGGCTGGGAAAACTGGTTAGTTCTTGGGACAAAAATCAAATCAAATCCGTACCTCTCTCTGTTCACTAGACTCCAAAATCAACTTGAGTGGATCAGAGTTCAATGTAACAACATCAAAACCACAAAGCTCAGTGCCTTCCAAGAAGCATTCAATGAATACCAGTCTCTTCCTTCCCCACGACTGATGGAGACGACCATCTTCTAGGTGTGTAACCTCCTCCCTCACCAGGTAGCCTACTTACTCAGAGGCCACAGACTCATAGGCTACGCGGAACTGGAACTGACACCTTCCCACCCAGGAAGAGTGGCTGCACGGGGGTGCCACGTGTGTATATTCACTCCCAATGCTGAAGGCTATGAGTTCATCCGCAAGTCTATGCTAGTAGCACTCAGGGCTCTGAAGGGAGCCATCTTTGCACAGAGCCTCCCTCGCTCATCCACGGTTCCTCTGCCCTAAGGTGTAGATTTCATCCATGGTTACATCAGGGGCTGATATTCAGCTGGAGACGCTGATCCAGCTCCTTGGCCAGCATCCATTCTGGCTGGTCGGGGCCAGAGCTGGACCAGTTATTCCGTCCAGACTTCTTACGTACAGAGTAGAAAACCAGTGTTTGCTAAACTGAGCTGCTTCTTTTAGCCTCATTAAAAACTCTTTTGTTTTCTAGTTGATAAATGTGTTTCATAAAGACCAAAAGCCTTTTTTTTTCTCACTCTATACCCTTATCAGCGAAAACACTGAATCTATAAGCATTTAGGAAATCATATGCCCAATTCATAGAGGAAAATATTATATGGCAATAATCTCGGGACAGAAGCTAATTTGGATGCTCTTTGACAGGTGGGATCTATGATAATGAAAGTATCAAACACATGAGAGAGAGAGAGAGACTAACAATTCCTCAAAGCAAAGACTCTCTCAGATACATCTGCTTCCTCTGTGCCCAGTATATTCATTTCCTGGGGCTGCCATAACCAAGAACCACAAACTGGGTGGCTTAAAACCACAGAAATATATTCTCTCACAGTTCTGGAAGCCAGAAGTCTGAACTCAAGGCGCCAGCAGGGCCAGGCTCCCTCCAGACAGTCTAGGGAAGCGTCTTTCCCTGCCTATTCCAGCTTCTGGGGCTGCCGCGCCAGCCATCCTTACTGCTCCTTGGCTGTGGCTGCATCACTCCAGTCCCTGCCTCTATCATCACGTGGCTGTCTCCCCTCTGTGTCTGTCTCTGTGTCTCTTCTCTTCTAATAAGGACACCAGTCATTAGATTAGGGCCCTAATCCAGAATGACCTCATCTTAACTAATTACATCTGCAAAGACCCTCCTTCCAAGTAAGGTCACATTCTGAGGTTCCAGGTGGACATGAATTTGGGGGGACAGTATTCAACCCAAAACACCCAGAACGACACCTGGCCCAGAAGAGAGGCTGAATAAAGGATGACCAAGCAGATGCATGAATGACCAAACAAACGATCCACATTCGTGGCTGTATGCACCTGTGTGTATACTTATAGCTGTCTAGTTGTAGAAACAAAAAGATACTTTAGAAACGAAATGGCATCACTTGGTTCCTCATTCTGGTACAGTGGAACCAGCTCTGGCAGAGGCAGGCTTTCGTTATTTCCAGCTGTGCAACCTTGGACAAAAAGTGCTGTCCCAGCCAGCTCTCAACACAATGATTGAAAGAGAAACTCAGTGTGACTTAGAGCATGACCATTTTTCCTAGAAACCAAGCTACCAATTTCCTGATTTTTGACAAAAGTACAAAAACAATTCAACGGAAGAAGGCCAGCCTTTCAATAAATGGTGCTGGAACGACTGAACATCCATGGACATCCCTCGACCTAAGTCAAGGCCAGAGTCTTTGGTGGGGGGCAGGGTCAGATCACCGATCAATTTGCTGGGACGGGAACAGGAGACAGCCCTGCTGTGAGGTCCGAGGAAGAGCTTGGGCAGCCTGGAGGCAGATCTGTGGATACTGTGAAGTTGGTGTAAGGGGCTGCCATTTTCACTGTGAAAGAGAAATCAGACTCCTTGATGAAGGCAAATGGGGAGGGTGGAAGCAGAGGTTCGGGGAAGGTGAGAGAGAAAGCCAGGGATGGGTGCCCTGGATGGCCTCGAGCCCACACATGCCCACGTGACCCAACAGCTTCAGAAAAGCCACCCTGGGTCAGGGGGTAGGATGGCCAACTCGGTGTCCTCTCCCCCAGTACCTGCCCTGGCCCCAGGCCTGCCCACTACTCTTTCCCACCATCAAGTGCTGCTATGGCAGCCCCCCAGTGACATTTGCCTTCAGCTGAGGTCCTCCAGCCTGAACTCTGGATTCTCACATTTGACCATGAGCAACCTGGGGGCAGGGGCCTGCCCCAGGAATCTCCATGTCCCTGGTTCCTGGCCCAGGTTCTGCCCTACACATAGAGGAAGGACCTGTATTGGTTTTCTATGCTGTGTAACAAATATCACACATTTAGCAGCTTAAAATAACACCCACTGATTAGCCCACAGCTCTGTAGTTCAGAAATCTGAGTGGAAGCAAGTGGGTTCTCTGCTCAGGGTCTCACAAAGCCAAAATCAAGGTGTTGGCCGGGCTGCTCTTACTGGAAAGTCTGGGGAGGAGTCAGCTTCCTAACTTATTGAGGTTCTTGGCAGGATTCAGTTCCTTGTGGTTGTAGGATGGTGGTGCCTGTCTCTTTCCTGGCTGTGAAGTGGGAGTTTTCTAAGCATCTGGAAGCTCCTAATGCTTCTCATGCTTCCAATCTCTCTCCTACTGTCCTTTCTGTAACTACTCTGATAAATCTCTCTGCTTTTAGAGGGCTCCTGTGATTAGATATGATCCACCTAGATAATCTCCTTTTTGCAATATAATGTGACATAATCACAGGAGTGGAGTGGGAGACCGGATGCTCATGGGGGCCATCTTAAAATTCTGCCACCTACAGGGCCAAATAAATGATGAATTTATTGTCATGAACTGCTAGAGATTAGGGATGGCCCCTAAAACACACACACATGCACACAGGCAGGCACGTACATGGGCACACATGCACAATGTAATTCCCTTACTAGCCTAACGCAAACCAGAATAAGATGATAAGCCTCATTGAAATGCTTTATATCCATGGCCTGTGGTGTCCCTTTGGGGTTAGAAGATCTGTTTATTTTGTATGTCCTTCCTGACCTTCACAGAAATATGATTCTATTTCAGGCCCCGGGGCAGAAACAAACCAAACTTGGTCCCAGCCATATCCAGCGTGTGCCCGTCAAGAGGGTAAGCAGCACCCACAAAGGCTAGAATGGAGGAAAGCTCCGGAGGCTTTGGGTGGAGGCAGATGGGGCACTGGCCACCCCCTCTGACGGTTTCAGGAGGCTCCAGAGCCCAGAAATTGCTGCTCACTTTTAGGTAGAGTTGGGATTATTTAGCTCTGGACAATCACAGTGAAATCCTTTGCTGCTCAGACATCTGGAGAACTCAAAGATTTCAGGACTTTTTCCTCTGTGAGAGAGCCAGATTCTATAATTCAAAGAAGGGTGTGATTTCTAAGTGGAGGGGCTACGTAGCAGCTCCCCTGGCCCACAAACTGGAGGGATGATGACATTTTGGCAGAAGCAGGGCACGAGAGAACACCTCCTTGAGGAGGCAAAGTGGGGGTTTACCTCACCTCTCTCCTCCCCATTCCTGTGAAAATTAAATGAGATCACACGTGGAAAGGTTTACACCAGAGCCCAACACATACCAGGTGATCAATAAATGTGTGTGGTGGGGAGGAGTGATGGGGATGATGACAGTGGTGACATGATTGATGATGATGGTTACGGGCTGAACTGTGTCCCCCAGAATTCACATGCTAGAGTCCCCAGAACCTTAGATGGGACTTATTTGGAGAAATGGCGTTTAAAGAGGTGATTAAGGTAAAATGAGGTCACTAGAGTGGGCCTTAATCCAATATGACTGGTGTCCTTATAAGAAGAAGAAATTAGGACACAGACATGCACAGAAGGATGACCATGTGAGGACACAGGGAGAGGGCGGCCGTCTACAAGCCAAGGAGAGAGGCCTCAGAAGGAACCAACCCTGCTGAATCCTTGATCTCAGACTTTTAGCCTCCAGGACCGTGAGGAAATAAATTACCATCGTTTAAGCCCCTCAGTCTATGGTACTTTGTTATGGTGGCCCGAGCAGACCCAGACAATACTGATGATGCTGTTGATATTATTGGAAAAGCACAGGACTAGGGGACATGAGGGACCCTGGGTTATAGAGGGAAAACTCTGTATTCAATCATCACCCATGCCCACCACAGTGTGGATCCAGGGACGAGAGGTCAGGAGGCATGTAGCATCCAGACAAGGGGGTCAGAGAGTCTGAACCAGAGCCAGGATAGGAGGAGAGAAAAGGACACAAATCGGCAAGAACACTGGAAGTGGCCACAGAGGGAAGGGAGGAGTGGACTCAGTGAAGATTCTGGATCCCCAGCACAGGTGACTGATTAGATATGGAGGGTGAAGGCCCCAGCAGAGGCAAAGACCAAAGGAGAAACAAGGACAATTTGTAGGGAAAGATGGAGAGTTTGGTTCATGGCCTGTGAGCTTGTGGGGCCCGTGGTGATAAAGAGACAGCAGGAGGACCCAGGGAGTTGTAAGGAGCGGGTGCTGGCTCTGGACTCAGCAGCCGGAGTGGGAGAGGTGGATGAACTGGTCCAGGTGGGGCACACCAGTCAAGAATAGGGGCTGAGGACAGAAGCCTGGGGACACCTGCAGCTAAAGGCAGGCAACACGGGACACAGGAGGGGACACTGCTTGGAGACAGGGGAGAGAACCCGAGAATATCACAAAACTGGTCTCAGTCAGCTCGGGCTGGTGTAACCAATACCATAGACTGGGGGGCTTAAACAAACAGGCATTTATGTTTCACGGTCTGGAGGCTGGACGTCCAAGAACAAGGTGCCAGCAGATTCAGTTCTGGTAATGGCCCTCTTCCTGGTTCAGAGACAGCTGCCTTCTTGCTGTGTCCTCACATGATGGAGAGGGAGAGCTCTCTTCTCTCTTCCTTTTCTTACAAGGACAGTAATCCCATCATGGGGCCCCACCCTCGTGACCTCATCTAAACCTAAGTATCTCCCAAAGGCCCACCTCCAGATACCATCACCCTGGGGTGTGAATTCAGGGGGACATAAACATGCAGTCCATAAGAGAACCCAAGGAGGAGAGTCCACAGAGGGGTCCACTGCGTCAAATGCCACAGGTATGGGTGTGGTCAGTATCCCCAGTGGAGCCAGGGCCTGCACACAGTAGGCCCTCAAAGCACTGGCAAATGGACAACTGAATGAATGAATGAGTGAATGGGTGGACACAGTGAACACTCAGTCACTCTTCCCCATTCTGTGGACGTTTATCCCTTCTCCACTGGCCCAGGAGACCTGCATGGACAGGCCTGGGCTATGTTTTTCCTAGCCTTCCTGGCCTCTCGATGTGACTGGCTGCCAAGTGGTGGCCAGGAGAAGTTTCCTGAACAGACGTCTGTCCCTCCCCCTTATCGGGGACAGCAGTCTTCTCAGCTCTCACAGCGAGACCCAACAGAGACTTGGATGCAGGCCCAACTCCAGACCCAGCCTCTCCACCCAGCACTGTGTGACCTGAGGCTGTCTTAACCTTTCTGGGGCTTTGCTTCCATATCTGCAAAATGGGAACAGTAATTTCACTACCTTTGAAAGTCACTGTGAAAATTAGAGATGATTTACAGAAGACATCCAGCATTCCACCTGATAGATCTGACCTGCTTTGTCCTTAGTGTTACTGCCATCTAAGCCATTACTACTGGCAGTTGTTGATATTATTGTCAATTGTTATTGACATCACTACATACACAGAACCTGAAGCTGGCTTCTCCCCTTACAAGCTGTGGGACCTGCTTCCTCCTCTGTAATAGGAAAGTAATAATAACAGCTACATGATAGGATTGCTGTAGGATCAAATTATTTAATATTTGTAAAGTGCTCAGAACAAAGCACGGCACCAGGCAGGTTCCCGATCACTGTCACTAAGTCATTTAGTTGTTTTTACACTAACAGACAGATCTCAAAAATTCTCATGATTTCACACATGATCTGCAAACATTACGATCATTCATTCAAAAAGTGTCTATTTGTGAGTCCTGGATCTCTATGTGTAGGGATTAAAAACTGACTGGATATTGAAATAAATGTGGAGGAAAAAGAAATCATTAAAACTTTAAGGACATAATAGAGTCTATGCAAACAAAAGCAACTTCTGTAGCTCAAGTCACCCCATTAGTCTCAGAACATACAAACGTGCTATTTCAAATTTGTGAGTTCATATGTGAACTCACATTTATAAGCTGAGTGCACTCTTTCAGAACTGAGACTGTCCTTATCTAATTTGTTTTGAAAATGGAACATTTGGTAACAGAACCATACAGTCATAACACAGATTGCTCAGTCACTGGGCATATGCTTGGGTTTTGTCAGATTCTTGGAAGGAGATAAAACCTTGGGAACAGAAGTCTGAAAAAATTGACAATATTTGAGAGAAAAAGAAAAGGAAATGAAAGCTTTCTGGAAATCTCATGCTTCCAACAGTCCAGCCCAGCTCCAAAGCACTCCTTGTCAGATATTTGCTAAGAAAAAGGCCAAACCGTTTCCTTTTCTGTCCATTTAGAAATGGAAACTGTTCCAGCCTGGTATGAAATCTTCCTAACGCCCCAGTGGTTACACGTGCTCCTGTCCCTTCCGTGAGCTTTCCCAGCTAACAGAATATCAAACTTCCCATTTCTAATGTTGACGAAACTTCGCACACAGGACAAGGCACAGAAAGAATTTACTAAACTGTGGGAATGACACCAAACTCAGAGCCTGCCTGAGGGGCAGAAGCTCGCCACCATCAGGACTGCCCACAGCACACAATCCTGCAACAAGGGGGAAACTGGTTCTGGGGGCAAAATTATCTTAGTCTTTTAAGTGCAAAGCACAGGCACACAGAGACGGTGTGCACAGGTATACAGTATACCTGAGCTATCAAAATCCCATGGCAGGTGGGGAGTGGGGGAGATGATCAGGAAAACAATGTCTCAAAAGGCTCCTGGGACGGGCGTGGGAAGGTGAAGATGCAAGAGAGGTTGAGAAGCTCTGGCCTGCAGTGACCAGCCAAGCACGGGGAACGTGCCATTTGGCCAGGTGTTTGTAACAGTCATCCTAGTTATTCGTGCACGAGTACTCGGCACAGGGAACAGCACATGCAAAGGTCCTGGGGCAGTAACAAGTTTGGTGTTTCTGAGCACCTGACAAAAGGCCGTGTGTCTGAAGTGGTGAGTGATGGGAAGGGCAGGTGGGAGTGAGCTGAAGTCAGAGAGGTAGGTGGGCCCCTCAGGCCACTGTTTACAGAGCTTGGAGCGAATTTAAATGCAGGGGGTACTGTGGAGGAGTCCCAAGCAGGGACAGTATATGACCTGACTTAGATTTTCAGATGATCCCTTTTGCTGCCTGTCACAAGTGATGGGTTGGGAGCAAACTCAGAAAGGGGGTGTGGGTTAAGAGGCTGCTGTAGCCACATCGACTGCCTGATGTTTCAGACGATTCGGGGCCAGGCGTAGCTCTCAGTCTCCACAGTGAGGAGCTCACACCCGCTCTCTCCGCTCTCCATACGAGGAAGCTGAGACCCAGACAAGCCAGGAACCTTGCCATTGGGTCAGAGGCGCGGAGGGCCAGGCCGAGGACTTGAACACTGGCCATTCCAGCTCTAGAGCCTGAGCCTGGAACCACTGGGTCCACAGCACTGTGCAGGAGGATATGCACTGGTGCAGGCGGCCATGGCAGCATGAAGATGAAGAGATCAGAGGCCAGTGGGAGTCACAGAGACGGAAGAATGAAAGTCAAAGATGCAGCAAGCACCGGCCACACCAGCATACCCCCATCACATGTCCCCTTCTCCCAGAAGCAGGCGGAAGCCCCCCGTCTCTGGGGGTCTCAGGCAGGCAGCAACATGCAGACACCAGAGTAAGTAAGACAGCCCTCTCTGCTTTACTGAGAAAAGAAAGAGACTCTGGGAGGAAGTTGAGCTTCCAGCTCTAAAGGTCTCTTCTCTTCCTCCTGCAATGTGCTGGCCGGTCACGCATGTAGACAGGACAGGACCAGCTGTTGAACTTGCAGGGCTCAATGTAAAGTGAAAACGCACAATCCCTTATTCAAATATTATTAAACATTTCAAGATGGTGATAGAGCATCAAACCAAATGTGGGGCCTCTCGCAGGGTACAGCCCTAGGCGACTGCCCAGGTCCCACGCATGGAGCTGGCCTTGCTTGCAGGTAATGTAGGAGAATACAGTGTGAGGTGTGTGTGTGTATATGTGTGTATGTGTGTGTGTGTGTGTGTGTGTGTGTGTGTGTAACATGTGAGTATGTAGAGCATTCCATGTATGTACAGTGTTTAAAAGAATAGATAAATGTTCAGAGCAGAACATTTATGTCATTATGATTTGAATCCACTCCATTTCAATCTGAGGGTCTGTCCCTCTTGCTTAATGAGAGAAAGCCAGAGAGGGAGAGAATTAAGATCAGACAAGTCCTGCCACCAATCGGACTATCTACATTCTTACAAAAACCCTGTGAGGTTGTTATTATGCCCGATGTTATAGTTAAGGTAACTGAAGCTCAGAGAGATTAATTAGCACCATCAATTTCTTATAGATAATAATGCCTCATGCTTGTATCGTTCTTTCTGGTTCAAAAAAGCATTTCCACCCTTTTCTGACCTTCATGGCACCCTGGGAGGGGAACAGAACAGAGATGCTTGTCCTTGATTTAATGGGAGCCAAGTGACTTGGCCAAGTTCCTGCAACCAGCAGAGTCTCAGTGCCAAGGAGAGGGCCAACACTCCTGACAGCTTGTCCAGGGCCGCCCCGCAGGGCCAGGAGTCCTTGTGCAGCTCCTCAGCACCAGGCCTGGTTTCTCTGTACAGACGTGTGAAATGGGTTACTGCCTTGACTACACTTTTCGAATTGGCCACGAGGAAGCTCAGATCTGCATGGGGACTTTGAAGGTACACATTTCCAGCTTCCCTCTGGCGCTGTTTCTGCCCCATCCATGTTTTTCTTCCTTGTTTTCACTCACATTTTCATTTGTGTCACCCTCTTATACATCCAGTGCCTGCTAAGACAACTGAATCTTTCCTGGAACACAGTAGGAAAGCAGTTTTTCAAGCTCACGCACGTGTCTCTCTCACTATGATCCTTTTCAGGGCCGGTGCAATTTGGGAAGCCTGGTGGCCCAGGGATTGGAACTGGGTTGGGCTCAATCAGCCAGTTACGTGCAAATCCGCACGTGAGGCCCTGTAGGCACTAGAAGCATCCCGAGGACCGGGAGATGGGAGTCTCCCTTTTGGACAATAAAGCAACTTGACAAAGTTAACCAATGACACAGGACAGCCTGAGATGTGACACTTACAAGAGAACCACCCTTGAGCATCTCCCAAATCCCTGTACTTCTAACCAAATTAAATCATAATTTCACTATGATCTTTGACAACTGATGAAGGAATTTCAGGGAAGGTCTCCAGCTACCCCCTCCCATGCAGGGTAGGTTCCCTGCAGCCCGTGACCTCACATAGTGGTCGGAACAGTTGCCCTCTCCTTAACTTGGGTCATTAATGTGGGGTCAGGGGTTGGGAAGAGCTGGAGCTGCTGAGTAATCCCAAACAAATGCCGGGCTCCAACCTGGGAGGTGCATCACACCTCCACCCACGGAATAGGAAGCCCCCGCTGCTCCCAATTAAAGCATCACATCTCCCCCTGCTGCCCGCCATGCAGGAGGCAGTGTGTTCTGGAGGAGATGTGTTTCCTTGGTTCTCCTGTCTCTCTTTTTATTGGAAGACAGGAGGGAGTTCTTTGAAAAGACTGGAACTCACAAAAGTGAGTCCTATGTCTCTATGCAGGACTCCTTTTAAGAGAAAATCTGACTTTTAATAAAAGCACTCTGGTGGAAAGATGTCAGAAAGATCTGTTATTTATTCATTGGTTACATATTTACAGGGAGCTTATTCTTTGACTTTGTTGGTGTTGTGTGCTGAGACACCAGAACAAATAAGACGGGCATCTCTGTCTTCCAGGAACCTAAAATCTAATAGGAACCTGACATTCAACAGGAATTTTACCTGTAATTGGCGGAAGTGCTGAAGGGTACAAGAAGACATGTCATGGGAAGGAAGACACCTGGGGGCAGGGAAGGCTCCTTTGAGGGAGTGAACTTGACACTGTGACCAGAGGATGCACAGGAGTTGGGCAGTGTTGGGAGGAAGGGCAGGAGGGGTGGAAGTGGGGAGAGTATGAGAGATTATTCCAAGCAGAAAAAAGAGCAAGTTCAAAGACGCTGAAATGGGGTGGGGGGTGTGTGTAGAGGTTAGAGATGATACTGAAGAGGTGGCAACAGCAGGCCATTGCTGGGCTTTTGAGGTTGCCTAAAGAAGTTATTCCTTATCCTGAGGGCAATGGGGAGCATACAGGGCTCTGAGTGGTAGAGGGGAGAGGGGAGAGTGTGAGTGTGTGTGTGTGTGTGTGTATTAAAAGGATAGGTTGAGGGCTTCCCTGGTGGCGCAGTGGTTGAGAGTCTGCCTGCTGATGCAGGGGACACAGATTCATGCCCCGGTCTGGGAATATCCCACATGCCGCAGAGCGGCTGGACCCGTGAGCCATGGCCGCTGAGCCTGCGCGTCCAGAGCCTGTGCTCCGTAACGGGAGAGGCCACAACAGTGAGAGGCCCGCGTATCACGCAAAAAAAAAAAAAAAAAAAAAAAAAAAGGATGGGGTGATATGATCTGTTTTGCCATTTAGCAAGATGGTTCATCAATCAGTATGGGCTAGGTTATGCTGTGTAACAAGTAAACCCAAAATCTTGATGGGTTGTAATAATGAATGTTTGTTTTGTCACTTGTACTACTTGTCCACACAGATCAGCTGATGGCTCCATCTACTGCACTCACTCAGGGACTAGGGCTGACAGAGGCTCCATCTGACCTACTATGTATTTTACTCCTTTGGTTGTTGTCTATCTCTCTCCTTAAGAACTAGCATATTTGTCTGATTTGTTCACTCCCTTCTCCCCAGTGCCTGGTACATAGGAGGCACTGAATCACATCTATTGAATAAATGAATATTGTTCACTTTGGTCAGTCACTGTCACCTGTTAACCCTGAGAGCCAGCCAATCTCCTCCCTTCCCCACTCCAGGACTCTTCTTCCCCAGCTCTTTGTGAACCCCACCCATGGTTCATTTTTCTAATCTTAGACCTCTGCTCCACAGAGAAACTTTCTTGGACTACCTTTGTGATGGTCAACTTTATGTTTCAACTTGACTGGGTGTGAAATGCCTAGATATTTGATCCAATATTATTCTGAGTGTGTCTGCAAGGGTGTTTTGGATGAAAGTAACATTTAAATTGGTAGTATGAGTAAAGCAGATTGCCCTACCCAATGTGGGTGGGCCTCATCAAATCAGTTGAGGGCCTGACTAGAACAAAAAGCTAACCCTTTTGAGGAGTACGAGAACACTCCAATTGACTCCCTAGAGCTGGGAAATCAGTCTTTCTGCCATCGGGCTTGAACTGAAACTTTGGCTCTTTTTAGATCTCGAGCCCGCGAGTTTTCAGACTGAAACTTACACTATTGGCTCTCCTGGGCCTCCAGCCTTCTGACAGCAGATCTTGGGACTTCTCAGCCTCCATAGTTGCATAAGCCAATTATTTATAACAAACCTCTTTATCTATCCATCCATCTACCCATCCAATAGCGTCCCTATTGCTTCTGTTTCTCTGGATTCCCTGACTAATACTACCCTGCAGCTGACATTGTTGGTACCCCACTCATCTTCTGTCCTTACCACCTCAATGCACACACTGCAAACACCTGCATCTCTTTGATGGAGGGCTTTCCCTGGTGATGGGACTCTGCTCTGCCCTGCACGGAAGCTGGTAAATGCCCAGAATTGCGAGTACCCTGGGGGAGCCTTCAACCAGTGACTGGTGGGCATGGGTGAATCAACATCCCACATCCCTTGAACATAGGGGTGGGATGACCCTGAGGCATGTTCTACACCACTTCCCAAAGTCTGCAGGTGCCCACAGTGGTAACCTGCTTGATAACCCAAGCTTTAATGACTGTCTCCCCTTCCTTGCCTCACTTGCCCTCCCTCCGTCTTTCTTGGGATCGCCTTCTAAGCAAACTGCTTGCACGTAGAACCTTGTCTCAGGGTTTACTTCTAGAGAAACCTGAACTAAGACAAACCCCATCAAGGAGGTCCACGCACATCATTTTCTATCATAGGACCCTGTATACTTCCTTCCTGGCATATATCATACTCTCCCATTTTGTATGTATTAATTTATTATCTCATTGTCTGTCTGTAACTAGGGCACTTTTCTATCTTTATTTCCATTGTGCCAGGTGTGAAGTAGTTGTTCAATAAATATTTGATAAACATCTGTCGAGTAAATGGATGAAGGAAGGATCTAACCCTGGACTTGTGCCTTCTTCCCGGACCTCGGCTCCCTCACTAGGAAAATGAGGCTGTTGTGCATGGCACCTGGAAGGCTACTTCTGGCTTTCACATCCTGAGATTCTGAGACATCAGTGGCAGGCGGGATAATGAAGCACATGGTTTTGTTGCCGGACAAAGCTCTGGGTAAGAATGTGGCTTCTGTCTGCATTAATTTGACAAGGAAGCTGGCGAGAGCATGGCAATTAGGAGGGAAGAAAAAGGGAGAGGGAAAAAATCCTCCTTAGAGGTGGTCTTTGGCAAGCTAATGATGGTGTGCAGCCTGATGCAGAAAGAACATTGGAAGTGTTTGCATATAAATTGCCTTTTAAGGTTTCCATTCTTTGAGACTAATGAGTGTTTCAGATTTAAACATAACGGTTCTCTCCTAATTACTGTTTTAGTCACTCTTCTGTTTTTCCTCCTGATTTCTACTTGTGATTCTAGGAGGCAGAAAGATAAGCCCACTTCTTGAAGTCAATGACCCTCAGCATCGGCAGATTTAAGGTCTGCAGGTGATCCTGAAGCACGCTGTGGTGGAGTAGAAGTATAATACTGTACATGTCAAAAATAATAATAAAGTTTTATTTAAAAAAAGAAAAAAATTGCAGCTCAAAGAAGTGGAGCATTGTTCCCCAGATCACACAGCTAGAACTGGTAGGATTGGACTTTGAATCCAGGTGCCTGTGGGTTTATGTATTTTCCATCACCAGATCTGCTAACCACTTAAGAAACAGTCATAATTCCCAGGAGTAGAAATATTTTAAATTATAAGCCACTGATCCACAATAGCAAGAAATGGAAATAAAGAAATAAAATCAAATGCCACTATAAAAAGCAACTTAAATAATGTTTAAAGAAATATACATGATAACTAAATGTAATATGTGATCTTGAATTGGCTCCTGAACTGTGAAATTTTTTTCCTTATGTTATGAAAGACACCAGTGGAATGATTGATAAAGTGTGAATAAAATCCATTGACTTAAAAAAAATGTGTAATGCCAAATGAACCTGAACTTGAACATGAGCTTGATTCTCTCACTCTGCAAGTTGCCTGACTGGTTGACAGATAAAAAAACTCAATAGAAAATCTGAATAGTCCTGTATCTCTCAGGAAGTAGAATCTATAATTAACTATATTATCACAAATAAGTCTTTAGGTCCAGATGGCCTCTTCCATTATAGTAGGAAAGAACACCAAAATTATGTAAACTCTTCCAGAGAACAGAAAAAGGGGGAACATTTCCCAATGTGTTTTATGAGACTGCCTCATCTTGATACCAAAACATGAGAAAAACATTATAAGAAAGGAAAATTACAGGTCAATCTGACTCATGAACATGGATGCAAAAATTCTACATAAAATATTAGCAGACTGAATCCTGCTATAAGAAGGTTACTATAACATGACCAGAGTCAGTTTATCCCAGAAATGTAAGATTGATGACATAAAAGATAAAGAGAAAAAAAGGCATTTGAAATAATTTTAATTGCTGCATTAAAAGCATTTGATAAAATCCAATACAAATTCATGATAAAACACAGTATATTTAGGAGTAGATGGAGTTTCTTTAATCTGATATTTACCAAAACATTTTTTAAAATAAACCTAATGGTTAAATATTTAAAGAAATTAGGAAACAAGCAAAATGCTTATCACTATTTGTATTCAACCTCTAGTAGGTCCTAGAAAATTTCTCAGGCACAAAAAGAAATTAAAGGTATGAGGTTTGGAAAAGAAAATATAAAACACCCTTGTTCACAGAAGACACAATTAGATATGTAGAAAGTCAAAGATAATCTACAGAAAAACTAATGTACTCAATAAGTAACTTTAGAAAGGACACCAGATACATGATCAATATACAAAAAAGCAATTGTATTTCTATGTATCATTTTAAAGATAACTCAAATAGCATCATACAATTAAACATCTATAATGTTTAATTGTATGCAGACTTTTTCATATCTAAAAAATGTGCAAGAGCTCAAGTTTTACTGAGAGAAATAGGATGACTATAAATAGAGGGATATACTATGCTCATGGATTAGAAGACTCAGTACTTTGAAGTTGTTAATGGTCCTCCAATTTATCTATTTAGTTAACAAAATTCCAGCCATTTTTTAAAGAAAATTGACTACCTGTTCCTATGATTATATGGAAATACAAAGGGCCAAGAGTAGCCAAGGCAATCTCACAGAAGAATAACAAAGTAAGAGAAGTTAAAATGCCATATCTAAAATTACAAAGTTAGGGGAATTAAGGAAATATGTTATTAGCATATGGACTGACAAGTAAAACCATGAAATAAAGAGTCCAAAACCAAAAACAGACCGACACACGTACAGTCAATTCCTTTGAGACAAGGGTGATACTGTAGTGCCATGGAGACAGCATGGTTTGAGCAGATTATTGCAGAATGGACCCCAATATGTCCACACTACCCTATATCCATGACATGGGGAAGTCCCCTCCCAAAGTCTGGGGTTGAATACTGGCCTTCCTCTGGCCAAAGGGATGATAGCAAATGTGATATAAACGGAGATTGAAAAGTGCTTTCACATTATGACATTCTCTTCTCTCTTAGAACCTAGCCACTATGTGAACCAGCCAGGTAATCTTGCTGTAAGGTGACAAACCATAAGAAAAGGTGCCCCAGTCAACCCAGAGGCAGGTTGCAGATATATAAGTGACCCTCAGCCCAAATCGCTGACATGCAGAATTGTGACCAAAATAAACGGTAGCTGTTTCAAGTGACTAAATTGTTTTTGATAGTTTTTGTTACACAGTGATAGCAAACTGTTCACAAGGGCCTTTTCGATTCACAGTACTGGGTAAACTGGAAATAAATACTGTCCCCTCCTCCCCTCACCCCATAAAGAAAATCAACTCCAGATGGATGGAAAATTATTAATGAAAGGTAAAAATGTAAACCTTCAAAAGGTTACACAGGAAAAAAATATTGGGGACTTATAAGTAGCAAAGATTTTTTAAATAGGAAACAAAATATGTCTTAACTATTACAAAGGACAAACTTGTTATGTTGGGTACATTCACATAACAATTTCTGTTACTAAAAGATACAATTAAGAGAATGAAAAAGCCAGAGTGTGAGAAAATATATGCAGTGTATATAACTGACAAAGGTTTCTTTTTCAAAACACATCAAGAACACCTAAGAATCAGTAAGAAGAGAGAGAAACCAGTTTGACAAATAATTGGTAGAAGACCTGAACATATATTTCATAAAATGACCAATATGCAGATGAAAAGGCACTCAATCTCATCAGGCATCAAGGCGATATAAACTGAAAGCACAATGGATCGTCACTGCACATACACCAGAATTTCTAAAATTATAAAGAATGACAGTACCAAGTGTTGGCAAAGGCGAGGGAAAACTAGAATTCTCATATATCACAGAGCAAGTGCAAATTGGTAAAAACACTTTGGAAAACGATTTGACAGTGCCAATCAGAACTAAGCATTTGCATATGACCTAGCAATTCCATTCCAAAGTACACATCCAAAAAATTACAGGTACACCAAAAAAAAAAAAAAAACAATGTGCAAGACATATACAAGATTTGTTCCAGCCCCAAATGGAAACAACCCAAATTCCATCAAGCCAAAAGAACAGACTGCAATATAATCAAACACTGAAATACAGGCACAAGCTAGAATAAACAATCTACAACTACGTGAAACAAGTGATCCTCAGAAACATAAGGTTGAATGAAAGAGCCTCATACAAGAGAAGATACACCACAGGTCTACATTTATTTAAAGTTCCAAACCTGGAAAAAAAGCTAAATGAGGCTGACGAAGTCAGGGCAATGGTTATCTTTAGGAGGAGATGAGTGGCAGAGAGCCTGGGGTGGAGGAGAGAGGGGCTGCGGTTCTTGAGGTCAGTGATTTCTTTCTTTCCTTCTTCTTACTGCTCTTTTTTTTGTCTGCAAGAGACTCCGTTTATTTTTATTTGCTTTATTTTATTTTATGGTGAAAACACTTAACATGATATTTATTCTCTTAAATTCTTAACAAATTTTTAGGTGTACAATACATTGTTCACTATAGGTACAATACCGTACAGCAGATCTCTAGGGCTTATTTATCTTGCTTAACTGAAACTTTATGCCCATTGATTAATAACTCCCATTTCCATCTCCCTCCAGCCCCGGCAACCACCATTTCACTCTTTGGTTCTATGAATTTGAGTATTTTAGATAACTCATGTAAGAAGAATCATGCAATATTTATCTTTCTGTGACTGGCCTATTTCACTTAGCATAATGTCCTCAAGGTACATCCAAGCTATATATATTTCAGAATTTCCTTCCTTTTTAAGGCAAAATAGAATTCCAATGTATGTCTATATATATATGTGAATATATGTGTGTGTATATATATGTAGTGCACCTTTCTTATTCTATTCATCTATCAATGGACATTTAGGTTGTTACCACATCTTGGCTACTCTATATAGAGTTACAATGAACATAGGAGTGCTAATATCTCTTTGAGATTTGGAGTTCAATACTTTTGGAGAAATACCCAGAAGCGGGATTGCCGGATCATATGGTGGTTCTATCTGTAATTTTTTGAGGAACCTCCATACTGTTTTCCACAGCACCTGCACTGTTTTCCATTACCACCAACAGTGTGCAAGGGCTCCAATTTCTCTTGTTGTCTTTTGTTTTTTTTGATAATGGCCATCCTGACAGGTATGAGTGGCATCTCGCTGTGGTTTTTGACTTGCATTTCCCTGCAAATCAAAAGAACATTAGTGCCTTTGAACACTTTTTTTTCCTATATCTACCTGTTGGCCATTTGTTATGTCATCTCTGGAGAAATGTCTATTTAAGTCCTTAGCCCATTTCTAATTGGGTTATTGGTTGTTTTCACTGTTGAGGTGTAGGAGTTTCCTACACATTTTGGAGTCTGACCCCTTACCTGATACATGGTTTGCAATATGTTCTCCCGTCCTGTAGGTTGCCTTTTCACTGTGTTGATTGTTTCCTCTGCTGTGAGGAAGCTTTTTAGTTTGGCAACAGTCCCAGTTGTGTATTTTTGTTGTTGTTGTCACTTGTGCTTTTGCTGTCATATCCATGAGATCATTGCCAAGATCAACAGAATAAAGATTTCCCCCTATGCTTTCTTCTAGGAGTTTTACAGTTTCAGGTCTCGTATTTAAGTCTGTAATCCATTTTGAGTTGATTTTTGTGTGTGGTGTGAGATAAGGGTCCAATTTCATTTTTCACAAGTGGCTATTTAGTTTTCCCAATACCACTGTGGAAAAGACTATCCTTTCCCCTTGTGTCTCCTTTGCACTCTTGTCAAAGATCAGTTGACCTTATATGCCTGAACTTATTTCTGGCCTCTCTGTTCATTTCCATTGGTTTGTATGTTTGCCTTTATGCCCGTATAATACTATATGGATCACTGTAGCTCTGTAATATATTTTGAAATCAGGAAGCGTGAGGCCTTCAGCTTTGTTCTTCTTTCTCAAGATTGATTTGGCTATTTGTGGTCTTTTGTGGTTCCATATAAACTTTAGAATTGTTTTTCTATTTCTGTAAAAAAATGTCTTTGGGATCTTGGTAGGGATGGCATTGGATCTGTATTGTAGATTGCTTTGGATAGCATGGACATTTTAACATTATTAAGTCTTCCAATCTGTGAATACAGGAAGACTTTTCATTTTGTATCTCTTGATATGAGCAGCGGTCATATAGGTATCACCTTACGAAAACCACCTCAAGCTGTACATTAACCGTTCATACGATCACCTATACATATATTATGCTTCAATAAAAATACTCATAAATATTAGACTGTAATTTACTAAAATACATGGAATATATGGAAAACAATGAGTTAATAATTAGCCTCAATAAAAAAGGAGAGAGAAACAAAGCTCGCTGGATGGATAACACTGGGTCTTGCGAAGACACCAGCTCCTCTGAAATTTGATATATAAAGGGAAAGAGTTACACATTTATTCTGCCACTCTAACATGAATGTAACTTCAGAGTAATCAAATATCAAAGAGGATAAAGTTCTTTCGCTTACTAAATACTGAAGGAATGGTAGAATTAAAATTTACCATTTCGCAATTCCTCAGTTAATAACTGATTCAGACAATGGTCATTGATGGATGGTAAAATTATTAGGTGGAAGGTTGATGAGAGATTTTACAAGGAAGGAATGAAACTGTCACTAGCTAACCCACTTATCAATCTAAGCATCACTAAACATGACAACCCAAAATTGGACATGAGGTAAAGCACCACTAGTGAAGAATCCATAACAAAAATAAAGTTAAACCTAATGCACACTTTACATCTAACTGAAGATCTGTAAGACACATAAGCGCCAGGGGAGCAAATTAAATGACACCACAAAGAAGAAATAATAAAACCCATTACCTAAAACATCTTTCAGGACAACTCACCTCCTTCACAAGTAGCATGAAAAAGTAATGTTTAAAGAAAACCCTTGTTTGGATCTCAATTTCAACAATCTACAAAAGGCATAGTTTAGGCACTGGAGGGAATTTGAATATGGACTGAAAGATAATTACATAACTACTGTTAATTTTATTAAGTCTGCTAAAGACCTCTCTCTTCCACCTTATACAAAAAATCTTATTACAAGTAGGTTGTAGATCTGAGTATGAATGGCAAAATCGTAAGTTCTCTAAAGGAAAACTGGGAATATAGTAAATTTCCTTAATGTGGTAATAGGTAACAATCAAAATATTTAAACAAACATAATTTTTAATGTTAAAACTTGAGAAGCATCTCCACTGAAGTCAGGAATAAGACAAGGATGCCCTCTCTTACTGATGCTATTCAACAATTCAACCTGTTCGGAAAAAAATGGGCAAAGGATACAATGGGCAATACCCTTTCCCATTTTGGAAACCTGAATGAACAATAAATATTTCAAAGAGTCTGAACTTCACTGGTATCAGAATACGCAATGTTAAAAACTCGGGCTTCCCTCGTGGCGCAGTGGTTGAGAGTCCGCCTGCCGATGCAGGGGACACGGGTTCGTGCCCCAGTCCGGGAAGATCCCACATGCCGTGGAGCGGCTGGGTCCGTGAGCCATGGCCGCTGAGCCTGCGCGTCCGGAGCCTGTGCTCCGCAACGGGAGAGGCCACAACAGTGAGAGGCCCACGTACCGAAAAAAAAACAAACAAACGAAAAAAAACCTCACCATACTGGCAAGAATTTGAAGTTTCATAATACCAAGTGTTGGCTAGGCCTGGACAAGTAGGAACTATCAAAACTGCAGGTGGAAATGCAAAGTACTCTTCTGGGGAGTAATTTGTCACAATCTTATAAATATCAAGATGGCAAATCCTATGACCCAGCCAGACCACCCTTTTCTCCGTATGTATCCTGTAAAATGTGCCCTACAGAACTTCCCAGAAATGTACACAAGGAAACTCAAACAAGAATGTTCACATCTACATCAATATGGAAATAAGTTAATAAACTGTGGCATAATCCCAGGGAACACTGTAGAGCAGTTACAATAAATGAATTGCATCCTATGAATAAACATTAAAAAGTAATGGGGAGTGAGAAAAGCAAGTTGCAGAATGATGTAATTTCATTTTGGTAGAGTTTAAGAACAGGATCTATTGCTTTGGGTTACAAAACATTAGGCAAAAGAATAAAAGAAACCATGGAAATGTTTGTGGTAATCTCTGGGGAGGGAAAACGATTACAGTGTGCTAGACAAGAGGCTTCAACTGTATGTACGATGCTTCATTTCTTAAACTGGGGGAAGGATATGCTGGTGGGCATTATATTATTTCTGTACTTGTCTGTGTTTGACAAATTTCACTTTAAAAAAATCATTAACAAAAGAGTGATCCTATTCAAGAATCCTCAAATCCATGAAGGACTCTAGACATATCTCTTGCAAATGGCAAGTGTCAGTTGCATGTGGCTATGCCTGAGATGTCATAATTTCCCCACAAGTATAGAAAAAGCCAGTGGCAGACTTGAACATCTCTCCTTCTGTGAGTTGGTCGATGCAGTTGGCCAATCACTAGATGCATGGCAGAAAACAGAAGACTGAAATGGTTAAGGTATAGGAGGTAGCAGCTGTATGTCTGAGAACTCCAAATCTGTAGTTCACTTGAAGCCAATTTTTTTTTCTTTCCTCCTGCAGCTGTTCCAGTGGTATCACTTGCCTCTGGAAAACAACGATTTGCATCTTTCTCCCTCAAAACATGCTTTTGGAGCCTCATCTCCTCTTTGTCACACTGGCATGCTGATTTGGAGTCATGATAAGTGAATGGGCTGGAATGGAGCTCCGAGGATGTCCATATCTAAGATAAGGGAGTGTACCAGCCCCCAGGAACTGCAGCCAAGTGAAGGGACACGTCCCACCAGTGCAAGTGCTTCTGCTCACCCAGCAACACCTGCCTGGACACCGTGACCTCTGGGAAGGTCTGTCGGTATCTGGGGAATGCTTTAACAAAGTACCACAGACTGCGTGGCTTAAGCAACAGAAATTTATTCTCTCCTAAGTCTGATATTAAGGTGTTAGCGGAATGAGTTCATTCTGACGCTGTGAGGGAGGATCTGTTCCAGGCCTCTCTCCCAGCTTCCGGTGCCTTGCTGGCCATGCTTGGTGTTTCTTGGCTTGTGGAAGCGTCACCCCAATCTCTGCCTTCATCACCACACTGTGTTCTCCCTGTGTGCGTGTCTGCGTCCAAATTTCCCCTTTTCATAAGGACACCGGTCATATTGGATTAGGGCCCATCTTGATGGCCCCGATTACCTCTGTAAAGACCCTGGCTCGAAATAAGATCACACTCTGAGGTCCTGAAGGTTAGGACTTCAATATATGAATTTTGAGACGGCACAATTCAGCCTACTCTGAAAGGCCTCTTTACCCCTCTAACTAAACCAGAGACCCGCCTTTACGGGGGCCTCGGCTGCACCACAGCAATCTCAGGCCATGTTAACCAGGGTTTACCTCAGTTACCAGTGAGTCCCCAGAACCCTGCTGAGAGCCTAGGTTAGGTAGGAAACATGTAAATTACTTGTTAAATAAACGAATGAATAAAAAATGCCTTTGGATTCTCTGTCATTGTTTGTGTGTGCTCCTTTCTCCTTCACTGGTCCACAGCTTACCTTAGTGTGCTCTCGTCTGCTACACACACACTGGACCAGGCACAGTCCCTCCATTCAGGAGAAATACTAACAATGATAACTAGCATGTAACCAGCTCTCTCTCTGTGCCAGGGACTCTGCTACAAATTTTGCATGGAATGGATCATCTAATTTTTCACAACCACCTCACTAAGTAGATACAACCAGGTGCGCTCTACAGATGAGGAAACTGAGGCACAGAGACGTTAAGTAACTTGCCACGGGTCACAAAGCTCTGAGGTGGTTATTTAAGGAAAGGGCAGGGATGTGTCTGCCCCATTCAGCACCTCTTCCCTCTGGGCTGAGAGCAGTGCCTGGTGCAGAGTAAACACCCAAGCATATACTTTAGTGTTAGAACCAGGACAATTCTGAGAATAAAAGGAGACACTAAATTGAGGAGACTCTGGAAAAACAGTGCAGTCGTGGACAGACTGGGAGGAAAGGTTACTTTATTAACAAATAACTATTGAATGAATGAATGCAGACCCTTCCTACTTGAGGGCCAGGATCTTAATCACCACATAACACTGTAAGACATATCTGCGAAACTGAATTGTACTTACCTGGGGCATTTGCTGAAAAAGTAGGCACCTCAATGTAAACCTACAGCAATTCCCATCAGATAGGAATTTCAGTTGCAGTTTTATCATTGCACAGCCTGTTATTCAAACCCAGAGGTTAAAAATGCAAATTAAAGAAATGCTTTGTATTTTAAAAAACTCTTTCTAAAGACTAAGTCATTATGGTCTGTAACTGGGGTACAAGATGGGATAAAATTTCTATTCTATCAGAGATGATGATGAAGGAATCATTTCTATCGTTCCGTTCTTGAAAATAAAAGGAGTTTCCAATGAACTTTCATATCATTAATGATCTTAATTATCCATCCCCTTTTTGTGAGCCAAATGCCTTTTCTTTCAGCAAAAACAAAAGAGGTAATTTTGGTTTTTCTTTTCTTCTGTTTTTTTTTCTTCTCCTTCTTTCCTCTCTCCCTCCCTCTCTCCTTCCCCTCCCCACCCACCCCCCACCTCTCTCTTTCAGAGAAACAACTGCAGGACATAAATTCCTGAATCAACGTTCCAGATCTCATGCTGCGGAACAGTGCAGACCCTCCTGGGAAGCCACATGACGTGTCCCGAATCTTCCTGGAATGACAGCATCTCAGGGTTGAAAGAAATCTTGTCCTCTTGCACTAATACTCTTACAAGGCCATCTTACTGATCAGTAGCCATCTTCTCCTGACTTGAACACCTCCTGTGGTCCATGACAGCTGTCTAGCCACCTCTCCAGAGGTTACTCACGATGGCTGAGTAATTTGGAGCATGTTATCAAGAACCCAGGGATCACTGACTATGCTGGCTTTGTCATTTCACAGCCGTGTGGCCTTGGGCAAATAACTCAATCTCTCTGTGCCTCACATCAGAAGTTACAGCTGGAAGCCCTCTGATTTCCATTTGGCCTATTCAGTGTGGTGTGTCTTTTTTTAATTTATTTAATTTATTTATTTTTGGCTGCATTGGGTCTTGGTTGCTGTGCACGTGGGCTTTCCCTAGTTGCAGCGAGCGGGGCTACTCTTCGTTGTGGTGCGCGGGCTTATTGCAGTGGTTTCTCTTGTTGCAGAGCACAGGCTCTAGGCGCGCATGCTTCAGTAGTTGTGGCTCTTGGGCTCAAGAGTGCAGGCTCAGTAGTTGTGGTGCACGGGCTTAGTTGCTCCGCGGCATGTGGGATCTTCCCGGACCAGGGCTCAAACCCATGTCCCCTGCATTGGCAGGGGGATTCTCAACCACTGCGCCACCAGGTAAGCCCCCAGTGTGGGGTTTTAGAACTGAATTACACATTCACTTTTAAAACCTAAGTATTTCACATAAAAATCCAGGTTTCAGGCTTCTTTAGAAAAGCAACAATCTGGCCACAACAGCCCAGGTTTCTGCATGGCAACAATATGCTGGAGCTCGGTGGTGGCTGCCCACTCTGGCTGGGACCCACCCCTCCTGAAAACCCAGGAGCCAGCAAGGGGGAAGGAGGTTCCTCTCTCCCCTGTGACTGTTGCCCCCTGAAGGCAGCTAAGCTGGGGACCACGACGTACACACCTCTAGCAGGACACTCATCCTGTGTTTCTGGGCCATTCCCTTTGCTTAGGATGTTCTCCCAACCAACTTTACCCTTTGAAATTCTATCCATCATTCAGCACTAAGTTCACTGACCACCTCCTGCAAAAAGCTTTTCTATATCCCCTCAACTCCCCAATCTGAAGCAATACCCCTCCTCTCACTTCCTCTACCTCCTAGACAACCCTGCCATGTCCCTTTTCACATCCTGCCTTTTATTCCACTTAGCTGTGAACAAACACACACACACACACACACACACACACACACACACACACACACACACACCCCAGACTATAAACTTCTTGAGGGTAGAGGCCCTAATTCATCTGTGTTCCCCATTTAGCAGAATCTCTCTATGGTGGGCAGAATAATATCTCCCCAAAAGGTGTCCACGTTCTAACCCCTGGAGCCTGCAAATGTTACATTACATGGCAGAAGGGAATTAAGGGAGCAGACGGAACTGAGGTTGCTAATCAGATGACCTGTAGATGGGGAGATTTTCCTGGATTATCCAGGTGGGCCCAATATAATCACAAGGGCCCTTAAATGCAGAAGAGGGAAGCAGAAAAGTCAGAGTCACAGTGATGCGAGAAGGTCTCAACTGGCCATTGCTGGCTCTGAAAACAGAAGGATGCTACGAGCCAAGGATGCAGGCAACCCACAGAAGCCGGAAAAGGCAAGGAATAGATTCTCCCCTGAGAGCCTCCAGAAGAAAGCAGCCCCACGGACACCTTCATATTAGCCCAGTAAAACCCATTCCGAACTTCTGACCTCTAGAACTGTAAGAGAATAAATCTGTGTTGTTTTAAGCCAGTGGTGATGGTAATTTGTTAGGGCAGAAATAAGAAACTAATACGCCATCTTTTCATATAGTTGGTGCTCAATATAAGCCTGTAGATACTGAATCTGAACACATATTCCTTATCTGCCTCCCAGAATCACATAAGGACAAGGATTCACTGTCTCTCATTCCATGCTTCTGAGTCACCAGGATACACAATTAACGCCTAAGGAGAAATCAGCTTTAACAGAGAGAAGATGGGAAGAGTGCAGGGCTTTGGCCTCGGAAGATGGAGGCTGGAATCCTGGCCCACCACAGAGTAGCTATGGTAACTGTAAGTTATTTCACTTTGATGAGTCTCAGTCTCCGCGCCTGTAAAATGGGGCAAGCGGTACCTCCTTACAGAATTACTGTAGTAAGTAACTGGTACACACAGGAGATTTACTTTAAATGTTTAGAACATATATACATATATGCACCACATATTCATTATAAACTCCTAGGATGGCATTTCAACTCACTCTCTGCTGCTGACACTGGGTTTTGGAACCTGGGAAAGAGCTCTGGTTCTCAGCCAAGAAATACTGGGGTGGTATGTTAACTAACCCCAAGGGTGTACTTGTTCCCTGGGTCCTTCTGTTACATGAATAATATATATAGATCCTTTTTTTTATATCTTTATTGGAGTATGATTGCTTTATAATGTTGTGCTAGTTTCTGTCGTACAACAAAGTGAATCAGCTATATGCATACATATATCCCCATATCCCCTCTCTCTTGAGCCTCCTTCCCATCTTCCCTGTCCCACCCCTCTAGGTCATCACAAAGTATCAAGCTGATCTCCCTGTGCTATGCAGCAACTTGCCACTTGTCATCCATTTTACATTTGGTACTGTATATATGCCAATGCTACTCTCTCACTTCATCCCAGCTTCCCCTCCCCCCCCAACCAAGTCCTCAAGTCTGTTCTCTACGTCTGCGTCTTTATTCCTAGCCTGCCACTAGGTTCATCAGTACCGTTTTCTTAGATTCCACATATGTGCGTTACCATACGGTATTTGTTTTTCTCTTTCTGACTTACTTCACTCTGTATGACAGACTCTAGGTCCATCTACCTCATTACAAATAACTCAATTTCGTTTCTTTTTATGGCTGAGTAATATTCTATTGTATATATGTGCCACACCTTCTTTATCCATTCATCTGTTGATGGACATTTAGGTTGTTTCCGTGTTCTGACAATTGTAAATAGTGCTGCAATGAACATTGTGGTACATGTATCTTTTTGAATTATGGTTTTTCAGGGTATATGCCCAGTAGTAGGATTGCTGGGTCATATGGTAGTTCTATTTTTAATTTTTTAAGGAACCTCCATACAGTTCTCCATAGTCGCTGTATCAATTTACATTCCCACCAACAGTGCAGGAGGGTTCCCTTTTCTCCACACCCTCTCCAGCATTTATTGTTTGTAGATTTTTTGATGATGGCCATTCTGATCAGTGTGAGGTGACACTTCACTGTGGTTTTGATTTGCATTTCTCTAATGATTAGTGATGTTGAGCATCCTTTCATGTGTTTGTTGGCAATCTGTATGTCTTCTTTGCAGAAATGTGTATTTAGGTCTTCCGCCCATTATTGGATTGGGTTGTTTGTTTTTTTCATATTGAGCTGCATGAACTGCTTGTATATTTTGGAGATTAATCCCTTCTCAGTTGCTTCATTTGCAAATATTTTCTCCCATTCTGAGGGTTGTTTTTTTGCATTTCCTCTAAGATCAGGAACAAGACAAGGGTGCCCACTCTCACCACTATTATTCAACATAGTTTTGGAAGTTTTAGCCACGGCAATCAGAGAAGAAAAAGAAATAAAAGGAATCCAAATTGGAAAAGAAGAAGTAAAACTGTCACTGCAGATGACATGACACTATACATAGAGAATCCTAAAGATGCCAACAGAAAACTACCAGAGCTAATCAATGAATTTTTTAAAATAGTAGGACACAAAATTAATGCACAGAAATCTCTTGCATTCCTATACGCTAACAACAAAAAATCAGAAAGAGAAATCAAGGAAGCACTCACATTTACCACTGCAACCAAAAGAATAAAATACCTAGGAATAAGCCTACCTAAGGAGGCAAAAGACCTGTATGCACAAAACTATAAGACACTGAGGAAAGAAGTCAAAGACGATACAAACAGATGAAAAGATATACCATGTGCTTGGATGGGAAGAATCAACATTGTGAAAATGATCCAAAGCAATCGACAGATTCACTGCAATCCCTATCAAATTACCAATGGCATTTTTCAAAGAACTAGAAAAAATTTTTTTACAATTTGTATGTAAACACAAAAGACCCCAAATAGCCAAAGCAATCTTGAGGGAAAAAAATGGAGCTGGAGGAATCAGGTTCCCTGACTTCAGACTATACTACAAAGCTACAGTAATCAAGACAGTATGGTACTGCCACAAAAACAAATATAGATCAATGGAACAGGATAGAAAGCCTAGAGGAAAACCCTGTGCATATATGGTCACCTTATCTTTGACAAAGGAGGCAAGAATATACAGTGGAGAAAAGACAGCCTCTTCAATAAGTGGTGCTGGGAAAACTGGACAGCTATGGACAGCTACATGTAAAAGAATTAAACTAGAACACTTCCTAACACCATACACAAAAATAAACCCAAAACGGATTAAAGACCTAAATGTAAGGCCAGACACTATAAAACTTTTACAGGAAAACATAAGCAGAACACTCTGATATAAATCACAGCAAGATCTTTTTTGACCCACCTCCTAGAGTAATGGAAATAAAATCAAAAATAAACAAATGGGACCTAATGAAACTCAAAAGCTTTTGCACAGCAAAGGAAACCATACATATAGATCTTAACACCCCATTTCCTCCGCTGCTCTACTATGAAGATAACAACTCTCTCTGCTCCAAGTCACTGACTTTAACACCCATTTTTTCAACCATCTTCATATCACACCCTTTGCACTACAACTTTCTGGCATCTTCCATCAAGATATGGAGTCTATTTCCCCAGTCCTCGCATCTGGGCTGGCTTGGAGATTTGATTTAGCCAAACAAATGTGGTGGGAGGGATGGTGTGTCAGTTCTAAGCCTAGGTCTCGAGAGGCTTTGCACAATTACATCCTTTCTCTTGGAACCCTGCCACCATCTATGAACAAGGTGATTTGTTATGCAGCAATAGCTAACTGATATATATCCTTTTGTTACTCGTTAGTGACTGTAGAAACCTGTGAATCACATATGCAGATGACCAATGAGTGAGTGACCAGGGTGCTGTTTGAGTATCAATCTAAGTCCTTTTGAAACTGTAAAACTGACTCCTCTGAAAAGACTCTGATCAGTCACAGTCATAAAAAGAGTCCCAGTTCTTAGATTTTCCTTCTTGGCTGCACTTCAGTGCCTGGAGGATAGAGCAGCAATGACCACACAGGATTGGCAAGAAAAAGGGATGCTTGGCAAGACCCTAACACTCTGTAGAGGAGCAGGCAGGGACTCTTTCTTTGTTGATGTGTAGACATTCCTAATGAAACAGCAGGATCTAGGAGCTAGGATTTCCTATTCTAACATCTTGCTGACATCACTCTACCAGTTTGTGGAATTTTAAAAATACCATGCAACTCCTCCCTTGCTCAAGAGGACACAGTAGCTTCAGTTAGAAGGGGCTTCCTTCTGGGGAGGGAAACAGTTGAATTATGTATTCAATACACCAACTTTTCCAGTGATCCCCAAAGAACTGGCATCTGACTTTCCAGTCTTGAAGCCCTGACAGGTATGATACAGTCTAGCTTCCAGGGAAAGAACAGAGATGGTGGTTTCGACTGGTAGACACCATAGTTTTCCACTCACTGACTCAGCATAGAACAAGCAGACAAAAACACAGCTGCATGTTTTTTCCTGGGGAGGTGAACTGGTAGAGGCCCCAAGATTATCTGGCCCAGCTTATTGGTGGGGTTTTCTCCTGTATGAGACCAGTTGGCAAATACTGGGAGAGGTGTCTCCTTTGTACAATGTGCAGACACCAACAAGGAGAATCAAAGAAAATGAAGAATCAAGCAAAGATGTTCCAAACAAAAGAACAAGATAAATCTCCAGAAACTAACCATAATGAAGAAGAGCTACATGATTTACCTGACAGAGAATTCAAAATAATTGTCATAAAGATATTCACTGAGGTCAAGAGACCAATCCATGAACAATGTGAGAATTGTAACAAAGATAGAATACATTTTAAGAACCAAACAGAAATCAAGGAGCTCAAGAACATAGTAACTGCACTGAAAATTTCAACTGAAGGGTATAATAGTAATTAGATAAAGCAGAAGTAAAGATCTTCATGTGAACACGAAGACAGGTTATTGGAAATAATTCAGTCAGAGAAGCAAAAGGAAAAAAGAATGAAAAAGAGTAAAGAAATGTTTAGGAACTTATGGGGAACCCCCCAAATGATTAGCATACATGCGATGGAAAGCCCAGAAGGAAGAGAGAGAGAAAGGAAGGACCAGAAAGCTTATTCAAAGAAATAATAGCTGAAAACTCCCAAAATCTGAGGAAAGAAATGAATGTCCAGATCCAAGAAGCCCAAAATGCACCACATAAGAACTGCCCAAAGGAATCCACACTGACACATATTATAATCAAATTGTCAAAAGTCAAAGATAAAGATACAATTTGAAAGAAGCAAAAGAAAAGTGACTTGTCAGGTACAAGGGAACTCCTATAAGACCCTCAGCAGATTTTTCAACAAAAAGCTTGAGGGTCAGAAGGGAGTGGGATGATATATTCAAAGTGCCCAAAAAAATTGCCAACCAAGAATATTACACTTGGCAAAACAACTATCCTTCAAAATGAAGAAAAGATAAAGACTTTCCCAACAAACAAAAGCTTAAGGGGTTTGTCACCACTAGAACTGCCTTACAAGAAATACTAAAAAAGTTCTTCAGGATGAAACAAAGGGACACTCAAGAGTATGCCATGTCATAAAAAAGTCTGAAACATGATGGTAAAGGTAAATACCTAGACAAATACAGAATAATGCATTCCTGTAATAGTAGTGGGTAAATCACTTTTAATTCCAGTACAAAAGTTAAAAGACAAAAGTATTAAAAATATGGCAAAAACATGTTAAAAGATAAGCAGTATGAATAGATATGAATTGTGACAACAATAATAAAAAGAGTGGAGAGGAAGAAGTTAAAGTATAGTGTTTGGTATGCAATTGAACTTAAGTTGCTATTAGCTTAAAATTATGTTAAAATTATAAAAATATTTTACTTAGGCCTCAGAGTAAGCACACATGGAAAAAAATACCTATAGAAGTACATAAAAGAAAACAAGAGGTGAATAAAAGCATATCAATACAAAAAATCAACAGAACACAAGGAAGGACAGCAAGAGAGAAAAAGGCAGACAAAAGAACTACAAGACTGACAGAAAACTAAAAAAATGTCAATAGTAAATCTTTCCCTATCAGCAATTACTTCAAGTGTACATGTGTTAAACTCTCCAATCAAAAGACAAAGAGTGGCTGAATGAATTAAAAAAGAAAACCAATTATATGCTGCCTACAAGAAACTCACTTTATTTATTTATTTTTTTTTGCGGTATGCGGGCCTCTCACTGTTGTGGCCTCTCCCGTTGCGGAGCACAGGCTCCGGACGCGCAGGCCCAGCGGCCATGGCTCACGGGCCCAGCCGCTCCACAGCATGTGGAATCTTCCCGGACCGGGGCAGGAACCAGTGTCCCCTGCATTGGCAGGCGAACTCTCAACCACTGCGCCACCAGGGAAGCCCGAAACTCACTTTAGATTTAAGAATATACTTTGGCTGACAGCAAAGGGATAGAAAAATATATTCCATGCACACAGTAACCAAAAGAAATCAGAAGTGGCTGTACTTATATCAGACAAAATAAACTTTAAGTCAAAGACTATCACAAGAGATGAAGAAGGATATTATATAATGATAAAAGGATCACTCCATCAGGAAGATATAACAATTGTAAGTATATATGCACCCAACATCAGAGCACCTAAACATATAAAGCAAACATGGACAGAATTGATGGAAGAAGCTGATAGCAATACAATTAATTGTAGAAGACTTCAATGCCCTAATGGACTGAAAATCCAGACTGAAGATCAATAAAGAAATAGAAGACTTGAATAACACTACATACCATGTGAACCTAACACATAAATAGAACATTCCAACCAAGAGTATCAAAATATACATTCTTCTCAAGCACACACAGGTCTTTCTCAAGGATAGATCACACGTTAGATCACAAAGCAAGTCCTAACAAATTTAAGAAGACTGAAAGCAAAGTACGTTTTTTTTTTCTGACAACTAAGGAAAACTAGAAATCAATAGCAGAAGGAAAACTGGAAATTCACAAATACAGGAAATTAAACAACATTCTTGAACAGTCATTGGATCAAAGAAGAAAACAAAAGCATAACTTAAAAAATACCTTGAGACAAAGGAAAATGGAAGCACACATACCAAAACTTATAGGATGCAGCAAAAATAGTACTAAGAGTGAAATTCACAGTGATAAACACCTACATTAAAAAGGAAGAAAGCTCCCAAATAAAAATCTAACTTTACACCTCAAGGAGCTAGGCAAAGAAGAGCAAACTAAGCCCAAAATTACAGAAAGAAGGAAATAAATATTAGAGCAGAAATAAATGAAATTTTAAAAACAGAAAAGCAACAGAAAAAACAATGAAACTAAAGTTTTTTTTTGAAAACACATACAAAATTGACAAACCCTTATCTAGACTAAGAAAAAAAAGAGAAAAGAATCAAACAGGCAGAAATAAAAGAAGAGACATTACAACTGATGCTACAGAAATAAAAAGATCATAAAAGACTTCTGTGAACAATTATATACCAACAAACTGGATAACTCAGAAGAAACAGATATATTCCTAGAAACATACAACCTTCCAAGACTAAATCATGAATAACATAAAGTCTAAATAGGGCTTTAACTAATGTAGAGATTGAATCAGTAATCGAAAACCTCCAAACAAAGAAAACTCCAGGACCAGATGACTTCACTGGTCAATTCTACGAAACATTTAAAGAATGATTAATACCAATCTTTCTCAAACTCTTCCAAATAATTGAAAAAAAAGAAACACTTCCAAACTCATTTTGTGAAGCCAGCATTACCCTGATACCATAGCCAGACAAAGGCATGACAAAAACAAAAACAAACAAACAAAAAAATACTGGCCAATATCCCTGATGAAAATGGATGCAAAAAATCCTCAACAAAATACCAGCAGCACATTAAAGGAATCATATACAATGATCAAGTAGTTTCTTCCTGGGATGTAAGGATGGATTAACATAAACAAATCTATTAATATATTTCACATTAACAAAATAAAAGATAATCACATGATCATTTCAACAGACACAGAAAAAAAGTCTGACAAAACTCAACAGCATCTCATGATAAAAACTCTCAATAAAATATGAATAGAAGGAAATTTTACCTCAAAATATAAAAGCCATTTATGACAAGCCCACAACTAACATCATACGCAATGGTAAAAACTGAAAGGTTTTCCTCCAAGATCAAGAACAAGTCAAAGAGGCTCACTCTTACCACTTCTATTCAACATAGTACTAGAAATTCTAGCCAAAGTGATTAGGCAAGGAAAAGAAATAAAGGCATCCAAACTGAAAGGAAGAAGTAAAACTGTCCCAGTTGGCAGATAACACAATCTTATATAGAAAATCCCAAAGATTTATATTTTAAAGTTTTATGTAACTATACTTCTATGGTTATAGAGTTAAAAATAACTATTAGAACTAATAAAGAGATTCAGTAAAGTTGCAAGATACAAAATTAACATACAAAAATCAGTTGTGTTTCTATACACTAATAATGAACTATCTGAAAAATAATTAGAGGAACAATCCCATTTACAACAGCAGAATAAAAGAATACAATATGCAGGGATAAATTTAACTAAGGAGGTTAAAGTCTTCTATACTGAAAACTACAAAACATTAAATGAAAGAAAGTAAACAAAACACAATCAAGTGGAGAGGCATCCATTTCATGGGGTGGAAGATAATATTATCAAAATGTCTGTACTACCCAAGGCAATCTACAGATTCACTGCAATCCCTATCAAAATCCCAATAGCATTTTTTACATAAATAGAAAAAATAATTCTAAAATTCAAAAGAAACCACAAAATACCATGAACAACCAAATCAATCTTGAGAAAGAAGAACAAAGCTGAAGGCATCATACTTCCTGTTTTCAAAATATATTACAAAGCTATAGTAATTGAAACATAGTTTACTGGCATACAGACAGACATATAGACCAATGGAACATAATAGAGAATTATAAATAAATCCACACGTATGGGCAATTTATTTTTGTCTAAAGAGCCAAGAATACACAATGGGGAAAAGAGAGTTTCTTCAATAAATAGTGTTGAGAAAACAGGATATCCACATGGAAAAGAATGTAATTGGCCCCTAATCTCACACCATACACAAAAATCAACCCCAAATGGATTAAAGACACAAATATAAGGCTGTTTATGTCCTTAATCCATAAACTGAAAAACTCCTAGAAGAAAACATAGGGGGAAAACTGCATGACGTTGATCTTGGCAATGATTTTTTGGATATGACACCAAAAGCATAGGTAACAAAAATAAAAGTAAACAAGTGGGAGTACATCAAAATAAAAAGCTTCTACACAGAAAAGAAAACAACCAGTAGAGTAAAAAACAACTTACAGGATGGGAAAAAATATTGCAAGCCGTATATCTGATAAGGGGTTAATCTCCAAAGTATATAAGGAACTCCTACACCTCAATAGTTTTTTTAAAAAAACTAATAACCAAATTTTAAAATGGATTAAGTACTTGAATAGACATTTCTCCAGAAAAGACATAACAAATGGCCAACAGGTATAGGAAAAAAATACTCAATATCAGTAAGCATCAGGGAAAAGCAAATCAAAACTACAATGAGATATCATCTTACAACTGTCAGGATGGCTATTATATCTATCTATCTATCTATCTATATATATATATATAAAAGGACAACCAGTATTGGCAAGGATGTAGAGAAATTAGAATCCTTGCACACTGTTGGTGGTAATGTAAAAAGATGAAGCTGTTATGGAAAACAATATGGAGCTTCCTCAAAATATAACAAAGAGAACTACCATATGATATAGCAATCCCACTTCTGAGTGTTTAACCCCCAAAATTGAAATCAGGCTCAAAGAGGTATTAGCACTTGTGTGTTCACTGCAGCACTATTCACAATAGCCAAGGTGTGGCAGCAACCTAAATGTCCATGGACAGATGAATGCATAAAGAAAATGTGGTACCTATGTACGGTGGAATAGTATTCAGCCTTAAAAAGGAAGGAAATTCTGTATTATGCAACAACATGGATGAACCCTGAGGGAATTATGTTAAGTGAAATAAGTCAGTCACAGAAAGTTAAATATTGCATGATTCCACTTATACGGTATCTAAAATAGTCAAATTCATAAAATAAAGAGTGGAATGGTGGTTGACCAGGGCTGGGGGTGGGGAGAATGGGGAGTTAGTAATCAATGGGCATAAAATTTTAGTTAAGCAAGATAAATAAGCTCTATAGATCTGCTGTACAACATTGCACCTACAGTCAACAGCAATGTACTGTATTTAAAAATTTGTTAAGAAGGTAGATCTCATGTTAAGTGTCCTCATAACAATAAAATTAAATAGGTAAACAC